>NC_136267.1:156598591-156646091 GCF_964187855.1 Myxine glutinosa | reverse complement strand
CTTTTAAAACAGGAGGAGGAGCAAATTTGACCTTTTATGATGAAATGGACACACTCTTTTCCAAGTAATACACAGACACACTCACATGGTCTTTTAAAAACAAACTGCTACATAAAAGGCCAATGTCCCGCTTCTTTTTCCTCAATCCTGGAAACATGGCTTTTACAACAGGTACCTTTGTGATTAAACATACATAGGTAAAGGATTATGGCTTTCCAATGGTATGCTTTTTATTATTATTATACAATATATATATATTGTTACGGACACGGTTTTTGGATGTTATTTTACCGAGCGGTGGTGTATTTAACCGCGTCCGAACAGTTACTCCCCGATTAGAACCCGATTCCACCCGAACGTTGACTAATCGCGCTACAGATATTCAATTGGGAAACCTCTAAAGCGACCGAAAGAGAAGAAGAGAGAAGAAAGACAGAGTTTGGAGGAAGAACAGATTTATTATACACACACAAGCAATATTTTAGAGCGACCAATATTATTTACAGCAATAGATGGAAAAGAGCAGTCACACAGTGCATTGTTAACTTATTCTATTTCATTTACTTAATCCCCAAGACAAACGAGTAGGACAGGACGTTCACACTCACACGGTGGATATTGCAGGCAGGTAATGGCTCGAGGTTGATTGCTTGAGAGGGAGGCAAGGTCGGAGGCAGCAGCTTTCAACCCCTCGCGGTTTTGGCGGGAAAACCTCCGTCGCGTATCCGCGGCCGTCACGCGCTGGCTCGGCACAACTGCTCCTCTTCCTGGGGTGGAGCCGTCTCCCTCCGTTCAGCGCGTCTCTCCAACGACAGGGGATATTGCAGGCAGGTAGGTAGGGCTTGCGGTGGATTGCGCTCCTCTTCCAGGTCATCCCCCAGCGTATCTCTCAAGGCCTCTCCTTAAAGCAGTTCCTTACATTCGCTTTTATCACCTCCGGCGGAATTAAGCCGCCGGCTCCGAGGGCACGCCTACCGGGTCACTCACCGCGGTGTTGATTGGCTGTTAGGGCCGGTTCACTCCTGCCCTCTTCTGACGAGGTGGAGACACGCCTTTCTTCTCCAACCTTACCTCGTGGCCAATGGTGGTTGAAGAGAAAAACCGACCAAAATGCGGAAGGCAAATGGAAGGGAGGTTTTGGGGAAATTGGAAGGGCCTACGCTTATTTTGTTTGATACAATGCAAAGTCAATCAAGTGGAAAACACATACTTAGCCTACATGGAATAAGGAAATACACTATTTAAAAGATATATCGTGACCTGCGTGTATGTTCTATGAAATTAATTAGGAGGACGGCTGCGACCATTATTTACATTACCAGGATGTTACCATACCAAAACCATACTCTTCACATCCGTTACCCTTCCTCCAAAATTGTTACACTCCTCAAAACCCGTTACACTTCTCAAAACCCGTTACACTTCTCAAAATCGTTACACTGCACCCTCCTTTCTTCAGGCACGTCCTCGGGCCTACTAGACTTAACTGAGTGTGACATGTAGGTGTAATTCCCTCTACAATTAACCTGACCCTGAGTGTGACAATTTTAAAACACAAATAAGTATGTCCCCCTATTGCATTGCATCCTGTCTAACAGACTCAAGCCCACAGCTAACCGAATTACGGAATTATTCTGAAACTATACATTTACGGTGGGGAGCATTATTTACAATGTCGTGATTTCTTATTTACAACGCAACCCAGGACCTGTGTGTTTTTTTCTTTTCTTTTTTTAGGGAACAAGAGAAAGAAATTCCTGTTGGGAGGGAGGAGACAGAACGCATTGCATCGATGCACCAGTACCAGCACCACCAAAGCACCCAAAAGCACCCAAACACCACAAAGCACCCAAAAGCACCATCCGGTGCGGTCACCATGGCTCATAATAAACACAACAAAACAACTGGTGGTGGTCTTCTCCTTGTCTGCTGGGCCGATGTTCTTCCTGACGTCTTCTGGCTTCATGCGGCCTATTTGGACATAATAAAAAGCACAACTTGTGTTCGTTTTTTATTATTATTTAGGGCCTCAGGGGCCAACTAAGGGTGGTCCACCTGTTTGGCATAGGTGCCACCTTACCGAGGTCCGCAAGCAAGATTCCCTGGCCACTATGGCCGGTCTCCAACAGAGGTGCTCTGCCCCAGAACCTGGGGTCCATCAAGTGGTACTTGGCCGCCGAACAGCGGTCCATAAAGTGGTACATCAACGCAATGCGTGCTGGTTCTGGGAATCTCGGGCGCACAATGGCCACCTCACGCACGCTCCCCTCGGCACCCAATGGCGCACAGGTCATGTGGGAGACAAAAGAAAGACAATTGAGCGAGGGGTAAGGTCACAAGGGTACACGTCAAACAAGGCAATGCAAGGTGAAATGCGTACGGAGGGCGAAGTGAGAAAGCTCGTCCCTACCGTACGTCACCCCCCTGTCACCTACACTACCCTTGCTCTTACCCCATATTTACAAAATCTACCCATTTACAAATTCGTCACTACTGTCACGTCTTCCCCATATTTCCCCTATACCAAATTCGTCTCCACAATCCCTCTACTTCAAAATTTGCCATCACCAAATTCATCATCAATCCTCATAAGGAGGAAGAGATGGAATCACAAAGCACAATGTCACACCCACGTCATGATGCGTCTCACAATCCAAACATTTGCATCATAAAAAAAAAAAATCAAAACATGGCATGGTGTGGAGTACCTGTCACCTCAGGTGAGTGGATGCAGATGGTGTGAGGAGATCCTTCACCCTAACTATCCTCTAAATGATTTTAACACACTTTACACTACCCGGGGTCTTTCTCCGGCCAAACCATTGGCCCTCTTACACTATGGGTTCTAAAAACCAATTCCCATTGGCCAAACTGTGGTGCTCTTCAATTTGGGGTCTCACTCCCCCGATTCATCTCCCGGTGCCCTCGCACAATTTCTGGGCTGTGGCGTGTACCTCTCCCAGTGGGTCTACCCACCTGCACACCTCCACCACTGCAGTTGCCTCCGAGCTTACCTGCTCCTTACCCTAACCTAACTACCTGGGGAAGACCCCTCTTGGATCTGTCACTCCACTGGTGCCCTCTGGCACTGGGCTACCCGGGTCCGTCCTCCGGATCCTCGGGCCCCATCCACAACAACTACTACCGGCTCCCAGAGCCCACCTGCGGCCTCACCTGGCCGACATCCTCACAGTGGTGGAGTGCCCAAACCAACTACACACACTAACAGGCTACACGCCCAGCCATTTCCACAACACTAATGCACCCATCCAAAGACCATTCTTCCACTCGCACCACAGATGCCAATATCCAACCACAATTTACCTATACCCTCTACCTAACACTTACACTACCCGCCCCGGGTATCCGTGATGGGGGTCCACTCTTCCCCCATTCACACCTTCGCACCATCCACTCCACTCCACAATTTCCACCATACTCACTCCACGACCATCCATTCCAATACTCCATACCATTTATTCCATACACCTGCCCTCCATTCACCTGTCGTTGCACACCTGTGCAATCTCACCTGGTGCCACCTGCACCCTCCTTTCTTCCTGGACCACTTGGTCATCACAATACACAATCACCATCACTCACTCATACACTGCTCCACACACCTGTTCAGTTGCACACCTGTGCAATCACACCTGTTCCATTCTCACCCGTTCAATCCTCACACACACGGCATCATCTCAGCTAACTTCTCCCCTCTGAAACTTGCGCTTCCCAGTCGTCCCTTTAAACTATTGCGCTCCCACGTCATTATAATCCACACTAATCTACCTGCGTCCCCACTACAGGTATCAGTCACTAACTAAACTTAACGTTACCTAATGTCAATCTCTTCTAGATCCCTACACACCATATCCTAACCCACCCGGGCTAGTTTTCACTGCCATACACCCCATAAACTATTGCTCCTTTGCCCCCCATCTGTGAGGGATGGTGGATTTGCCATCCCACCACATCGGGGGTCTCTCACTACCAATTTCGCTCGTCCAAATCCAACAATTCAAAAATTTTCCATTTACTGCCAATTCCATTCACTTTTCTAAATTTCGTTTTAAATCACTATCACTATCACCATCACCCGTCTACTTATTACATCCTCTCGGTGCGCCAATTCACATCACCCGTCTACTTATTACATCCTCTCGGTGCGCCAATTCACATCTACAGCCCGGCTTCGTACAGCGTACTTTGTGCCAGCGGCTGGATACGTCCCGCATTCGGGGCAGGGACGGAGGCTTACCCGGGCCGAGATCCCATGCACCACTTCGGCGTGGAGCCATCCAATGTCCCGATCTCGACCTGCCGGCACGTCTCAATAGAAAGTGGTCGCCATGACGACCCTTCCTATCGAGCTGCCCGCTCCGCCTTGTGGAGCCCGGACGCGGCCGCTCCACGCGAGGCCCAGCGTGGATCGCGCACGGCGGTCCTTTCGAACCCGCCGTGGCTCGGATCTCCGCTGGTTCTCGCGGCACGCGAAGCCCGGCACGCACCGAGGGCCCGATCCGGCTAAAAGTCGACCTAACCTTTAACCCGGTTACCGTCGACGCTTCACCTGCAGGCTTACATGCATACGCTACCTCTTTCTTGCTCATACATGCAGCCGTTCCCATTCTCCTCGTACCTTTTCTTTCACACCTCGGTACACTCACTCCGCTCACCGACTTGGTCACACACCTGACCACCGAACACTTTGGCACACATTCGTTGCTCGCACACCTCACCAATACACCGCTTCGCGCCCCCTCCTCGGTCACCTCCTCTGTGACAATCACAGGTGTGCTCTCATTCGCACACCCAACCACGTGCCTCACTACCAACTCAAATGTGCCTTCCCACACACGCTCTACCATTCCAGGTGTGCATCCTTCCATCCCAGGTGTACATCCTCGCTCACCTGTCACAACCAACTCACTCTCCTTGTCACTCTCAATACTCTCACCTCCACTCTCAGTCGCGCACTCACCCTTACTCTTGACAGCATGCGCTTTCCCCATGCACCCGTCCGTTACACACCTTTCTCGCGCATCCTCCCGCGCACACTTCTTCGTTACTTCCTCCGTAACACTCACCACAGGCATGCATTCTCCCTTACTCTTGACAGCATGCGCTTTCCCCATGCCCCCGTCCGTTACACACCTTTCTCGCGCGTCCTCCCGCGCACACTTTTTCGTTACTTCCTCCGTAACACTCACCACACCGCGCTTCCCTGTGCTCCCTCGCACACGCGCTTCGACCAATTCACTCTTGACGGCACACTCACTCCTCGGCGTGCACTTTTTCCTCACACACCCCATGGTCGGACATTCTCGCACACCCCTTTTTTCGCACACCTGTCCTGTCACACACCTCACCAACGGCCTTTCACGAACACCCGGATCCAAACCAATCCCCAAGCCGACTGAATCTCCCCTCACATCATGTACATTGCCACTCACCTCCGTACCTCGTCGCACCTTCTCTGCCACCTGCAAACTTTTTATTTGGTTAGTGAGCACCGCATCATGATTTGAACACAGACCTTGTACACATTCCATCACCTCCTCCCGGATTTCTCTCTTAGTTTCTGTCCGTCCCTTCTTAATTTCACTCACCTCTTCTCCCACTTCCTCTAATTTTTGTTTAACCTCTTTTATTTCTCGGTGCGTCCCCTCAAGTTCGTCCTCTAAGGCTACCGTGACCGTCTCTATGTGCATCCTCACCTGCCGGTCCTTTGTCTCCATTATCTCTGTCACCTCGTCCACCCTCATTGTCAGTTCCTCCCTTACCATCTGACATTGCCTCTGCGTCGCTATTAATTCGTTTTTAATTTCTTTTTGTGTCGCCTTCAACCCTCCTAGTACCGCAGTGTTCTTTTGAACCTGCTCCACTAACTTCGTTTGTCCCTCCGTCAGCTGTTCCACCTCCTCCGTCAGATCTTCTATTCCCCCTTGTAACTTAGCCGTATTATTCCTCACTTCTTTCTCTATACGCTTTTCGCCTCGCTTTACCTCCTCGCGCAGCCCCGAGACCTCCTCACTCACCCCTCGTCGTATTTCCTCCATCTGGTTCCCCATCTGTTCGATTTCCCGGGCGGATTGTTCCCCCATTTCCCGCAATTTGTCCTCCATCCTATTTTCTAACCCCATTAATTTCTTGTCTAACTCCTTAAAATTATTGTCTAACCCCTCACCGGTACCCCTCGCTTCGTCCCTCATTACCCCCATTTGGTTTCCCATTACCCCCATTTGGCCCTCTAATCGCTCACTCTGAGCATCCATTTTTGCTTCTAGCCCCATATTTGCCATTAGTATGGTTGCATTAATCTGCGCCATGAGGTCCCGCACATCAATTCCCGCTATTTGCGCAGCGGGCGCGGCTACCCCGCGCTCGTGCGAGCCGCCCCTTTGTGCGTCTGATACCACGTGCGCGAGAGCGCCATTTTGCGCGTCTGACACCCCCTCAACCGCCTCCTCATTGCTCTCCTCCTCCCTTTCTTCCACATACATTTCCCCTGGTTCCTGGGTTACCCCTAACCCGTCTATCTCCCCCACCGACATCCGATCGCCTTGATTGTCCATGGCGCGATCTCAAAATTCGGGTTTTATAAAACAACACAATTTCGGCAGCTCGTAATTTTGACCAAAAATTTTTTTTTAAAATTTGGGCCTAACAAATTTAGTCCCGGGTCCGAATCCGACTCCTCGACACCAATTGTTACTGTACTAACACAATTGGTGTCCAAAATTTGGGCTAAATAAATTTAGTCCCAGGTTCGAATCCCACCTCCTGACTACCAATTGTTACGGACACGGTTTTTGGATGTTATTTTACCGAGCGGTGGTGTATTTAACCGCGTCCGAACAGTTACTCCCCGATTAGAACCCGATTCCACCCGAACGTTGACTAATCGCGCTACAGATATTCAATTGGGAAACCTCTAAAGCGACCGAAAGAGAAGAAGAGAGAAGAAAGACAGAGTTTGGAGGAAGAACAGATTTATTATACACACACAAGCAATATTTTAGAGCGACCAATATTATTTACAGCAATAGATGGAAAAGAGCAGTCACACAGTGCATTGTTAACTTATTCTATTTCATTTACTTAATCCCCAAGACAAACGAGTAGGACAGGACGTTCACACTCACACGGTGGATATTGCAGGCAGGTAATGGCTCGAGGTTGATTGCTTGAGAGGGAGGCAAGGTCGGAGGCAGCAGCTTTCAACCCCTCGCGGTTTTGGCGGGAAAACCTCCGTCGCGTATCCGCGGCCGTCACGCGCTGGCTCGGCACACCTGCTCCTCTTCCTGGGGTGGAGCCGTCTCCCTCCGTTCAGCGCGTCTCTCCAACGACAGGGGATATTGCAGGCAGGTAGGTAGGGCTTGCGGTGGATTGCGCTCCTCTTCCAGGTCATCCCCCAGCGTATCTCTCAAGGCCTCTCCTTAAAGCAGTTCCTTACATTCGCTTTTATCACCTCCGGCGGAATTAAGCCGCCGGCTCCGAGGGCACGCCTACCGGGTCACTCACCGCGGTGTTGATTGGCTGTTAGGGCCGGTTCACTCCTGCCCTCTTCTGACGAGGTGGAGACACGCCTTTCTTCTCCAACCTTACCTCGTGGCCAATGGTGGTTGAAGAGAAAAACCGACCAAAATGCGGAAGGCAAATGGAAGGGAGGTTTTGGGGAAATTGGAAGGGCCTACGCTTATTTTGTTTGATACAATGCAAAGTCAATCAAGTGGAAAACACATACTTAGCCTACATGGAATAAGGAAATACACTATTTAAAAGATATATCGTGACCTGCGTGTATGTTCTATGAAATTAATTAGGAGGACGGCTGCGACCATTATTTACATTACCAGGATGTTACCATACCAAAACCATACTCTTCACATCCGTTACCCTTCCTCCAAAATTGTTACACTCCTCAAAACCCGTTACACTTCTCAAAACCCGTTACACTTCTCAAAATCGTTACAATATATATATATATATATATATCATTATTATTATTTATTTATTATTTATATTTATATTCATATTTATATATTTATTTATATATTTATTATTATATATATATATATATATATATATATATTATTATTTATTATTTTATTTATTATTATACAACAGCAGAATCCCTTTAGAAGGAAGCATTCATGATAGACGGTTTACTCTCCTTTTGATAAAAAAAATGATGTTCATAGAATACTTACACTGCGCAGTCGACTTGGTGCAAGCAAACTCTTCTGTTTTAAAAGTTTTTTCTTTAATCAAATATGGCTGTCACACCACGTGAACTATGACGTCATACAGTCAAATTCTCCAATATAATTGTCGCGTACATCATGCTCAAGAAATTTCTAACTAATCGGACTAAGTTTTGTACTTGTCGAATTATGACGTCATAATTATCACTAAAATATTCTATATGAGTAGACGCATACTATTGTGAAATTTTTGTGTCAATCGGACTAACTGTTGCCGAGAAAATGAATGTTAAAAAGGCAGACATGTACGTATGATGTATGTACGTAGGCGACTGATCACTTAACTCTGCTTTTCGCTTCGCGAGCACAGGGTAGATGGAGAATTGTTTTCCAATACATGTCCCCTATCGATTCCAATGAATGTTCTTGTTCCAAGCAAAAAGAGCATATAACTTGTTCTGTAATTTGTCATTTCCAATGGTATTCCAAAAATATCCAATGGTATGCCAAATTTTTGGTTCCTCTAAACATGGCGAAATACCCCGAAACTCAAACTTGTTCTGTAATTTGTCATCATAAAGCTATGCACCAAGTTTCAGTTGAATATGTTAAAGGGTATGGACAAAAGTGTAGAAAACCACAGGTGGGACAAACAGACAGACAGACGGACAGACGGATGGAAGGACAGACAGACGGAGAGCAAACTTATAGTCTTCTTCGGGTAGGGGGACTAATAACTGGGTCTATTCAAATCTGTGGTATTTGAATTGAATTGTTGAGTGGTTTCAAAATGTGTTAAAATTTTCACTATTCAGTGTAAATACAATTTCGGGTTTTTTGTGTACGTTATTCCAGAAAATTACTTTCTTAGCCCTGTAGTTTCATAGATTTATGCTCCTTCGTGCCAGAATTGGTGACGAATCAACTGCATGAAGGCCTATGTTTATTGGGCATGATTACCACCGTTAGTCGTACTGTGCATGTCGGTGTGAACCTTTAGTCTCATAATAATGAAACAACTGCTCAGATCACAACACATTAATTGGTGTCCATTCGTTTTATCTCTTCTCCACCTCCATCCCACTACCAGCTGAAGACCCGGTGGTGAGGCAGGCAAAGCTGTCCGTGGATGATCTCTTCATGGACAAGTTCATCCTCAGAGATCCTGGTGCTCATTGGCTGAATGGTCAGAACCTGAGCTAGTTTTTATTTATTTATTAACTCTATATCCATCTGTTCGTTCATCTGTATATGCATCTCTCGATCCATATACCTATCCATCCATCCATATATCCATCTCTATAATTCAACAGCTCACATATTCCTGATGCTGGCCCATCTCAACAACATTAGTGTGTCATGTGTGGTAACATAGTATTGAGAAGGACATTTCTAAATGTCTAGCTCCTCTTATTGGTTCACGAGTTATCAAACAGAGTGACCACTATATTCGTCATGGGTGTGTGTCTGTCTGTCTGTCTGTCCGCAGCATAACTGCCCGATTATATCATCCGATCTTGATGAAACTTGGGTGGGAGGTTGATATCATGATCTAGTTCTGTCCTGCCTAGAGTGGGCGTATTGCGCCCATTGTGGGCGGAGCCACGCCCGAAAAAGATGTCTTTTTAGGGGGTAATCGAGTTCAAGCTGCATCTTCTCCGAGGGGTTTGGTGAAATCTGACAGGAGTTTCGGTATTTGGTTAGGCCAATGTCATGTGTCTAGCCCTACGGAGCTCGATTTTTCATTTTCACGTCAAGGTCACAAGGTCACGAAATTTAGAAAAGTCGATTTTTGATGGTTTTATGACATTGTTTGCTTCCTGATAGGGTGAAATGTCGTACATGATCTTATATTATCACATACATCATGAAATACAAGTTTTCCAACAAATTTCAGAATCTTCGACCTTTGAGCTTTGAAGGTCACAAAGGTCAAATTTTCAAAGTTGTCGGAATCGAACCGAATTTTCGGTATTGTGTAGCTAACTAACCTCATAACTGATTATACATTATTTTCTATCTCATTTCAAGGTCAGTAACCTTCGTTTTGACATTTCCAGGCCAGCACCACGCTCAATTACGTACAGCTGGCTTTTAAAGGCCTGCGCACGCAGCGCATTGGGGCCCTTTGTAAATAGGCATGTACACCACATGTCGGGGGCCGACACCTGCCACGTGGGCCCCGACTCCCCAGTCCGGGCCTGTTTCGGTTGTAGTCCGTCCTTTGTCATTGAATACCGCTCGATCGTGAACCATCGTCATCTCCTGACTTGTATCCATCTAATTTTGAAGGGTGAGCCCTCTGCTTGATATTGCAGAGGGCAATGCCAGTGCGAGGTACCATTTCACAAGAATGCGGAGATGCATTTGTACAATACTATCTGTCATTTGCTCTTGTTTTTAGAAAATGGTGGAAACTGAACCTTACCAAACCGAAACTGAACCTTTCCAAACTTTACTTCCTCAGATCGCAAAGGTCAATCACAGTTTGGCCATCAATTGGGTTTGCCTTTACTATAATTTTTGGAATCACAATTTTTTTTACTATGTACCATTTGGAAATGGCCATACTAGACCTAGAGATGTTTGTCATGAACATGACCATATGACCATCCCTCTTGGCTTTCAAAGCATACCAGTAAGACTGTTAAAAGAGCATGAGAGGCATAGCAGCAATGTGTTTTCTGGAAAGGGCTGGAATCTCAAACATGCTAAGAAGATTGGATAAAAATGTAAAAGGTGTGAGTAAGGAATGATTGGTATTTGGTAATCATCTATGCTCGGGTGATCTAGAACGCTCTCGATAGAGGGGCTGACTCCCACCGTTGTTTTCTCAAAGTGCAATACCATCTCAGAGGGCATTCGCCTATACTGTCACGGTGTGAATAAATATAGTCCTGCACTAATTTTCGTTTTAGGTTTTTCCTTATGGGCTCAAAGTTTAACTTGTGTGAGATATTCACAGTATGAATCTTTGTGCCAAAGTTGGTGATTCCAGATACCCTCGTTGTCCAGTTATTCTGCCAACAGACAAACCCATAGACAGGATGATTGCAATGCTCACGCCCGGCCAATTGGCTACAGCATGAGTAATGACCTAGTTTGAAAACTGTTGAAACATTCAAATGTTAATTTATGCAGTCAGGTGTTTAATAATTTTATTGAGGTTAACAACTTTTCCGATGCTCTGGAGAAAAAAAAAGTCAATTCCTTTTTTACAGATGACCTCACATTTTGTCATACAGTACACCATCCCTCCGACACTCCGACAGGCACACGGCAGCTGCGTTACTCTCCGCTGATCTGGAATTGATTAGAGAATGGCCTGATACATGGAACATGTCTTTCACCCATGACAAGCCTCAGTCTCACGCTGCTGCTCCGGAACGATCGTCAAATTAATCCATCTCTCTATTTCCATTGTCAACCACTGGAAGAGGTTTAGTCTTTTGAACTTCTCAGTATCACCATCAGTCACGAGTTCTCCTGGGTTTACCACATGGCAGGCCTCCAAAGCAAACCACACACTGGGCATCCTCCATCATTCCTTGAAAAGTCGGAACTATTCAAAGCCTCTGACACCTTTGTATCTCGCTCAATGGATACTGCTCTTCCCTGTGTGCTGACGCCCCCAAATCACATCTGCTTCTGGAATCTGTGAAATATAAAGCTCTCAACATTATTGGCATCTCCCAAAATGACGTAGAAGCAAAAGGCCTGTTGCTCTCAAATGTCAGACAATCTTGTGTCCGCCTTTGTACCACCTGTCTTCTGGTCTTGCTGAAATTCGTCCCTGAGCTAATATTTTGGATACAAATAAAGATTACAACTACAATTGCAGACATTCGCCAGAAAATGCAATATTTTCCCCTTCCTCCTTCCATCCACTTTTATCACTGTAAAATCAAAAGAAAGACACTGAACCAATGTTTTCATACTTTATTCTGTTGTATTTGTTTCACGGTATTTTTGTGCTGTGTCTTGTCTGGATTGGTTTAAATATAACTGCTTGGCATACCACAAACCTCTATTATACCTCAATTTGGACATTTGACACAGGTACAATAGAAATTAAGTAACATGACCATTGTCTACCTCCTTTATACTGTAGGGGCAGTCACATGGTATTTTATGTGCCAAGTATTGTTTGGATTAGTTTAATTATAAATGCTTGGCAGGCCATAAACTTTATTTTTACATCCAAATTTGACCAATGCTTCCTGTGGAATCATACTAAAATACGCCATTTCTGTCTGTCTGATGAATATTTGATGCCAATACATTCTGTCGTTACTTATCCAATCTTAACCAAACTTGACAGGATGACAAAGGGTTACACAATGAAGGTTGTAGCGCATTCATTTGCCCCTCTTCCCAAGGGTGTTTTCTCCCCCCGAGCGAGTTTGCCCGCCATTGCCGTCAATGGGGTTGCACGTTGAGGTGTATATTAATGTTAAATTAGCTTTATCGTGGCATATTTCCAAAGAAGATTTATCGTGGCGTTTTTCCAAAGACGCTTTTAATAACAAAATTAATGATAATCGCATATTGTTAATGTTATTACAAAACAATATTAATACTAATAATGTCCCACTTCCCCAAGGCGTTTTTCCTGCAGTGATAACGTGTATAGCTTATAGTTGTAATGGCGTTTCTGTGGGAGCAACGGCTTCTCCAGGATGGAAAAATACTAGTACCCGACTGCAAAGCCGCAATGAGCCAGCGAAGCCAAAGCCTCTTGCCACAATTTTACCCATCACGATGGCATCAGTAGGTTAGGTAGTTGATAGTAGGTCGGTGTAGGTACCGTACCTGGTAAGACTTAGTAAAAGAGAAGAGCAGACAGTCCTCCCCAATACCTACATACAATAAATGTCACAAGAAGCTTAAGGAAGTAACTATACGATGTGCTAGCTTAAGGCCTATTTTAAGAATTTTTAACTGGGCTTAACATACGTTTTCACAGTATGTGTGTAGTCTTCTAACTTCAGTCACTGTCAGGGCTGGTTCTCTCCGGGCACGGCGGCTTCCTCCACCAGAAGAAGTTAGCTTGCAGTAAGATCAGTGCCGACAGATCAGACGATAGCGCCGTTGCAACGGCAATGTGTGACTGTCGTTAATCAAACCGAGCTTTCTTTCTTCATGTAAACCGCTTATACCGTATTTCTGGCCGTGAAAAACTATCCCCTACGGCCGCGAGATTTCTAAAAAATAATTTTTCGTCAATTTTAGAATTTTGACGCCGTTTTCAGCGTCCGAAACGCATAATAAGCTTTTTTAAAATATTTTTCAAATGCTCGAATCTCATTGGTTCTGGTGTTTGGTGAGGATTTTCGTTGAAGATAACGAGGTTGGTCTTAACGTATTTTAATTACAAATTAGAGGTGCATTAGATTGTGAATCAAAGAAAGACGGGTGAAACAAACTCCTATTGAACTTTTTCGCAATTGTTTTATGCAAACTTCCGCATCAGGTCGATGGCGGCCTCCATTGCGTGATTTGGTTTTAGAAATATTTTTTCAAATGCTCGAATCTCATTGGTTCCGGTGTTTGGTGACGCTTTTCGTTGAAGATAACCAGGCCCGTGCGGGCCCAGGTTGGTCTTAAAGTATTTTAATAATAAATTGGAGGTGCATAAGAATATGAATCAAACAAAGACGGGTGAAACAAACTCCTATTGAACGTTTTTCAATTTGTTATGCATACTTCCGCATCCGCAAGATGGCGGCCTCCATTGAGCTTCGGAATTCTCAAGCCAAGGCATAATCTGGTTTTCGACATAATACGTACGCGTTTATTGACAACACCGGCTTCGCCGGCTATTATACACCACAAACACGTATGCTTAGCTTTTCAAACAGTCGCTAGTGCTCTTTATAACACTAGATGAAGAAATTTGGAGGAATCCCGACATCCATGAAGTAAGGTTCACTTACAGACCTGAGCGAAAATCTACTGTGCTCTATATAACCCACAAATGTTGGGTTAATAACATGGCCCTTTCTGCCGCTACCGTAGCATTTTTCGTGGCGAACTTTTGAAACTCGCTCCTGCTGTTTGATACGAAACTGAAAGGGAGAAGCTCGGGTTGTACTCCTTTAACAAGCAGCTAGCTAGCGCTTGCCAAGCCAGCCGTTCATTAACGGTTTTGAATGGAGTGCTTGCGCGAATGCTTTAACCACTTGGCGATCTCTTCACAAGAATCTTGGTAAATGAACACACACCCAATGTTCTTGAGACCCACCCATAGATCGACTGTAATCTAAATACCCCAAAGAGGAATGACCCTTCCTGCCCCTCCCGGAGTTTGTGGGTATACTATTTTAAGGAAA
Source organism: Myxine glutinosa (assembly GCF_964187855.1). Classification (NCBI taxonomy): domain Eukaryota; kingdom Metazoa; phylum Chordata; class Myxini; order Myxiniformes; family Myxinidae; genus Myxine; species Myxine glutinosa. Next base: position 156,631,552 of record NC_136267.1, on the reverse strand, counting down.
AGCACCAAACTGATGTCTACCTGCTGTATTCTTGCGTGGCTGTGGTGAAGCATCATTTTGGTTATTCCTGTCTGGATTGCTTGAAATACAGAGGCACAGCAAGCCAAAACATTAATTTTGGGACCAATTTGATACCTTTGATTCCTGTATAATCCGAAAAAATGACGAATGCTAAATAATTAACATACCACTCACTAACAAAATAATTTTCCATAACAACTACCCCTGATATTAACTGAGCCCGTGAATTATTTTACATAAACCTGCTGTCTTTTATGTACAGTTCCATCCCATCTCATCTTCAGTTATCATACCCTTTCTCTCACCCAGGGTTCACTGAATCATGTGGTGAGGCAGTTCCATTGAAACAAATTGCCTTCTCTTCCTGCAAGGCAAATTTGATCGGAGGCAACCTCTGATCATTCCTCAAAGCCCGCAACAAGTGTGTGTCTTCTCTCAGGAGAGCCAGGAAACATCTGGCCAAACTCAAGATTGAACATTCAAATTTGTCTCCTTCCTCTAAAACCTACTGCCACCATGTTAAGTCTGTCTCTGGAGTATGCTCCCCTTCCATCCTTCCCCTCACTTCATATTGCACCCCAGCCGACTCCACTTGTGAGAAGGCCCAATGCCTCAACTTTGTGTTTGCTTCCAAATCTCGTGCTCCAAATCACTCGTTCTCTGTACACAGCCTACCCAGTCGCACCCAACTTCTCCTGGACTCTGTGTCCTTTTTCACCTGAGAATTTGGAGAGGTTTATGGCAACTCTCGACTCTGATTCTGCAACTGGACCGGACAGCAACAGCTCATGTGTCCTAAAAACCTGCTCCGCTGCTCTTGCACATCCCCTTTCTGCTCTGTTCACACAATATTTTACCCTCGGTCATATTCCATGTGCTTGGAATCCCGACATCACCACATTACATCAACAAGGTGCAAAAACCGATCCCTTAAACCAAAGACCTATCAGCTTACTTCTAATCATCATCAAGGTCATGGAATCCATCATCGCAGTTTACTTAAAATCCTCCATTTTCTCTAATAGCCTGATCTCAGATCATCAATTCGGATTGAGACAGGTTCACTTTAACTTGTACATGCTGCTTCTGCTCTTCCATTAATGGATGGAGGCCTTCAATGTCAGACATGTGATTAATGTCAGACATATGATAGCCCTTGACATTCCTCTGGATGAAAGAGAAGGCCATGCAAAGTTTAGTTGCACTAGTTCCTGTAGAGTACGAATGCATAAATGAACAAACAAACTTTCTTCTTTTTATATTAAATATGATCGGGAACAAAACCTTCTTTGTATACAAAATCAATGCTCATGGAAGAGTGAGGAGGCTGACAATATACTGCCAGTGGGGGAACATTTGGGCACAAGCAAGGTAAAAGACAACCCACCTGTCGGTGATGTGAGACCAACAGGCCTTGTACTTCAACATCATCATGGGAGATGTGTCAATTACTGGTATGTTACATGCAAATGATACACACGTGCAATGTAAACAAAGCCCAGTTTTAAGCATTTTTAATGCTAGCTTCATTGACTCAAATGTAGAACCATCATCAGGTAATCTGATAGGTGAACAAGTACAAAAAGTTTTAATTAAAACGAAAGCCGCGTCGATGTTACACAATGCCTAGATGCAGCTGTGCCTATAACGTCGATGTTATAGGCACAGGACATTCCTATTGATTCGATTACTTGATGTTATTTTTGTGCAAAGTGAAAATATATCTCGGCAATTTCCCATGTGTGGCGACGAATTTTTAATATATCTCGGCATTTTCCCGTCTGTTATTTCAGGCGGTGTATGACTGACCATGCCGCGATTTAAAAAATATATATCTTGGCAATTTCCCATGTGTGGCGACACGTGAACGAAGCTATGCTCCTCTCTCCACATTATTGTGACGACGTATAAATTAAATATTTCATCGTGACTATTGTCATCAAATGGACGAATTTTTAATATATCTCGGCATTTTCCCGTCTGTTATTTCGGGCGGTGTATGACTGAGCATGCCGCGATTTAAACAAAATATATATATCTCGGCATTTTCCCGTCTCTTATTTCGGGCGGTGTATGACTGAGCATGCCGTGATTTAAAAAAAAAATATCTCAATGGACTTGAAGTTACAGGCCTTTGAGAATTAATTTCGTTCTATAAAGGGAAACTTTCATCGGATTTTCTTCACGTTTTTTTTCAACCGAGTCTAAAACTATGTTAGCGACTGTGAAAAATGAAATGATATATCGAATTTGATTTGAAAGAAAACTGTGTGAGAGAGCAAGACACCACGGGCCTACAAAACAGGCCTCAAAGCTATGCGAGTTAATAAAATGGTGGATATTTGTTTATATGAAGCCTCTCCCACAATGGGTGGAGCTATGGTTCCCAGAATGGGTGGAGCTTTGAGGTTTTGTCTTCTCTGCAAGAACAACAACAAGAACAAGAAGAACAACAACAACAGCAGAGGGCACTCTATGAGCAGCGTCTGCGACGCGGCTAAAAACAAATTTTGGAAATTATAGACAATACAATTGTCATGCATTGTGATGTCATGCATTTAAGTGTTTGCAAGAGACATTTAAGCTTAGTTTTACGATCATTAAGACACTGTGGCATTTATTTCATTATAAGTGGAGAGCAATATGAGGGCTAAACAGCTTTTTAGCTATAATAAAGTAAACTTTCATTATCCTAATTGTCTTGAGCAGTGTGTCTGCTATTGGAGATCATTACACTTAAAATGGGAACTCACTTCAGCAGATGCAGGTAGTTAACTCTGAATTAAGAAATTTGCCTTTAGCCAAAGTGTATTTTGCATCTTGGAGAGTAGTTCAAGTTAAGCTTCTTTTGCAACCAGTGGTTGACACAGTAGACTACTGATTATAATAAGCAGATTCTGTTGTTGAAAATGACAAGCTAAGTGCCACTTCTGTGTTTTTTGTCCAAGAAGAGAAAGGTTTTTGTGTGCAGAAAAAGGACAAGTCTCTATTTTATAGGTTGTAGACAGCAACCTCTCAGGGTAGTACTACCGTTCTGACTTAGGAACGTTAAAGTGGTGCCTGGAACCATCGTACACGCTCCGCGTCAGGATTGCTGGTCTTACTTTCTGTCTCACTCAAACTAGAGCTACCGGGCTAGCTTCAATCTCTCTTTCTCACAAACAAACATGATACACTTTTCATCATACAATTTTTACTTCTGCCACCAAAGGTGGATGAAGGTTATGTTTTCACCTCTGTCTGTCCGTTTGTCTATCCGTTTGTGAACAAAATATCTCAAAACTTTATGGATGGATTCAGACGAAACTTGGCAGAGATGTAGCAAATATGACAAGGATGAAATGGTTAGATTTTGGTGAAGATCCGGATTCGGATCCGGCTACTAGAATTTTAAAAGTGATTCTTCACCATTGGGAGATAGGGCCAAAAACAATACATAGCAGAATATCTAAAAAAGGTTATGGATGGATTTGGACGAAACTTGGTGGACAGTTTGAATGTCTGACAAGGACGATTCGATTCGATTTTGGCGAAGATCTGAATGTGGATTCGGATATGATAATTATTTAGTTTTTTTAAGTGATTCTTCAGCATTGGGAGATAGGGCCAAAACCATACATAGCGGGATATCTCAAAAAGTTGTGGACGGATTTGGACGAAACTTGGTGGACAGGTTGTTTGTGTGACAAGGAAGAATGGATTTTATTCTGGTGAATATCCAGATCCGGATTCGGCTACTAGAATTTTTAAAGTGATTCTTCACCATTGGGAGATAGGGCCAAAACGATACATAGCAGGATATCTCAAAAAGTTATGCACGGATTTGGACGAAACTTGGTGGACCGGTTGTTTGTGTGACAAGGAAGAATCGATTCAATTTTCGTGAAGATCCAGATCCGATCCAGCTAGTATAATTTTTTAAGTGATTCTTCACCATTGAGTGATATGGCCAACCAGGCGGAGGTATGCTCTCTGCTGAGTGCCATTCTCGTCTTCTCTTTTATTTAAGGCCTGGCCTCATTGAGGGCTATATAGTCCGTGCCTGGAGCCTTCAACATTAAAAAAATACCGATGTCAAGTCCACCAAATGTTGTGTATTGCAACTTCTTTCCAAATAACGTTACAGAAAGGAACCTTTGCTGACTTAATTTGGTAAGAATTAACTTTCTCATTTGTATTAGCATATGATTAATTCTCACGTTGGGGAGATTTTGACAACAACCCTCAACACCTTTCTTTGACCTGCAGACGGTTACTGGATCAATTTACTTAGTCAAACGAACCTGCAAAAAATGTAATAGATGAACTAGTAATAGGCGTCCTCAACCATCTTTGATCTTGTGTAACGTTGGTCGAAGGCCTCACTTTTGCACCTGAATTTGCTATTAAATTCGTTTTCTGCGCAAACGTTTGAGAAATTGACACAAATCTGTCAACATAGGAGCACCTACCCATAGATAATTATTTAAGAAAGTTACATTATCATTATATGGAAAACGCGGCCGGCATTGCAAAAAGTCTGTTTTCTGTAGGCATGGATAGCATGGTGTTTCACATATCAGGAATCAACGGCCTCGACCTCGCGAACGATTTCCATAGATAACTAGATGGTATTCATAGAATACTTACCCTGCGCAGTCAACTTGTTGCGAACCAACTCTTCTGTTTTTGAACATTTTTTTCTTTGATCCAATATGGCTGCCAGACCACGTGAGTGATGACATCATAAATTTATATTCTCTAATATAATTGTTGCATAGATCATGCTCAATACATTTCAAACTGATAAGACTAAGCGTTGTCCCTGTCGAATTATGACGTCATAATTATGGCACCAATGACGTCATCATTAACAACACCTATTCCCCATATGGAGTTATTTACAATGAGCCATGTTTCAATTTTTTCCAAGAAGCGGTTTTGGAGATATAAAGGTGCAACATTTTTCGGTTTTTCCAAGATGATGCCTGTACCACATGACCTATGACGTCATGATTATCATTAAAATATTCGAAAGGAGGAGGCCTCCTATGGTGAAAATTTCGTGTCCATCAGACCAACAGTTGTTGAAATTTTAAAAATAATGATCGGATAAGTGTTGTACTTGTCGAATTATGACGTCATAACGAAGGTAACGATGATATCATCATTAACATATCTTATTCCCCATGGGGAGTAGTTGACAATGAGCCAGGTCTCAATTTTTTCCATGGAGTGCTTTCAGAGATATAGAGGTGCGAATTTTTTCCACTATGGCGCCTGTACCACGTGACCTATGACGTCATAATAATCATTAAAATATTCTAAAGGAAGAGGCGCTCCTATGGTGAAAATTTCATGTCAATCGGTCCAACGGTTGCCGAGAAAATTTATTTTTTAAATGCAGACACATACGCACCTGAATGCTTAACCCCGCTTGTCGCTCCGTGAGCGCAGGGTAATAATATAACTCCCTTCAGTAATATAGGGAAAGGAACCTTAACACAGGAGGAGGAAACTAGGCCCAACTGAGCTTGTGCTATCTTTGCCAACATTTGGTTGTGTGTCTATGCTCTGTCCTTTTTAAAACTGAGCGCCAAGCAAGGAAGCAGGACGTATCATTTTAAAATAGTTTAGTTAGACTCAGCCAAGGTTTAAAACCACCACCCTCCGAGACTCAGAGCAGATGCTCCAACCGTTACACCATCGAAACTGGTTGTAACCTTACATCTTCATCGTTAAATTGATGAGCATCTGTTCTGCTGCAGAGGCAACTGGTGAACACTTGGCCAGATACTTTGGGATCTAACACGCCAAAAAAAACTGCGTTCATTTATGTGTCCCTAATGATGATAGCCACACAGCTCATGAAAATTTCATGAGCTTTTCACCATGCGTGACAAACAAGCCATCTGAGGACCGTCAATGGCTGGTGCAGGGTAAACACTGAAAATGTGACCGTATGCCTGTTTGCTTACGCTTTGTTTATTGTTTTTTTTGCCTATGTTTAGTTTTTTTGTTTTTGTTTATGCTTAATGCTTTTCCAATGGCTTGCGCTTCTGGTGGCTGGCCAGTCTTCAGCTATTGGGTGTCTGGCTGTGAAGCTGGAGCATCGCAGAAAGCCCGTCACAGCATGTCTTCTCTTCCAATGACTTGATGGAGGAAAATGACAGTAGAAAAGAGTTGAGAATTTCGATCTATCATCCCAGCATATAAAAAAGCCTTGCAGACATTTTAAGGAGCCATACATTTAACTCAATAAATTGGCTTAACAGGCATAGAGAGCCAAATCTTAAATTATATATCTTTAGTACAAGAGGGGAGTGGGTCACACACGGGGGGGAGTGGGTCACACACGGGGGGGGGGGGGGGGGGGGGGAGTGGATCCCACATGGGGGGGGGGGGTGGGGTGGAGAGTGGGTCACAAACGGGGGGGGGGGGGGGGGGATGGAGTGGGCCATGCAGCTTTTTCTTTTAACCAAAGCATTGTTTCCCCAAGCAACTAGTATTACTGAATGGACTCAGTTATCAAGCATTTTAAATATATATATATATACGTATATATATATATATACATATATATACATATATATATATATATATATATATATATACATACATATATATATACATATATATATATATATATATATACATATATATATATATATATATATATATACATACATATATATATATATATATATATATATATATACATATATATATATATATATATATATACATACATATATATATATATATATATATATATATATAATATACATATATATATATATATATATATATATATATATATATATACATATATATATATATATATATATATATATATATATATATATATATATATATATATATATATATACACATAATCATTAGATTAAATAAGACGCGGACGTAGCTTCAGGACGTCGATCTTTAATTGTCGACAAGCTTTCGACCAACAAAGGTCTTCTTCTGAGTCAGCCCCAAGTTCAACGGAAGTTCAACGGAAGTTGAACTTGGGGCTGACTCAGAAGAAGACCTTTGTTGGTCGAAAGCTTGTCGACAATTAAAGATCGACGTCCTGAAGCTACGTCCGCGTCTTATTTAATCCAACGATTATTTATTCAATACAAATGAGACGCCCTGCTCGTACTTTGGAGTTTCTACTATTTCTTACAGTTATATATATATATATATATATATATATATATATATATATATATATATATATTGTTACGGAAACGGAAAGGGCTTCCCTCGTTGCCCTGCAGAGATTAACCCGCCGTTCTTTCTACTAACCACTCTCCGTTCCTGGTCGTCCCAACGCTCCCTTCCGCCCGCAGCGCCGCCAGGGTATTCGGGCCAGAAAGTCGGAATGGCCTTCCCGGGACCTGAGTGCAACGCTCGGTCGTGAGACAGGGAAGAGACGGCCATTCGAGCTACGGTTTTAGGTTACCAAGTGGGTTTAGTAACCCGTAGTTCGAACCATTAACAAACTACACCCGATTATAACGTTGGCCAAATCGCGCTATGCTAAATCAATGATAGAAAGGACACGACGACTGGGAAAGATGAAACGACGCAAGGGGGTACAGTTCTCAAGACCTCCGGAGGAGGGTGTAATTACAGTGGTGGAGAAAAGGGGTAGATTACAAGGCAGAGTGAGGGAAAGACACAGAAGAGATGGGCACTTAAATACAGTCTTATTTAATTCCCAGACAGACCACGGACAAACGGACAAGGCAGACTCACACAGGGGTTGATGGCAGGAATGGACAGGTAGATCGATGGCACAAGGTGCACCTTGGCTCGGGGACAGGATAAAGCACAGTCCAAAGATGCAGGGAGGTCTCACAGCGCTCGGAGGGTACGTCTTGCTTGCTCCAAGCTCAGCGCGCATCTGACGTCACCTCTCTCTCACTGCGCATGCTCAACGGGGAGTGACACGCCCTCGGCTGGTTGGTTCCGCCCCAACTGGGGCCGGTCTGCCGCTTCCATTGGGTGCGGGGGTTACCGGGCTCCGCCCTTGACGAGGAGCCGACAGGGAGCCATGTTCTGCCCCTGTTGGGTAACCCCATCGAGCACATGTCCGATGGCGGCTCGTTGGGAAGGCCTGGTGCCCTCCCACCACTCCTACCAACCAAGCCGGAGTGAGGACGCGCACTCCCTGCGCTCGTTGTTGTTGTTGTTGTTGTTGTTGTTGTTGCTGCTGAAGAGAACTGTGAGGAAGAGCTGCGGGGAGGTATTGGGAGGTCCTAAACTTCCTAACGGTGCCATACAATCACATTCTGGTGCAACAAAGGGTCAGAATTAATGGAAACGAATCCTTAACTGACATAGACTAAGAATAACTAGCAAGATGTCCTATAGTTGTCTACATGAGATGCGGTGGACCTGGATGCGACATTTAATGGGGGAAATAGGGGGAGGTCGGGTCTACAGAGTGTTGTTTACAGAAAATGGGACTAGGGAATGGGGGATTGGGGAGAGTTGGGAAGTATTGAGGAAATAGGGGAATATTTACAAGCGGATATGGATGGATGCAAATCCCATATCCGCAACAATATATATATATATATATATATATATATATATATATATATATATTCCCCTTTACTCACATTTGTGGAACTGCCTTCCTGAGGTTGTTCAATTCCACTCCTTTGCACCAGGGCTTCAAGGAAAAGACCGAACACCATCTTCTTGTGCCACCCCCTATCTCATCTCGTGATCTTTTTTTCACCCCATTAACCCAACCTAAGCTAATCCAACTCTCTTATTGCATGTTGCTCTATTTCCTCCCGTCCCCTCTCTCCTTTTTCCTGTCTGTCCATCCCGTTGCTTGTTTAGTCCAAATGTGGCCCCTCTGCCCCACTGTCAGTTTGTTGCCTTTTTATCATCCATCATCTCACTCTGCCAGGAGCAGACATCTTGTAGAAAAAAATAATTATTATTCCATGAAGTGTAACTCCCAGCGTGCTGCAGAATGTTCCATTTTGCACTTTGTTTCTGGTTGACTTGTGTCCGATTATAATAGTCTGAATCCTTTTAAAGATACGTTATGGAATCTTTTTGTGTTTTTTAAGTTTTTGGCCTTATATTACCTTGGCCTAATCATCTATTCCCTGAAATTCTCATTGCAGTTTTGATAATATTGATTTAATATGGCCATTTCAGGTTCATCACTACTTTGGAAGCCCCGTGAGATTATAATAATTACTATTGAAAAATTACATTTACGGTCAATAAAAATACTTCTCGAAGTATAAGTGTCTCATTCGTCTTAATGATATCAGCTATATTATAGAGTTGAATTAGAACCGTAGGTACTTGTGAAGAGCTATTAACATTTCTCAAACAAATTTGAGATTTATTAGAAGACATCCTGCATTTACATTTTTCTCACTCGACTATTTTATTTATTCACCCTTTGTGAATAGGCTTTGTGCATAAGTTCAGCAACAGTTTCATGCTTCCTCATTGAGTGTCTCATTATTTTAGGTTTTTTTTCTTTTCTTTAATCACTCTTCCAAGGTCAGACAGGTGAAGAGCTGAATGTGTTGAGCTCACTTCATGGGAATTATGAGGTTGAGGCAATAAATTATTTAGCCGAGCTAGTATTTGCACTCGTCCAAGAACTTCATTAAATAGCAAATGGGAGGGATTGGGGGGTAGAGGGGGTTAGGAGGTGTTGTAGTCAAATTGAGAAATAAATCTGAACCAACATTATTTTTTTTCAAAAATAAATAAATAAATAAATAAATAAGATGAATATTCAATTCGCAGCAGAACAACTTTATTGCACAAACATCACTCTGAATTTTTTTTTTCCTCTACAACATCGAGGCTCGTGGAAGAGCAAGGTGACGGATTATATGCACTTGACAGTAGGGAAGCGCAGTAACCTTTTGACAGAATAAGAAAGAGAGGAACAAGAAAAGGGGAGAGAGAGGAAGTTATATACAATGTTCAATACAACTTATAGAATATAAAACTTAAAACTTATAAAATTCAAATTATAGAACTATACAATGGTGTTCTGTCTTGTCAATTTGAGCCTCTCCCGTCCCACGCCTGCAATGCCCACCATGGGCCCACACTCCCCCACCAAATCTCACATAACGTTATCCTCATTGCGTTTATCCGATTTTATTGTCATATGGCATCATTACAATATAATGTCATAAACTTTCAGAAAAGTATCAGAAAAGCCAAAAGTTTCAGAAAAGCCTTTGCAACCACAGATCTTCCAACAATGGACTGACATGATATTGCTAAACCATCTATGATTGATGCCTCCATGTCTCATCTGATGTGAGAGAGTCGATGTACGTATGATAAATTAAATATTTTCTGAAGAGACATAAAAGTGGGATAAAAATTACTACCCCTATTCCTTTTTGTTTCTCCCCCACCCCCTGATCCGTTAACTTCCGATCCGTGTTGAAATCCACTCGGGTACAATCCGTGTCGTCTCCGTGGAAGTTCCAACACGGGTCAACAACGCATCATGTTCCCACTTGCTATATGCAAACCCAGCTTTTGCGCTGCACATGTGACTTTCAACGGTGTAATGTGCTTATGTTTCACACTGCACACATTGAACGTGGGTCATGGTGGGTGCGGCCGGGCTTGCACAGTCCCATGCTGCCTTGCGCCAAAGTAACTGACCTTCATTTCCTACATTGGTTGAATGCAATATTTGTCAAATCCGTTTCTGGTGTTTGTTCCCCTTCTATCCCCTCCCTTACCTCAAACGGCTGCACAGCTGATACTGCCCGTGAAAAAGCTGAATGCCTCAACTCTGTGTTTGCCTCAAAACATTGTGTCCCAAACCAATCACTCTCTGTACCCACCTTACCCTGTCATACCTAGCTGCTCCTGGACTCTGTGTCCTTCTCTCCTGACAAGGTAGAGAAGTTTCTGTCAAACCTTTACTCCGATTCTGCAACTGGACCAGACAGCATCAGTCCACGTGTCCAAAAATCCTGCCCTGCTGCTCTATCATACTTTTGTCTGTTCTCTTCACCCTCTCTTTTGCTCAAGGTCATCTGCCATCAGCTTGGAAATCAGCAAACATCACCGCTTTACACAAGAAAGGTGCAAAAACAGATCCTTGCAACCACAGACCAATCAGCCTGCTCCCAATCATCAGCAAAGTCATGGAATCCATCATTGTTTCTCATATTAAATTATTCCTCTTCTCCAATGCCTTGATCTCGGATCATCAATTAGGATTCAGACCAGGCCTCTCTACTCTGGACATGCTGCTTGGTCTCGACAATGGATGGAGGTCGTCAACGCCAGACAGGAAATCAGAGTCGTCTCACTTGACATATCTCGTGCCTTTGACATGGTCTGGCACCCGCTCTCCTCTTTTGATAGCCATGGAAATATCCACTCGTGGCTCGCAGACTTCCTGTCATGATGTAGTCAACATGTGGCTCTAAATGGAATTCTCTCATCTCCTCTTTCAGTCCAGGATGGAGTTCCCCAAGGCATTGTTCTGGGCCCTGTGCTTTTTCTGGTCTTCATTAATGATCTCTCCGACTCTCTGGAAAATCCTCCATCTTTTTGCTGATGACTCTACTCTCTGCCGCTTCATATCTAAACCCTCAGATCGGCAATCTGCAGCCTCCTCACTCTCTGCAGACCTGGACAAAATCACAGACTGGTCAAACAAGTGGAACATGTCTTTCAATCCTGACAAATCTCACACTCTTACTATGTCTCTCCGAAAAGACCATCTGGATAACCCTCCCATCTACTTTCTCAACAATCCTCTCGAAGAAGTTTTGTCACTCAAGATTTTGGGTCTCACTATCTGCCGTGATCTTTCCCGGGAAAACCACATTTCCAAGCTGGTCTCCAAAGCCAGTCGCCGACTGGGCATCCTCCGTCGTGCGAAGTCCTTCCTAGGCACACCTGAGCTCCTCGCCACATACAAGGCTTTCATCCGCAGCTCAATGGAATACTGTTCTCCCCTATGGGCTGGTGCCCCTGCCTCACACCTAGCTCGGCTTCACGCTGTAGAAACCAAAGCTTTTAGAATCATTGGAATCTCCCGCGATTAAGCTGATTCTGAGGACCTTTCACTCTCTCACAGCAGGCAGGTTGGTGGTCTTTCTGTCTTATACGGACTCCTCTCCGGCCTAGCTCCCCCTGCTCTGTCTGTGCTCTGTCCCCCAAATATTCCTGCAGGATGCACAATATCTGTTAGCAACCCTCTTCTGGTGAAACTACCAAAATCAAGACTCTCTGCTCACCTTCACTCCTTCATTCCTCTTTTCTCGCACCTCTGGAACAAACTCCCTCACTCTCTTCAATCCCACTCCTCCCTCCAGGTCTTCAAAACAGCTGTCCACCACCATCTCTTATGGCCCCCATTCAAAACCTTGACCTCTTCTACCCTCGTTAAAACACCCCAAACAAACCTCCTTCAATTTCCGTTTTCTTTCCTGAAAGTCCTTGTAGTGTCCATCTTGTTTATCCCGTGTACCTCGTCGCAGCCCTCTCCCTTCCACAGATCTCCCGATGTTCCTGTTCTCTACTGTTGTTGTGCTCCCCTCCCACTCCGCCTCTTGTCTCCTGCTCCCTTTATTATATGTTATATATGTGTTAGCTCTTCCACAAGCCTCTACTTCGTATACAAAAATAATGTTTACTCTTCCGCTTTTGATACTGGTCGATAAATTCCTACATGGGTCCATTGCATGTTGAAATGTAGTCTGAAAAGATCCGTGTAAAATGCATGTGTCTGACCCGTATCCAACACGGAGATATTTGGTGGTGTGCATTTGCAACATGCCTTATGTTATTTTTGCCCTTCATAGCTAAAGCTGACTGTTCACACATAATATGTCAACAAACTCTTGGGTACAATATCATGTTTGCAATGTAAGAGCTGTTGCCTGCACAGCAACAAAACTAAGATAACAATCTGTGTAACCTTATATCTAGGAATATCCATGAAAACCAAACGACTTCATATCCACAGTTTAGGGCAGGAATTTGTTCAGGGTGTTCAAGGTTCAGGAATTACTTCTCCAACTCCTTGCGAAACACGAACATCTCATCATAATGTCCACCAAATAATGCTAGTAGACAGATTCCCAGGGTTTAATGTCTATCTGAGGGATGACGTCATTTGTGATGCAAATTCTGCCTGTGAAGCACCAATCAGACAATTTATAGTTAGGTCGGAGATGAAATCCAGACTAGAAAGCTCAATGATAAGTGCGTTACCTCTTTTGCATCCTTCGTTACCATATAGTGTGAATACAGTGAAGAATTTTAAATGATTGTGAAATGGTATGAGTCAGTTCTCTTAGGGCCAAAGCAACAAAAAGCTATAATATATTATACAATATGTAAGTGCTTATGTGCCCACCTAATGGCCTAGGCCAATTGTAGCGGTAATGGGTGGAGTTTGTGCGACCACAGTGGAAGCCGACTCTGCGTTATGTTTTGTTGTTTTCCTAACTCCGAGGTCTCACTTGGAGCAAAGCATTTAAGCACCAAGTCTTGCTTCCGCCTGCACCTGGAGCAGCACGCCAGCACCCCAATTTCATATCGCAAACAAATTTAACACAGGGAGAGTAAGCAGAAGTCGCTTGGACACTCTTGACTTGGAATTTATTAACTGAGAAAGGCACATATTTACAACAGGTCTGTTCCTTGCCTTTATTTTCAACTCACCTTTTCCAAGTTTTACTCCAATCTCTCAGAAGCTCCCAATACGCATTCCCATTCAACCACAATCACAACCACAACCACCAAGGGATGAAATTTCCTCTTTACATACTGTATGCCCCTCATTTAAGGAATATGACTCTCCAGGTAATAAACACTCGAAGTCATTTTGATATTAAAACGGAAAACAATTCCCTGAAACCTTCATATGAAACGCCTCCATAATATTTCAAACGAAATGAAAATTTTCATTAGAAACAGAAGAGAAAAACACATAAACCTTTTGCATGAGCACTGAGCTAATATTTAACTGAAAATTAATATAATAGTAATTTTTCACTGATGCAACAGATATTCTAGTCTCTCATGTGTATATGAAACTAACAGGTGCAAGTTTTGGAGGGGGTTTATAATTTTCTGCCCTCCTGCATATCCTCGCAGGGTTCCATCATATCATGCCCCTGCTTTTGCACTAAATCTCAGGGGGAATATTCACATGGCGTCACTAGCTTCCTCTTTTAGGTTGACCTCCTCATCCGCTTAATTACCAGGAAGTTGTTGGTTCAACACCCTGAACTGAAAGTGCTTCCCAAAAATGGCATGGTTCTTCTTCCTGCTTCTCCTAACGACAATCACCGGACTTCTGTTCCCTTCAGCTCTTGCCTTGGCTCCTGACTGCTAACCTTCCATTCTCATTATTCATAGACTTCAAAAGGAAAAGGTCGCAAGGAATAAGAAAATTACAATGAAACGCCTGGAATGCTTGGTAACTGACTGACAACACTATAAGGCTGCACCTCCCATTGATCGGCAATTTATATTTTTCCACCGAATGATTCATTGGCCAACATGAAACTGTCCTCGGGCCACATCACATCAGTACCTTCACCTCTCGGTATCTCATGCATGCTCGGCCTTCTCCCCAGCAGCTTTGCAAGCCTTTTCAGATGCCTCACGTAGTATTCTGTTTTACTATACTCTTCTACGTGACTTGTACCTATACCAGATGAATGGGCAGTCTGGTGTGTCAGCCAAATAACAACTAAACTATAACGACACTCTTTGACATCGTGAAGTCAACTGATATGCTTCCGGCAACATCATTATACATACTTGTAACAAGTTTGATTTAAATCCCTTCAGCTGTTCTCAAGTATCACGTTTTTACCTGACATGACCTCAGACCTTTGATGCTGAAATCGAATCAGTTCATCTTTGCATCATAATATATACCTTTACTATGTTTGATCAAAATTCCATCACTGGTTCACAAGCTGGCTCAGTAACAGAATTTTTACCAACACGACCTCTGACTTTTGACCTCTTGACCCCATCATCTAATCTGTTTATCTTTACATCATTATACATACTTGTACCAAGTTTGACTTGGTTCCCTTTAGCCGTTCTTACATTATTGCGGAAACGAAAACCTATTACAGAATCTGACTGTTGACCTCTTGACCCCATCATCTAATCTGTTTATCTTTACATCATTATACATACTTGTACCAAGTATGACTTGGTTCCCTTTAGCCGTTCTTACATTATTGCGGTAACGAAAACCTATTACAGAATCTGACCTTTGACCTCTTGACCGCATCATCTAATCTGTTTATCTTTACATCATTATACATACTTGTACCAAGTATGACTTGGTTCCCTTTAGCCGTTCTTACATTATTGCGGTAACGAAAAACTATTACAGAATCTGAACTTTGACCTCTTGACCCCATCATCTAATCTGTTTATCTTTACATCATTATACATACTTGTACCAAGTTTGACTTGGTTCCCTTTAGCCGTTCTTACATTATTGCGGTAACGACAAAACCTATTACAGAATCTGACCTTTGACCTCTTGACTCCATAATCTAATCAGTTCATCATTGCATCATTATAAATATTTGTACCAAGTTTGACTTAGTTCCCTTTCGCTGTTCTTAACTTAGGGCAGTAACAAAAACCTATTACAGAATCTGGCCTTTGACCTCTTGACCCCATAATCTAATCAGTTCATCATTGCATCATTATACATACTTGTAACAAGTTTGACTCGGTTCCCTTCAGCCGTTCTTATATTACTTCGGTAACGAAAACCTATTACAGAATCTGACCTTTGACCTCTTGACTCCATAATCTAATCAGTTCATCATTGCATCATTATAAATATTTGTACCAAGTTTGACTTAGATCCCTTTGGCTGTTCTTAAGTTAGCGCGGTAACAAAAACCTATGACAGAATCTGACCTTTGACCTATTGAACCCATAATCTAATCAGTTCATCATTGCATCATTATACATACATGTACTAAGTTTGGCTTAGATCACTTCAGCTGTTCTTAAGTTAGCGCGGTAAAAAACCTATTACACACTGTGACCTTTGACCTTTTACCTTTTCATGCAGAAATCTAATCAGTACATCTTTGTATCATAATACATATTTATACCACATTTGGTTAAAATCCCATCACTGGTTCACAAGTTAGCTTGGAATCAGAATTTTTACCTAATGAGATGCCTGACCTTTGACATTTTGACCCCAAAATCTAATCAGTTCACCTTTACACCATTATACGTTGTTACGGATTCGTCACTTCCGCTGTTGTGGTTTTCACCCAATTGACATGTTTCTGATATTATGTATTATTATTATTCTTAAAAGGTTTATTATTCAGGAACAGCTATCTAAAGTTAAAAAAGTTAACGTAAAATGATACAGGAAACCGAACCGGAAGAAAAAGGAGGTGAAGAAGAAGAGGCGGCGCGAGGAAAGTTGGAGAAGACGCGTGACGTCAAGGCTTCATAGCGAGGCTGGTCTACCGAGAGTCGCGAAGGAATTTTGAGTTCCTTGAAGGGACATCCCGCGATAGGAATTATCACTGGAGTGGAAAATCTGCGTAGTCAGATTTGGGGCGCTGAGATTTCGACGAATCCTCGCCGTCGCATCGGCTCAAGTAAGAGCCGTCGGCCATTTTGAACCCCACGCTTCGGACACCTACAAAGATTTTGCCTCGCGTAATCTTCACCCCAACATCCTACCGTTTGTCGGGGATGTGTGTGTGCAACCGCTTCGTCTCCAATTACGTTGCGGTTCGTTGAGTGAGCGGTGAAGGTGCCCCTCTGAAGGGTGCCGTTGTACAGTTTCGGCGGGGTGATCCCCATTGTCAACTGTACGTGATTCGAATATCGACTGGAGAGCGAGATTCGGGCTTCGACTGGATATCGTTCCAGCGACCGCTGAGGCGAATCACATTCGCCTTGGAAAAGGTTATAGTCAGGTCAAAATACAGTTTAACCCCCAAAAAATTGCTACAAAAGGTTTCTCAACTGATTCTGGTAGGGTTTAGCGTACGTTATAACATACTAAAAGTTTACCAAAGTAGGACCCCCGGAAAAGTGTTTTTTTCAAGATGGCGTCCAAGATGGCCGCCGAAACCTCTTAATGATCATAACTATGTAACTATCAACTCAAATTTGATGATCTTGGTGTCTATCCCTAGGTTTTTGGGGGCAAGGAACACATTAAGACCATTAAAAATGAAAGTGGGCCATTATATGTAACACAAAAATCCAATATGGCGTCAATAATGGCCGCCAACACCTCCAAATGACTGCAAGTCCATAACTATTGACTCAAATTTAATAATCTTGATGTCTATCCCCAGGTTTTTGGGGGCAAGGAACACATTAAGACAACTTTGGATATTACTGAGCTGTTGAATCATTATGAAATTGAACTCATGACCTTCAGCTGTCACCTAATGCACAAACACCTTTGTCCATAGAATAAGTTTCAGAGCGTTCAGTTTTGAGTGTCATCCTCCTCCTCAGTATCGACCTCTTGAGTGTTGTTTGGATTGTCACAGTTTTCAGTTTGGCAAGGGCCACATGCAGCAGTGCAGCGGAGTCCATAGCGTCTGCAGCTGCATCGAGAGGATTTGCATCCCCCCAAACAGTTGCAATGGATAATTTTCAAGAGTTCGTCAGGCGCAGCATTGTTTTGGGTCATAATTGGAATTAACTGATCATTTTCCTGTTTCCATCCCCATTCAGTTGGGTTCATTTCATTTGCCATCCCCATCCATACCATAATGTGAAAGTACACACGTTGGCTATGGAATATTGTTGCAGGTGATGTTGGGGGGAGCCGTTCAGAAGTGACAAATGCTTGAGCAGTTGCCACTTTTTTGGTGAAAATGATATGGCGCAGTGATGATAGCGTATCATTAGACTTGCCACCAAAGAGATCAACCATCAGGTCTTTGCCAAGATCTGATATGTCCTCTTGAGATTTGTTTTGAAGGATGAATGCACTAGCACAGGACTTCATGACAGGATCAGATTTCACTAATTTCCGGAAGGCTGACTTTTTTCCGATGCCGAAAATCCTTGAAGTAGAATCACATCCTGAGTAGGCATGTACAAAGAGCAACTCATTGCACACATCGTCTCCTAAAGTTTCTTTCAACAGGTTAATGTTATACACTCTGTGTTCTTTTGACTGCTTGTTTGCATCAGAACGGAAGTAGATGATCTCATTGTCTGTTCTGGAGTAATGAAGGAGCAAGATCAGCAAATCTGTATCCTCACCGACCAACGTTGTGGTGCAATGACGGGATCGTTCAACAGTTGCCTTAACGATATCAACGTCTGCATCCCCTGGTGACTGAATGACATGGCATCCCCTTTTAGTTAGTGCTGTGCTGATGAGAGCAATCATGTCTGCCTTGTTTTTGTCACGAGACAAAAAGTCGTCCTTTTTGCCTGCAAACTCTGTTTCTGCAGTGAAACTAACAATAGGGTGCAGGTTTTTTCCTCGTCTCTGATGTGTGTTGTCTTTTATGGAGGGACCTTCACCATAGCCATCGAACACCACTGTCGCTTGTCCGTAATGTCTCACAGTGAAGTCTGCATAAGACTCAGCTATTGCATTATATGAGTCGCCTTTGTTCCACGGTAAACGATGGAGCAAAGAGCCACCATCAAGCACGTAACAATCTGTTTTGGGAATAGAGTTCATCACAGCCTCACTTGATAAGTCCGCAGCATGGTCTCGAATTGCCTGAGCAAGCTGAGGTTTGTCTGCTTTTCGAAGAATGTTCCTGGTCTCAAAGAGGGCTGGAGGGTAGGGGCTTAGTTCATACGTCAAAACCTCTTCAAGGGAAAGATCTCCTGACCTTGACACCAGAAGGAAACGCTGGAACAGAAGGGCAGGATCAATGGTACGATCAGGAGCAATCTTCACAGCAGAGATATTCCCAAGGGTTTTGGCTCTGTCTTTCCGCTTGAATTTGTAAGTAAATGCCGACTTTCCGATTATATCTTCAATGATCTTGTTTCCAACCGATTCAAAGTCATGTACATTCACATCTGGCCCAGCCACTATCCCGTTGACAATGTTTCTCAGAGTAGGATCAGATGTGAAGGGTGAGCAGGCTGCAAGCTTTATCCGAATTTTCTCGAGATCAGATGCATCTCTTTTGATGCGCGCCTCAGTTGAGTCTTTGTGTTGCGGACTTGTAGTATAGGTTAGGTTTGTGAAATCCTGCATCGCAATGTTGTACTCGGATGTTACAGGTGCAGATAAGGTCCAAAGGTTTCGCATGTCCTCGGTCATCCCACTGCCGCGAGTTAGACCACCAGTGCTCTTCAGAGACCTCATCAACGTTTGTTCGATGACAAGATCACTACTATGACAGCTCGTGGGCGAACTGCCTGAATTATGGCATGACCAACTGCCGCAACCTTGCGTCTTGTGTCTTTCCCAACGAACAATGTTTCCAGTGCTGTCCGCAGACTAGTTGGAATGAACGATAGGGCTGAATCAAGTTTTAAATCATCACTACTTGGATACTGATTCGTCACGGTAGAAACCTGAGATTTTATATCACTTCTGATTAACCTAGCAGCAGTTTCAATAATAGCGCGTTTTTGGGACTCTTCATCGCCTTCCTGACACGTTTGCTTGTAGTATGATCTCAGAATCTGCGACGTTTGTTCTCTCATCGTAACAATATCGTCCAAGCCTTCTCTTTCACCAAAAAAAATTGAGTCCTTAAAGCGTTCTTTAAGACGCTTTTTCAAACTGTAATTGTCATACGGTTCCGAATCAGGATTACAAAGATACCCTTTCATTATGAGGCTCAAAGATGTAACAGTTAGTTGTTCCTCACTGTTCAGTTCTAGGTAAGCACACATTTTCTGAAATGCTTCATACTTATCTTCATCTTTAGGACGACCACACTTTCTGCGCTTGGCTTCGGGGGCTTTCTGGAACTCCAAAGGCACAGACTTGAAGGACCGGAAATTTCCACTACACGAATGATGATAAAGTCCGTCTGCTGCATGTAAATCTCGTAAATAGTATTCAATCCGACCCTTTACAGTATGTCCCCAATCATCTGAACGGGATTCACAGACCTCCACAATTGTCTCCACAAATTTGTCAGTCCGTACCCAGCTAAAGTGTCCCTTGTCCAAATCAATTGTACATCCACAGAATACGCAATCCTTTTCACTGTCAAAACCTCCACTTGATTGTCTTGTGGTTCTCTTTGGTGGCACAGAACCACTACTTTTCTTTGCAACATGGCTTTTAATGTTTTTATCATTTATGTACTGTTGACGACAGCTTTTATGCACTTTAGTACTGGCTTCAACTACAAGATCGTCCTTCCGCTTTACACTGGCTTCATTTATTCCCTTCGCCCCCTTCCACTGAATTGCAACCCAGTTATCACTGGAATCCTCGATCTCCTCCTTGCAGATTGGACAAAAAGCTTGACTGGCTGTGCTTGCACTCATTGTTGAATCATGCCTGAAAAAGAGAAAGATGAGAATTAGTTATTCAGTTAGATCCAATTCGACACATTCTTCAGGTCAATATATGGAAAATGCCCCCTCAACCTGTTAGATAATGGCCCACTTTCATTTTTAATGGTCTTAATGTGTTCCTTGCCCCCAAAAACCTAGGGATAGACACCAAGATCATCAAATTTGAATTGATAGTTACATAGTTATGATCATTAAGAGGTTTCGGCGGTCATCTTGGACGCCATCTTGAAAAAAACACTTTTCTGGGGGTCCTCCTTTGGTAAACTTTTAGTATGTTATAAAGTACACTAAACCCTACCAGAATCAGTTGAGAAACCTTTTGTAGCAATTTTTTGGGGGTTGAGGGGGTATTTTCCATATATCGACCTTACTATTATAGAGACATTGAGGAGTGTCCTTTTCACTCGCTGGGAGCAGTGAGTTATTTGATTTTATTGATGGTGTATAGAGTGCACTCTTAATTGCTATTTGTTGTACCGTTATCCCTGTGTGATTTTCAATATATTATTTGTTCATTTATAATCATTGGTGTGGTTTCACGATTGATTTCTAATACAGAGAATAACATATTTTTCTGCCGGGGCTCCTCTCGGGGTTCGGAGGTTTACCGAGACCAGGGGATCGGTGAGGAACCCGTAACAGGAATTGGGGGCTCGTCCAATTGACTCGTGGGCTCGAAATTGGGTCTTCGTCCGGGATAGAATTCCCTAGCATTCCCAAATTTTCCAATTTTGGAGTATTTTCCAACAGTCCCAAATTAAAAAAAGAAACTTTTTTGTTTTTTTTGAAATTTCTTGTGTGAAGGTTAACAGGTGCTAACAGATAGTCACCATGGAGTTTGATGCAGAGAAGTTTGCAGTGACCCATAGTGAGGCACAGTTCTGAGCGTTACTAAAATCGGAACTCTTGAGATTGGCCAAACATTTTAGCTTGGAGGTCCGAGATAAAATGAAGAAAACAGAGATGCAGACAGTGGTGATAGAATCTATGGTGGAACTAGGAACATGGAAAGAGGGAGCCTTGGATTGGTTACCAGAAGAACAAGAAAATGTGGAGCTCCAAAAAATAAAGATGCAATTGCAGAGCCAGGAAAGGTTAAAAGCACAGGAAAGAGAGAGCCAGGAAAGGTTAAAAGCACAGGAAAGAGAACTCCAAGAAAGGTTAAAAGCACAGGAAAGAGAACTCCAGGAAAGGTTAAAAGAGCAAAAAGCAGAGGAAAGGAGAGCTGCAAGAGAACTCGAAGCAAAGGAGAGAAAAGCCGAAAGGGAGTTAAAGAACCGTGAAATGGGGCTTCAGCAGGAAATTAAAGTCAAGGAGCTGGAGTTAAGGAGAGAACGGGGAGAGGTGCCATCCATGCCGACGGGTTCGACAACTAGTCAGAACTCCTGGGCTGTTGGCAGACATGTTAGGCTGGTTCCACTCTTCAATGAAAAGGAGGTAGCCAAGTTTTTTTTACACTTTGAGAAAGTGTCTCGAATGCTAAAATGGCCGGAGGAGTCCTGGACCATATTAGTGCAAAGTTTTCTGGTGGGTAAAGCTCAAGATATTTATTCGGCTTTAACGATTGACCAATGTACAGATTATGAGATAGTGAAGAAAACCATTCTCAAAGCCTATGAATTGGTCCCTGAAGCTTACCGGCAAAGATGCCGGAATGCCAGGAAGAGGGAGAGTGAGACCCATATGGAGTTTGCCAGAATGCAAGTAACCATGTTTGGTCGGTGGTGTGATTCAAAAGGAGTTGGGAAAGACTTAGAACTACTGCGACAATTGATCCTGGTGGAGGAATTCCAACATTGTGTCCACGAGGACATTAAAGTTCATCTGGAGGAAAGGAAAGTACCAAAGCTGTATGAGGCAGCAGCCATGGCAGATGAATATGCCTTAACCCACAGGATGGGGTTCCACAAACCTAACTTCTCGCCTAGACCTAGCCAGGGGAGCTATGGTACATCAGGGGCGGAGAACGAAAATTCATGGGGGCGGCCTCGAGATGAATATGAGGACCACTCTGATACCACGACTTCTAGGCATCCGAAGACAGCAGTTCCATGGCAGACTTACCCTCCGGGGGGCTCAAGACAAACCACGAGGTTCTCCTCCGGGCCTACTTGCGCTTTTTGCCATAAACCTGGACACTTGATGTCCCACTGTTATGCTCTGGGAAAGGAAATTCAGGAGCAGAGTTCGACTAGTACCACTCCGAAATGCAATAGCAAATGTGAGTAATCGCCCTCAAAAGGGTTACCAACCATTTATTTCAGAGGGATTGGTGTCACTGGATGGAGACCCGACTACCCGGAGACCTGCTAGGGTATTGAGGGACACAGGAGCACATCAATCTTTAATGCTTGAAGGCATCTTGCCATTGTCAGAGGAGACAGCAACTGGTGATAGTGTTCGTTTGCAGGGGATTGGTGGCTGTGTTAGAGCTCCACTTCATGTCATCCATTTGGAGTCTGATTTGGTGTCAGGACCGGTCACCAAAGGTTTACAAGCCACTCTTCCTGTCGAGGGAGTATCTCTTGTTATCGGGAATGATTTGGCCGGTGGTCAAGTTTCGGGTAACCCGATGTTTGTTGAAAAGCCTAGTAGTCCTTGAGCCAGACCAAAAGTAATGCTCCGGCGGGGGGAGTAATTCTCATTATGATTTTCCATTAGACCAATGTCTCAAGTGTCAGAAAAGGTGTGATGGACATCTGAGAACGGTAGCTTAGTGCCCGGATGGACGCCATCTTTGAAACCACCCAGCTCGAAAATGCCCATTTGGTGGGGTACATTGTTGCACGTGTATCTGGACTTCTATACTAGCTATCGATGTGCGGTTGACGACTAAATATACGTCCGATGTGTACCGTATAAATAAAAAATAATATGAAGCATTTTGTTTTAGATTAATTATTATAAAAATCAATTATCGAAAAAAAATCATATATTTTTCAATATTTTATTATTAGACTTGTACTTTTTTTAGTGAAACAACACTGGTATGATTTTCCAAATTATGCATTGTGCTACACCGTTTATCTGTCTATAAAAATAACTCCAAAACTAAAACATATCATCCACCACGAGTTTACAACAAATAAATGTAAAGAGGCATAAAATGACTTAGGCCGCCGCTGGCATTATCTATTCTGACGATAACGCAAGTTAGGAATGTCGTACGGAGAGGATTTTAACACCATACGATATCTAATAAGCAGGCGGAAATTGTTACATAGGAAATCTGCACTTTGGTGGCCATCTTGGATTTCAAAATGGCCGCCAATTATATTAATTATTCATTACTAGAGTTTGGAAAGACGTATGGAGCTGATTTTAACACCATACGATGTATATTCCTAATAAGCAAGCGGAGGTATCATTGAACATGTCATGTTTTAGTCAAATAACACCGGTATGATCTTCCAAATTATACATTTTGCTAAACCGTTTATCTGTCTATAAAGATTTTCAGGCAATTTGGCCTGCATTATAATAGAGAACAACATATGCTATACAATATACAGTGCACACAAAGTTAATCATCAGAGTCGCCATCAGAGTCATTGGCATCCTGAGCCACGATAGCATCATCCTGCACCATGTTGGAGCATCCCTGCAGCTTACACACAACAGTGCACTTCAACCCATTCAGTATGCAGGAGCAATCTGACGGTCGACACGTCCTTCTGCATGTGCATGAGATGAGATTCAAGACGACATCTGGAGCTGGTAGACCCGCCATCCATCGGATTGTGAGCGAACCGCCATCATCGAGTTCCCAACCATGTCCTGCTGATGGTGTTGGGACGTCTGGTAGGTTTTCAAGGCTGCGTCGCCAGATAGCCGCCTGATAGTTGGCCCTAAGCGTATGCTGCATCAAGGAGTCTTCACAAGGCGGCAATTGTCCAGATTCGATCTGGCCCTGCTTTGCACAGAACATGTGATAACGGAGCGAATTAACACCGACGATCTTCGTGTTCTTGGCGTACAGCTGACACGTGAAGGCCTGAATGCTATTGAAGACGTCTGTTGGTACATTCTACGAAGATCCCAGATCTGTGAGTGCTTGAAGATACAGCTCATTCGCTTGCACAAGCTTCAAAGCCTTTATGTTTCCTTGGCTAGCCAGAGCACTCACAGTGTCACACCCGCTCCATGCATGAAGCCCTGGCAATGCACTGCAAACTCCAGACCCCAATACCGCAGCCAACTTTCCAACGTCGATCATTCTGACTCGAACCTTTGTTCCTCGTCTGATGAAGAGCTGACTATCGATGGTTCTGCTGAGATGAAGACTGATGATCAGAACGTCGGTGTCATCTGCCACTAAGATGATCGTCTTGTGGGTAGCGGCGTGCTTTGCGTGGAGAAACATACGCGTGTCTGCTTCCTCGTGGCTACATTCGAGTGCTTGCACCAACTTCCACCTATCGCGGGTCAGTACCACACATTTTTCACCACAGGTGACATACAGTGTTCTGTTGCCTAGCTTTTCGCGATTTGTTTCATGTTTCCACGACTCCGCCAGAAACACAACCAGTTTCTCCTTTGTCTGGCTGCAAGCAAGGAGACGCCGCCAGTTCATGATTTTGTGTGCGGGTCTGATCTCGCTGAAACTGATGCCTTCATTTGAACCGCGGTTCACACGCTCAGCTGCTTTGATGGATTCTTCTGTGTATGTGTCAAAGACAACATCGATGCGCTCACTGCCTTGACCAGCGTGAAGCGCTGCAGCAAGGATGCGGTCAGATAGTTCTTCGAACGTGTCGTTCTCGCCATGCATCTTTTGTATGAGAGCCATCGCATCAATTATTGTTGCACTTCGCTTGTCAACGCTCTCGGCTGGTTCCACAAGACCTTCCATGTGTTTCGCAAGTGCAGCTTTGTTCGTTTTTTTCATTGACCCATCAACGTTTGCCAAAGACCATGGTAACGGCCCTAGTGGGTGACAAAGGACAAGTTGCATGTCGAGGTTCCTTGTCTTGGCGATGAGTATCATGGTGGCAAACAGTTGTCTGTCAGCTCTCAGGACGATCTCCTTGTTTGTGCCCTTCACAACTTTCTGCTTGATCTTACCAAAGGTCTTCAAGTTTAGCTTGTTCAATGTGTCATGAAAGCCTGTTCCCTCTTCAAGACGTTTCTGGAAGCTTTGATACGCCGCTTCCCCCTTTTGCAGGGTGTTGAGTAGGTCATTAGAAACGTCCTCCCTCGCAGCCGCTCCGGTAGATATACTGAGAAGACATGACGGACCATCGGCGAATGGATTGGTCCAGTCATTTTCCAGTAGATCACAGATAGCTGTGACGCCAGACTCATCACGTTTGATGCGAGAAGTAGACAAGTCAGGGTGCTTGGCGTGAGATGTGTCGCTGCCATTCACAAGGATAGTTTCTCGTAGTTGCCTCAGTGCAGTAGCCCGATTTTCTGCAGTTAGATAGTATCGTGACACAGCCCCTTGTCGAAGACTAAAACCTCGTGTTCCTCCAGCTGTTTGCGTATCTTTGTTTACTGTTTCTTCTGTTGTCTGATCAACAGCGATTCTGGCAAATGGATTCCCTGGTCTAAGCTGTACGGAGAAGTAGCCTTGATTGAAATGCCTGTACAACTCGGGGCATGTTTCGTGGAGTTGCGTCATCTGTGCATAGTACACTGGTAGATATCTAGCATAGTTCACCTTGTTCATTGCGAAACACCAAGGGATCACTCTTCTGACACAAGCCAAGTGAAGCATCCAGTCGCCTTCTCTATCCGCACGAATCAACCCCAGCAGGGTCTCTACCATATCAATATACATCATCCAGAAGCGAGCCAGGTCTCCATGTTTGGTTCGCAGAAAATGTAGGTATTTCGCGAACATGTCAAAGCTCTGTACACATGAATCATCATCGAGAGCAGCAGCGAGAGTCTCGTGGCAAACATCCTCCTTGATGCTGCGAATTTTGAGGTCAGTGCTTCGAATCTGGGGTTCCTTGTCAGGATGATTGCTTTCTATCCACACCTGGAAGCCCTTCCAAATGATGCGCATTAGTGCCTCGTACATCAACTTGTGGAGTCGCACAGCACGGTTGTATTGCTTGCCTTCCAGAACCCTGTTGATGGAACCTTCAGCGATTACTCCTGACTCAACAGCTACATCCCGAAGGCCTGCATCTCCAAACATTTTCCCAATGCTCGACATGAAGTTACAGATGGTATGGAAGTTCCCCATCATGAGCACGATTCTTCCATATCGATCGACATCTTTCCATGCTATTTCGGTCGCCTTAGCAAATAGTGCCTGGTCTAGCACCACCGGTATACGCTCAAGCTGAAGTGATGACATGATGTTCAGAGCTTCTCTGAGGATTTCTTGCACTGTTGCCATATCTGTGGCAGGCGCGTTTATAGTCGGCAGGTAGCCAACTACATCTTCCGTCACCTGAACACGATCTCTAGTCATGATGTTGAAACCAGTCCACGAACTGATTGTCTGGTCGCATGGTTCCAGCATGCGAGTCATAATCCATACGTGATTTCGGCGCTGCGCAAGGGATGTTGCGCCTGCAAGAGTGTCAGAAAGATCTGCAGGCTTGATTGCAGGTGGGCCCTCTCGTTTCCCACCGCTGTATATTGGAACTAAATCGCTGGATGACGGGATAGATCGCTTCTTATCTGCTTTGGATACTGCCGATGGAGGTTGGGGCGGCAAACACGACTGCGACTTCGGTTGGACGATGATACCGTTGACGCGATGCGATGTTCCGCCACCACTCAGCGATTCCTCTAGCCTGTCGATGTTATCGAATGCTAATACAGTCGGGACCGAAGGGTGCACATGTGACGGAAGTGGTACTGTATCTTTCTCCACACTTGCTAATTTGTCTATGCATAGCGCTGTCTCGATTTCTTCCAGAACTGTGTACGAACATCCGTGCCCGAGTCGATTCAATATTCTGATGACCTCTGTATTACCGGTGAGCGTTTTCATGACCCACGGAAGTAGGACATGCTTCGATGTTCTGATGGTACCCCGGTGTACAGCATTGATGATATCTTGAGCCATCGACCATACCAGTGTGTCGGCACGCGCAGAGCTACCCCCACTCCCGCAAATCAAAGTATGCAGAAATACACGAAGAGAATCTGGTATCTTCACGTAATCTGAAGTGAGTTCTGCTGGCTGAGGCGGCCAACGTTCATTGTAATGAGCATCTTTGATCTGGTGTCGCAGTGAAGTAGCTGCACGCACAATGTTACTTTCACCGTCCGTTCGTTCAAATGCTTTCACTTCTGCTTTCAGGTTTACGCACTCTGCAGCAATCTCTCGCTTTGTCAGATTATCGGGCATCAAGTATACACGGTGTTTCACATTGAAGAAGATGAGCGATTCTCCAAACTCTCTTTGTAATGTGCGCTGCAGATTCTTCTTGATGGAGTCACGAACATCAACTGAAAATGTATCTGAAGACAGGATATCTGTTGCAACATCAACTATTGGAACAATCCTCGGGTTCAAGAACAAGTCAGTGCGAATGAAATTGAATATACATCGTATCATTTCTTTTTTCTCGATATTATCTTCAATGTCAGTTTCTACTTGAGGTTTTTGGGGCCGTGTGTAGTTTCTATAGCAGGAGAAGTGGTAGTGAGCCTCAGCTGCAACCATATCTCGTGTAGTCAATGCCAAAACTCTCTCATCATTGCGAGCTGTCGCAGCATCTCTTATTGTCTTATCTGCTCGAAGTTCAACAGCCAAGACAACTGTTTCACGGGTACGACTGCCTTTTATGAATTTTGAAGCACGCTGGCAAAAAATGCATTTATCATCGTAGACCGTTGAAGTTGATCCTGTCTCTTCCCGTGATGATCGCCGTCGCACCGCATCGCCAGTATCAACTGAAGAACTTCTAGCTGCATTGGTCAAAGTAGCTAGGTGGTTTTTGTGAGTGAAGTCTGATCTACAAGCCCTATGGTATAATATTGGAATATTAGGAAGTTTAACTGCGCCTTCTTGGACTAGCTTTAGAATTGGATAAAAGTTTCTAACTGCGGCTGCGTCACACAATGTCTTCCAAGAAATGTTGCCTGCTGCCTTGCTTAGTTCAGAGAGTGGCGACTTCTTGCTGCACAGGATGCACGTTCCGGACTCAGGTTCAATCTTCGCCCGTTTCGCCTCGACACCGGCCATCTCAGCTGAAAGAACAAAAAGACTGACGTTAGATTACTCCGATATCCGAAAAGCTCGCCAGCTTACATAGACATACTCATCCAAGTCAGTGAACATGTTAGATGGCGCCACAATACAACTCTATAATAGAGTTGTATGTGGCGCCATCTAACATGTTCACTTTTAGTTCTTAAGCCACCCACCCCCCTCCCCCCCCCCCTCAGAAATTAATCAGGTCACCGCAACAAATCTCAGACTGAGATATAGAATATAGAATATAGATATAGAATAGACTGACGTCACTTTCGGCACTGGGTTCTGTGGGTTGATTATCGGCGGGAAATTCCAACTGACATAGTTTCGGTTTGTGGAAAGTGCATGCCTTTTCATATATTTTTTGTGTACACTCGTGGTGGATGATATGTTTTAGTTTTTGAGTTATTTTTATAGACAGATAAACGGTGTAGCACAATGCATAATTTGGAAAATCATACCAGTGTTGTTTCACTAAAAAAAGTACAAGTCTAATAATAAAATATTGAAAAATATATGATTTTTTTTCGATAATTGATTTTTATAATAATTAATCTAAAACAAAATGCTTCATATTATTTTTTATTTAGACGGTACACATCGGACGTATATTTAGTCGTCAACCGCACATCGATAGCTAGTATAGAAGTCCAGATACACGTGCAACAATGTACCCCACCAAATGGGCATTTTCGAGCTGGGTGGTTTCAAAGATGGCGTCCATCCGGGCACTAAGCTACCGTTCTCAGATGTCCATCACACCTTTTCTGACACTTGAGACATTGGTCTAATGGAAAATCATAATGAGAATTACTCCCCCCCCCCCCCCCCCCCCCGGAGCATTCACTTCAAAAAATGGCTGGTTGGCTCAAGGACTATAGGAGGAAGTACCCTGAAACTAAGTGTCAGCACATGCAAGTCAGGGATGGAGGCAATATTGGCAAGCTCTTTGTAGGGGGACTGAACTCCAAAACCAAGGAAGATGTTCTGGAGTCTGCCTTCAGCAAATATGGACCGCTTTTGGAAGTGCTGCTGATAAAAGACAGGGAGGCACAAAAGTCAAGAGGGTTTGGCTTTGTCACATTTGAAAACCCAAAGGACGCCAGAGATGCAGAAAAGGATCTGAATAGCAAGGAGTTGGAGGGTCGGACCATAACAGTAGGGTCCTAGGGAAAGCATTTCATAGGTGTCGTGGAGGCTACAGAAGAGGACAACGGAGTAGTAGTTTTTGTGGTGGCCGCAATCGAGATTATTATGGAGGCTCCCATAATTACGGCAGCTCCCGAAGGAAGGATTATCAGAGTAGTGGCCGAGAAGGAGACCGCTATTCATGTGACTACCGTGACAAGCGGTCCCACCGTAATTATTATGAAAGTCCGGAAAAGTTGAAGCACTGAATGCTGCAGAGCCGCCGAGCCAAGATTCCGACATGGATTAACCGTGAACGCCACGTTCCTAAAAGCGTCCATGTAGTGAATACCTCCAGGCCTCACTACCCAACCACCATGGAACCTGGCTTTCAGCTTGGCCTCCCGGGAAAAGTGTTGTAGTTTTGCTTGACTTGTGATTTTGATTACTACCCCTTAACCTTGTATTCAAAAAATGAAAAATAAAAATCAGAGGTTGATGAGATGGAGTTTGGCTTTGCAGGAGTTCAACTTGGAAATTGAACATGTAAAGGTCAGGGACAATGTCGTTGCTGATGCTTTGTCCAGAGTGAATTAACTTTGGAAATCTCTGTGGGTGGTGTGAAATTTTGTAGCTTTATTTTTGAGATGTTGATAATTGTTGCTCATGGGAATTGGTGATTTGGGTTGAGTTTATTTTTGTTTGCTTAAAGAGTTTGCATGCAAAGAATGTTTTCGCTGTGTTCAAACTTTCTTTCTTGAGGGGGGGAAGTGTTACGGATTCGTCACTTCCGCTGTTGTGGTTTTCACCCACTTGACATGTTTCTGATATTATGTATTACTATTCTCAAAAGGCTTATTATTCAGGAACAGCTATCTAAAGTTAAAAAGGTTAACTTAAAATGATACAGGAAACCGAACCGGAAGAAAAAGGAGGTGAAGAAGAAGAGGCAGCACGAGCAAAGTTGGAGAAGACGCATGACGTCAAGGCTCCATAGCGAGGCTGGTCTACCGAGAGTCGCGAGGGAATTTTGATTTCCTTGAAGGGACATCTGGCGATAGGAATTATCGCTGGAGTGGAAAATCTGCGTTGTCAGATTTGGGGAGCTGAGATTTCGACGAATCCTCACCTAGTTGCAATGGCTCAAGTAAGAGCCGTCGGCCATTTTGAACCCCACGCTTCGGACACCTACAAAGGTTTTGCCTCGCGTAATCTTCACCCCAACATCCTACCGTTTGTCGGGGATGTGTGTGTGCGACCGCTTCGTCTCCAATTACGTTGCGGTTCGTTGAGTGAGTGGTGAAGGTGCCCCTCTGAAGGGCGCCGTTGTACAGTTTCGGCAGGGCGATCCCCATTGTCAACTGTACGCGATTCGACTATCGACTGGAGAGCGAGATTCGGGCTTCGACTGGATATCGTTCCAGCGACCGCTGAGGCGAATCACATTCGCCTTGGAAAAGGTTATAGAGACATTGAGGAGTGTCCTTTTCACTCGCTGGGAGCAGTGAGTTATTTGACTTTATTGATGGTATATAGAGTGCACTCTTAATTGCCATTTGTTGTACCGTTATCCCTGTGTGATTTTCAATATATTATTTGTTCATTTATAATCATTGGTGTGGTTTCACGATTGATTTCTAACACAGAGAATAACATATTTTTCTGCCGGGGCTCCTCTCGGGGTTCGGAGGTTTACCGAGACCAGGGGATCGGTGAGGAACCCGTAACAACATACCGGTACTAAGTTTGACTTAGATCCCTTCTGCTGTTCTTAAGTTAGCGCAGGAACAAAAACCTATTACAGACTGTGACCTTTGACCGTTTACATTTTCATGCAGAAATCTAATCAGTACATCTTTGCATCATAATACATATTTATACCAAGTTTGGCAAAATCCCATCACTGGTTCACAAGTTAGCTTGGAATCAGAATTTTTACCTAATGAGATGTCTGACCTTTGACATTTTGCCCCCAAAATCTAATCAGTTCACCTTTACACCATTATACATACTGGTACTAAGTTTGACTTAGATCCCTTCCGCTGTTCTTAAGTTAGCGCGGCAACAAAAACCTATTACAGACTGTGGCCTTTGACCTTTTACCTTTTCATGCAGAAATCTAATCAGTACATCTTTGCATCATAATACATATTTATACCAAGTTTGGTCAAAATCCCATCACTGGTTCACAAGTTAGCTTGGAATCAGAATTTTTACCTAATGAGATGTCTGACCTTTGACATTTTTACCCCAAAATCTAATCAGTTCACTTTTACACCATTATACATACCGGTACCAAGTTTGACTTAGATCCCTTCAGCCGTTCTTAAGTTAGCGCGGTAACAAAAACCTATTACAGACTGTGACCTTTGACCTTTTACCTTTTCATGCAGAAATCTAATCAGTACATCTTTGCATCATAATACATATGTATTTATACCAAGTTTGGTCAAAATCCCATCACTGGTTCACAAGTTAGCTTGGAATCAGAATTTTTACCTAATGAGATGTCTGACCTTTGACATTTTTACCCCAAAATCTAATCAGTTCACTTTTACACCATTATACAAACCGGTACCAAGTTTGACTTAGATCCCTTCAGCCGTTCTTAAGTTAGCGCGGTAACGAAAACCTATCAGGACGCATGGACGGAAGCACAGGCGGACGCATGGACAGCCAGACGGACGGACAAACCGAAAGCATAATGCCTCCAGTGACGTCATCAACGTAGGCATAAAAATGTGAGTATACATGTGTGCTGGCCTATTGCAATTGTATGCATGAACCAAGGTACCCATATACCCATATAATGTGCTTTTCTTTTGTGATGCCAGTGTGCCAAGCAATTCCAACAAGTTATCGTTGAACCGCTGCATGGCCTCATTTCCTTCAGTGTGATCCAGTCTAATATTAGACTGGCTCAAGAAAGAAAGTGGTCGGAGATGGACGGTTGTTGACTCATACTAAAATACGCCATTTGTGGCTGTCTGTCTGATGAATTTTTGACACCAATACATTCTGTCGTTACTTATCCAATCTCAACCAAATTTGACAGGATGACGAAGGGCTACATAATGAAGGTTGCAGTGCATTAATTTGCCCCCCTCCCCAAGGGGTTTTCTCCCCCCGAG
>NC_136267.1:156546091-156593591 GCF_964187855.1 Myxine glutinosa | reverse complement strand
GTGCGTCGCCATTTTTCTCAGTGATGGCTGAACGGTTATTCATCAAACTTTCAGAGGTTCATCAGTGAGTACCAGGGATTGTTTAGGCAAAAAAACCTGAAAAAACATAAAGTTCGTTTTTTTGCATTTTAAAAAAATCGCTTTATAGTGCCTGAGCCTTTGTAGCTATATGACAAGTAACATTAAATTGTCCCCGATTAGTGTGTGTGTGTGTGTGTGTGTGTGTGTGTGTGTGTGTGTGTGTGTGTGTGTGTGTGTGTGTGTGTGTGTGTGTGTGTGTGTGTGTGTGTGTGTGAGGGGAGGGGGTGTAATATCATATTAAATATAACTTGCTGATTGGGTGTAAGTAGGGGGAATAGAAACACACACACACACACACAGACACACACACACACACACACACACACATACATGGTGATCCAAAAAGATCTGGACAACCTGGACAAATATTTTCGTTCGATAAGTGTCCACCCCCCTGAATTACTACTTGGTGCAAGCACCTTTGACAGCAATTACAGCTGTGAGTTTGTTGGTATAGGTCTCTACCAACTCTGCACACCTTGAATGAGCAATATTTGCCCATTCTTCTGTACAAAACTGTTCAAGCTCAGTGAAGTTGCGTGGGGAGCGTGGATGGACAGCAATCCTCAAGTACGGATAATGAACAAGGGAAGTCTTTGATACTGATAGTGAGCCCTCTTGTCAGCCTCATTTCAATGCCTCGGGCCTATTGCATGGCACATGGCTTCTCTAACATCCCCCCCAGGCCTTTTTTTTTTACATAGCTCATGGTTGTCACTGTCATGATGTGCTTTCTATTGTAACATGCATGTCTTTGCCTTCGTTCCGCACTATCTGAAGCCTCCTCAAACCTCCTTCCAAGGACACCCACTTCCAACGGCCCCATATTCTAGATTATCTCCTTCCCTTCCAAGGTCATGACCTCTTCCCAAAACCCTTTAGAGAGAATGAGCAGCAACTTTCACCAAACGAGCAGCCTCTCAAACGCATCCTCTGCCCTACTGATTATAACTTGCACAAGATGGATTTGCTTTTACTAAGATGATGGTTTCATGTAATTGTTGATGTCACTATTTCAATTAACTTGCACTTACTTGTCTATACTCATATTTGTCTTATTCTTGAGCAATAATTTTTCCTTGGATGAATCATGCTTCCAATTTCTGTTCAGTTGACAAAGCATTTCCAATGAAAGCAAGATAAAGCAACAATAATAATGGCAATACACTTGTGGTAGTACATTTCACATTACAGCACAAAATGTTCCCACTTTAGCAAAAGATTTCCTTTGACACATCTTTTTATTGTGATACATATAATGAGTGTGATGATAATGCTTGAACTAAATGAACTTAATTAAGACTTGTTCATGTATTTCTTTTCACGACATGCACCTGCATCTTCAATGCTCTTTTGATTTGGACTAAGCAATATGAACATGCATTGGCTAAATTATTGGTAAATCAATGGAAATTCATTGCTTTTTTTGAGTAAACCCAACATAACTACTTTTCCCCGGTTATCCAAAGAGAAATTCGTTTCTATTTTTGGATTAAATAGTTGAGCAGGTGAATGAAACATTATAGTTGCTTATTTGTCAATACGCGGAGCCTGGTGTTAGCTTAGCGGTTAGGGTGCCGGCTTGGGATCCTAGGATCCTGGATTCGCAATCCCGGGCGATCGCTGAATTAACGCCAGGGGGGTTGACTCAGCCTGTCATCCTTCCGAGGTCGGCAAATTGAATACCAGTTCACTGGTAATTCCCTGTGTGTCACAAGAGGCGACTAACAGGGTTGGCGGCAGGAAGGGCATCCGGCCATAAAACATTGCTTCAAAAAGGGGACCGCCGTGCCAAAAAAAGGCCAACCCCTGCTCTGCAGGGGAAAATGGCCTCTAATGGTGGTTCTTCTTCTTCATTTGTTGATACGTATTAATCTTTCGCTTATGAAGAGCATCCTTTCTGACAAATCCTACTCCTAATCAGAGGGAATATAAATGTCTTTTTCATGAAGAACCAAAATATGATAGCTTAACAGGCTATGAGTTTTATTGTTAACCTGCTGCATGGGGTAAAACCTCAATGAATGGATTTATTGCATGAAATAATCTCATCATTATTCACTACAGATGGAGACTTAATGAAATGGACAATGATAATGAGAAGGCCTGCTTTGTGTGTTCTTTTCCATGGCTTTGCTTTGCCAGCCATGAGAGAGATAGATATAAGTTATGAGTGGCTGTTTCCTCTCTTTATACAGATTGATCTTTTGCAGTCAGGATTTACTGTGTCTCCTGATCAGCACTTTCTGCTACTCGCTCATGGTATCCAGTCGGTGAGTCTTCAGCGCATCTTCTGACAATTCTCGCTCTACGATGTAAAATAAATCAATATTGCAATTGCGATAAATTTGAAATTAGGCTCACATTGTGGACGGCAAAGGTTTGAAAACAAAACTGCCATAAAAAAAATCCATCCTTTATCACTCAGCCATTTCACTAATTTCAGAATCTGTATTTAAAATCCATTCAAATATAACAATTACAGCAGAGCACTCAAGTGTAATGGTATTGGATGGTTATATTGCCTCGATAATTCAGCTGTGTTCAACTCAATGATTTTAGTGAACATGGCCAACTAAGTAAAACACCACGTTAAGGAGGCTGGTAATTATTTTAATTGCAAAAAACAAGGCCCTGATAGAAAAACCTCTCATTTACAAAAATGGGACTCCATATGTAGTGATTGAATAATAGATGACTTAATGTTGCAGAACCAGTCCTTTTATTTAATTTGGGCTTTAGACTGATTCGTGAAAAAGAAACAAAACTACTTGCCATAATTCCACCAGTTTGTGTATTTTATACAAAGTTGGCCTATTAAAGGGTTGGGTAAAGTATTTTGTATTTTATTTTCATTACCTCATAAAGCCATGCCAATCCACCTATTAATTTGCAATTCCAAGCCAATTTCCAAGCCAAAGCCACGCCAATCCACCTATTAATTTGCAATTCCAAGCCAATTTCCAAGCCAAAGCCACGCCAATCCACCTATTAATTTGCAATTCCAAGCCAATTTCCAAGCCAAAGCCACGCCAATCCACCTATTAATTTGCAATTCCAAGCCAATTTCCAAGCCAAAGCCACGCCAATCCACCTATTAATTTGCAATTCCAAGCCAATTTCCAAGCCAAAGCCACGCCAATCCACCTATTAATTTGCAATTCCAAGCCAATTTCCAAGCCAAAGCCACGCCAATCCACCTATTAATTTGCAATTCCAAGCCAATTTCCAAGCCAAAGCCACGCCAATCCACCTATTAATTTGCAATTCCAAGCCAATTTCCAAGCCAAAGCCACGCCAATCCACCTATTAATTTGCAATTCCAAGCCAATTTCCAAGCCAAAGCCACGCCAATCCACCTATTAATTTGCAATTCCAAGCCAATTTCCAAGCCAAAGCCACGCCAATCCACCTATTAATTTGCAATTCCAAGCCAATTTCCAAGCCAAAGCCACGGCAATCCACCTATTAATTTGCAATTCCAAGCCAATTTCCAAGCCAAAAGCCACGCCAATACACCTATTAATTTGCAATTCCAAGCCAATTTCCAAGCCAAAGCCATGCCAATCCACCTATTAATTTGCAATTCCAAGCCAATTTCCAAGCCAAAGCCATGCCAATCCACCTATTAATTTGCAATTCCAAGCCAATTTCCAAGCCAAAGCCACGCCAATCCACCTATTAATTTGCAATTCCAAGCCAATTTCCAAGCCAAAGCCACGCCAATCCACCTATTAATTTGCAATTCCAAGCCAATTTCCAAGCCAAAGCCACGCCAATCCACCTATTAATTTGCAATTCCAAGCCAATTTCCAAGCCAAAGCCACGCCAATCCACCTATTAATTTGCAATTCCAAGCCAATTTCCAAGCCAAAAGCCACGCCAATCCACCTATTCATTTGCAATTCCAAGCCAATTTCCAAGCCAAAGCCACACCAATCCACCTATTAATTTGCAATTCCAAGCCAATTTCCAAGCCAAAGCCATGCCAATCCACCTATTTATTTGCAATTCCAAGCCAATTTCCAAGCCAAAGCCACGCCAATCCACCTATTAATTTGCAATTCCAAGCCAATTTCCAAGCCAAAGCCACGCCAATCCACCTATTAATTTGCAATTCCAAGCCAATTTCCAAGCCAAAGCCACGCCAATCCACCTATTAATTTGCAATTCCAAGCCAATTTCCAAGCCAAAGCCACGCCAATCCACCTATTAATTTGCAATTCCAAGCCAATTTCCAAGCCAAAGCCACGCCAATCCACCTATTAATTTGCAATTCCAAGCCAATTTCCAAGCCAAAGCCACGCCAATCCACCTATTAATTTGCAATTCCAAGCCAATTTCCAAGCCAAAGCCACGCCAATCCACCTATTAATTTGCAATTTGTCACTGGCTTTGACACCAATACAAATATTTATTATGTAACCCTAGGCATTAAAAAAAAACTACATCTATCGAACAAATAGTTTCAAATGGAGCACCTCGTCGCCATTAGAGAATTTAAATTGCATCAGATGTGGCAATAAATGTGAATTGTTGCTCCCAGCTGGCCGACTCAATGACAAAAGACACCATTTGCCTTTTTGCTCTCTCCATCCATATGCCGTGCAGAATCCCATGTGGGCACGGGCAACTTCCTAATATCATAAATGATGGTTTTGGTTTAATTTGAATTATATTGTAATAAAATCAATGATGATTATTATTATTATTACTAACAGGGACCTGTCACAATTCTGCATCATGTAAAATGTGACCTCAAGTCTTGAACCCCCCTTCTCAACCCCAATACCTCGATGTCTCACCCCCAACCCCAAGTCCTCTTACCCCCCCCCCCCCCACTGCCCACCCCCCACACCAAATCACAATCCTCAACCCCAAGTCCTCAACCCTTCCTCCCCCCTTCCCCCCACCCAACCCCAAGTCCTCAGTCAATTGTGTGGAAATCGGCATTTTTATGCAGCCTTCACCTTTGACCATTTGATCTAAAAACAAAACAAAACAATCAGCTCCGACCGTTTGATTGGTGAACCAATTCAGTGACCCAATACGCAAATTATTTCAATTTCAGGTCAATTAGGTGGAAATTGTCGATTATATGCAACCTTGACCTTTGATCTAAAAAAACAATTGGCTTCTAGTTTTTGATTGGTGAAACAATTTGGTGACTCAATATACAAATCTTAAAATTTCAGGTCATTCGGATGAAAATTGACGATTTTATGTGACGCTGATCTTTGACCTTTTGACATTTTTGACCAAATTTTGAATTTTTCTTCTCCATATTCTCTTTTTTTTTTTTTTTTAATTCTCATATTAAGGCTTTGTTGAATATTTGATGACAAAACTCAAATGGTAAATTGAAATTTCATGTCAATTGCATGAAAATTGATGATTGTAGATGATGCTGACGTTTGACCTTTTGCCAAAATTATTAATTTGTCTTCATATTCTCATACTAAAGCTTTGTTGAAAATTTAATGACAAAACGCAAATGGTAAATTTAAATTTCAGGTCAATGGGATGGAAATCGATGATTGTAGATGACGCTGACTTTTGGCCTTTCGACCCTTCGACAAACCTTTTTATTTGGCTTCTGCATGTTATCATAATAATAATAATAATAATAATAATAATAATAATAATAAAGGAGTCTTATATAGCCCCATCAAGCAGAGTAAACTACCCTCATGGCGCTTTACATTATCATGCGAACGCACACACACCGCACACACACACACAAACATACACACACACAGACACACCTTCACTCTTGCCCTATTCCTCTCCCTCCCCATTCAAAACCCACAGATGTGTACTCCCCCTCCTCCTCCCCTCCCTCCCCCGCACATGTACACAGACATACTCTCAATCTCTGTCCCACCTCAAACCAAAGGGAAAACAGGACTTAGACTTTGAAAGACTTGTGAAAGAGATAGGTTTTGAGGGAGGTTTTAAAGGCAGGAAGAGAGTCAACATGTCTAACAGAGGAAGGCAAGTCATTCCAGAGCAGAGGTGCAGCAAAGGAAAAGGATTTCTCGCCAAACGACTTGGTGCTGGTGCGCGGCGGCTCTAAGGTCATAGAGTCGTCGCTTGAACGAAGCCGTCGCCGAGGTTCATAGAGAGTGAGCAAATCGGAGAGATAGTGAGGTCCCGCTCCACACAATGATTTATAACATAATGTGCAAATTTTGTATTGCACACGAGCAGAGACAGGCAGCCAGTATAAAGATTCAAGAAGCGGAGTAACATGGTCAGACTTCTTCGCCTTACAGACAAGACGAGCGGCAGAGTTTTGAACCTTTTGTAACTTATCCAAGAGAAACTGAGGGCAGCCAGCATACAAAGAATTACAATAGTCTAGCCTTGAGAGGACAAGGGCACAGACCAGAGTTAGAGCAGCTTGAGGAGTAAGAAAGTGGCGAATGGATGCAATCTTTCGCAGCTGAAAGTATGCTGATTTGCAAGTTTGAAGTACTTGCTTGGAAAATGTCATGTTACAGTCGAAAACCACACCAAGGTTCTTGGCCGACGAAACAAAGTTTACATCGGTTTCACCAACATGAATAGTGGTAGGAAGTGAACATTGTAGAGGACATCTGTGCGATTTTACAATCATAGACTGTGTTTTAGCATCGTTCAGCTGAAGTTTGTTTTGGGTCATCCACGCCTTCACGTCGGCAATACAGCCTTCTAACACTTCAACAGTGGGCACGATTTGTTGAATCGTGCTTCCTTTGTACAGCTGATTGTAGTCCGCAAAGGCGTGGTGATCAACTGAATGTCTGGCAACAAGATCATATAGAGGCTGAGTGTACAAAAGAAAGAGGATAGGTCCCAGGACAGAGCCCCGGGGAACGCCAAAGGAAAGCGGAGAAGGGGCTGATTTCTGGCCATTGACAACAACTGTTTGCACTCTATCAGTAAGATAGGACATCAGCCAAGAAAGGGGAGTACCAGTTATACAAAATGTGATTTCAAGACGACGAATTAAGACACTATGGTCAATCGTGTCAAAGGCAGCAGACAAGTCCAAAAGAGCAAGAACGGAAACCTTACCACAGTCAAGAGAGGTCAGAAGATCATTGGTTATTCTTAGGAGAGCGGTCTCGGTGCTATGGCCTGGTTTATATGCTGACTGGCGAGAATTGAAAAGATTATTTGAAACTAGATGGTCATTCATCTGTGATAGCACAATTCTTTCTGTGATCTTTGACAGGAAAGACAGGTTGGAGATAGGACGGTAATTTTTCATGTCGTTAAGGTCAAGGGTGGGCTTTTTAAGAAGTGGTTTAACAAGAGCTTGCTTAAAGAGAAGCGGAAATGAACCCGTAGTCAGAGAATCATTGATAATTGCAGTAATAAATGGGAGGAGGGTGTCCAAACACTCAATAAACAAATTGGTGGGAAGGGGGTCAAGATCACATGTTTTTGTGTTTGACTTGAGGATTGTACATTTGACAATTTCCTCAGTAACAGGAGTAAACGAACTAAGAGGTTGTCCGTGAAAGCAGTGTTCAGCATCATCGAAGGAAAGGAGTGACTGCTTGTCAAGATTGTTTCTTATTGACTGAATTTTATTGTGAAAGAAATGCAGGAAGCGTTGGGGTCGTTCGTTTTGAGGAAACACAGTGGGAAGAACGGATTTATTTTTGGTGGCAAACAGGCGGTTGGTAATGCTGAACAGTTGCTTGCAGGAGGAGCTCCTAGTAATCCGATCAGAAATATATGACGTTTTTGCTTTCAGAATGATTTTTATGACGAGTCTTTTAGCTATGTCATACAACTGTTTATGGACTGTGAGGCCAGTCTTCAGCCACTGTCTCTCGGCACGTCGTCGTTCCTTTTTGGCAACCCTGACTTCGTCGCTGACTGCGCTGAACCACGGAGTACTCCTGCATCTGGGAACGGCGCGCCGTGTCGCTGGAGCATGACAGTCCAACGTTGTGCGGAGGCAACGGTCGAGGTCTTCTGCAGTGACATAGGAACGGCCAGAGAGACGGGTGTGAAGGTCCTCTTTAAAGGCGGAACGGTCGATGGCACGAATGTTGTGGGCAGTGATGAAGGTGGGCTGAAGACGAGGAACAGCAATACTCGGGTGGCTGGTGACACAGAAGTGGTCCGAGGTGATAGCACAGGTCACTGACGTGGACTGCACCAACTGATCATCGCATCTGTGCACTAACCAATCCAGGATGTGTCCTTTAACGTGTGTAGGTTGGGAGACAGACTGAGACAGACCAAAAGTAGAAAAGAGGTCAATGATCTTTGAAGTGAGAGGATGTTGTGGTTGGTCGTAGTGGACGTTGAAATCTCCAAGAATCAAGACGAAACCAGGAAGAGTATTGCAGTGGTCGAGCAGATTAGGAAGCTGGGTCACGAACATAGAGTCAGTAAGCTTGTTTTTCCGGTTAGGTGGAGGTCGGTAGAGGCAGAAGAAATGAAGAGTGTTTTCTGACAGAGTGAAGGTGACATGGGCTAGCTCGTAGGATGAATGGTCGAACGAAAAAGTCGTGGTGAAGGAGACAAAGGGAGAGAAGTTGTCTCTGTAAATAACAGCCATGCCCCCACCCCTAGAGGAGCGAGGAAATGACTGCAGGGTGTATCCAGGTGGGGTGAGATCAGCACACCTCGCTTCGTCGCCACTGGGTCGGAGCCAAGTTTCGGTCAGAAAAAGCACGTCGATATCATTATCTTGAATAAAAGAGGTAATTTCGGTTCGCTTGTCAGGACTACTTACAGACTGAGCGTTGAATAAGGCGAGATACAGGTCAGAACGGTGGTGTTTTGGTGCTGTGTATGTTCTACAGGGATAGATGAGGTTATTGAAGTTGACAGGGGACACTTTTTCGCAGGAATTATTAAAATGTGGGCCGGGCCATCGCTGGTCGCGAAGAGAAATCACAATCGGTATTTTTCTCTGCTTTCTCCTCCCGCCTCGCTTTGTGCGTTTTCTCGGGAGACCAACGCCGATTTCAAGTTCTCTGAGGCCTGAGACGAGTCCAGGAG
Organism: Myxine glutinosa; assembly: GCF_964187855.1. Lineage (NCBI taxonomy): Eukaryota > Metazoa > Chordata > Myxini > Myxiniformes > Myxinidae > Myxine > Myxine glutinosa. The sequence goes on along the minus strand of NC_136267.1, from coordinate 156,584,501 downwards.
TCAATCGAGTGGTGTTGTTTAAAGACAAAAGTTTTTGCCGAATGTAGCGAATAGGCCTCGGGATAGAGGAGTTAGAGCGGATAGTCGAGCTCGGTACATGCAGCGGTGCGTGCAGAGGTGGGGCGTGCAATGGGCCGAGCGATGGGGCGAGCGGTGGGGCGAGCGGTGGGACGAGCGGTGGGACGAGCGGTTGGACGAGCGGTGGGACGAGCGGTGGGATGAGCGGTGGGACGAGCGGTGGGACGAGCGGTGGGACGAGCGGTGGGACGAGCGGTTGGACGAGCGGTGGGACGAGCGGTGGGACGAGCGATGGGGCGAGCGATGGGGCGAGCGGTGGGATGGGCGATAGGGCGAGCGGTGGGACGAGCGGTGGGACGAGCGGTGGGACGAGCGATGGGACGAGCGGTGGGACGAGCGGTGGGGCCAGACTGGGAAAGAACTGTCTTGTTGAGAGGCGCACACCGGGGCTGCGTGAGGCTCAACGAAAAAACATGGCGGGTACTTACAGTTCGAAATTTTCAACTTGGTGGCGAGTAAAAACCAAAGTACTGCAAATCTCACGGGCAGACACGCCGCCATAAGCCAGGAAACGAAACAGGGATCCATCACAATCATTCACACAAAGCACAACACGACAGCACACGCTAAATCCAACAGAATCAATCAAATACACAGGACGACCGACTCAGCTCAGCCTGCTAGGCGAATGACCCGGAAGTATATAATAAAGCTTTGGTGAAAATTTGATGACAAAACTCAAATGGTAAGAAAAACTTACGTCCCGGACGCGCGCGCGCACACACACACACACACACACACACACACACACACACACACACACACACACACACACACACACACACACACACACACACACACACACACACACACACAAGCACACACACACACACACACACAGAAGTGATTGCAAAACCCCAACTGGCTAATCATGATGGAATGTTAAGCTTACAATATCTTCCCCATTTCTTCCTATTCTTGACAACAACCCTGTACCTACCATTCATTAAGAACAATGTTAAAAGTAAATAAAAACACATATAATTCACAATCTCATGAGATTCCGTCATCTCACAATTCTTCAGTAAACAAGACCGGAATTATAATAGTGGCGTAGCCAGGCTTGTAATATCTATCTATAATTCCAGTAATCTCTGTACGTTTGTACGTTTGTCTGTGACCGCTGTTTCTCGACAACCACGGGTCCGATATACTTTTAACTTGCCAGGTATATTGCTGGGGACCCGAGGATGTGCCTTTTCAAGGTTTGAAATTAATCGGACAAGTACTTACCGAGCTATGTCCAAAAAACGCTTCAACCAATCAGAGAGCAGCGAGCTATCACGTGTGCCGAACGTGGCGATCAGACTCTACCTCGGACGGCACATTTGACAGCGTATTCATTTATTTCACGTTGGAAAACTATGTTGCCGTTAAACTATGTTTTAAAACGAATTCAAACTGCGATTAAATTAAAACGATTCATCGTAACTGCGACGATTTGCGAACTTCCGGCAGCCAATCACAGAACGCTTTGTTGCGTAGGCGTGGCCGATGTGAGACGAGCGGAGCTGAGCGCGTTACGAGCTGACCGCCATTACGGTACGTAATTCGATTTCTTATGCGCATTATTTCTCCCAATTCAGTCAGAGCGAAGGGCGGAAGCGAAGAGCGTTGTTTTTTTTGTTTACGGGCGTACGGGCGGGGTAGAGCGTACGGGTAGCGTTTTTTTTTTTTTTGGCAAGGAACGGGCACCCACGTACGGGCAATGCCCTAGTATTATAAACCACAAACACACATGATTAGATTTTTAAACAGTCACTAGTGCTGTTTATAACATTAAACAAAGACATTTGGAGGATTCCCGACATCCGTGAGGTAAGTTTTACTTACAGAGTTGTGGGAAGATCTACTGTAATCTATATACCCCGCAAGTGTTGGGTTAATAACATGCTTTCAAAACACCGAGGCGAATTCTTTACTTCCGCGGTTGTTAGTACCGTACACCGCTTATCATGGAATCATGAACCATACACAGCTTCAATCCATTAACTTTGTATTCATGACATTGGGATTAAAGTATTATGGTTATATTTACTATTGTGGCGGACACATTGTCAGTGGGCAATAATTCCGCGCACCAGTGGGTGGCGCGAGCGTCCGGGCGTGGAAGCGCAGCTCGGGCCACGCCCGGAGCGAAGGCGTCACGAGGCGCAGGGTGGAACTGAGGACATGCCCCGCCTTTCGGCCGACCGGCCACGCCCGGGGGCAAGGCGTGGCCTCGGGACATATATGCGGGCTCGATAGTCGAGCCCGCCCAGTGCTTACGTGTGAGCTGTTAATAAAGCATTTCAGTTTGTACAACGCGTTGTGGCCTACCTTCTTGGCAAACGAATCGTGTGTGCACAGCACCACACTATATTATTATTATTACTATTACTAAAACTATACTACTGAAACGATACACTACTGTATTAAGAAATCTGGGCTTAATTTGTCCGAAGCGGCCCGAAGGTGAGACATGAAGCCTAAGGCCGATACGTACCGTTTTGTTGGAAGAGACGTAATGGCGATGCTTTTGATATTTGATGGTCATTTTAACAATCGGTTTGTTTGTGTTTCACACTGAATGAAAAACGTGAAGGTAGAGCATGGCGATTGTGATATATGACAGGTTTGACGATATGTTCGGGATGAACGAAATTGGAATCAAAATGGCGGAGTGTGGAGAGCCAGCCGCCGTACCGCCATAATGACATCAGACGTAATCACATCACCCTGTCATGTGACCAGATCTTCAGCTCTGATTGGTATACTTTTGTGGGGACATACATACATACACACATACATACATACGGACGGACAAACACTGTTCTCGACGGCTTTGCCCTATGGGCTATGCCTTAAAAATAGCGGATAAGTAAGCTAAAAAAACAAACATTTTAGGTCATTCATAATGGAAAAAATAATATGCAACCAGAACTCCTCTGACAAGGATCTTTATAACTAAAGACTTCAGAGAACACATTACCCCACACTGTCCTGAGCAACAAGGACATGAGGAGGGTTTATGAGTGGCAAATTTGATTGGTCGTGACGATTTAAAAAATGCCATAATATTTGTCCAAGTACTGCTAAACGGAAGGTTTTTGAAAGTGCCAAAAAGGTGATTTGTCTTCTACATTGTTAAAGTGTATAATTAAATGGAAATAAAACAATGATTTAAAGGTTGTAGAAAAAAAATTCCAGAGGTTTACCACAAAGTTGATGCAGCGTCTTTTAGACAGCGTTATTTAACACGTTGCATTAGTTATTTGCCTGGTTTTTGTGTCCTGTATGACTGATATCTTTAAAAACAGTAAGGTTCCTATTTGGAATGATTTTCAATTATGTTTGATTGCCAGACAGGTAGATAAAGTTTTTTTTAAATGTCATTCCTCTCTACACATGTGCGGTCAGGACGAATTTCCGAGACAAAGAGAGAGGGGGGCTAAAAGTCGTAAAATTTACAAATGCTGACATAATTTTCTTTCAGCTTTAGTTATTAAAAAAAAGATAACAACTACCATCCATAGACACATGTTCGAAGTAGATTGTGCCAACTTCTTTTAAGAGACAACTTAAACGTTCAGATGAAAAAATTAAGCTTTATTGAAGTTTTCCAGGCCCCGCTGTCACAGGGTAAAATGTCACAGGTTTAAAAATCACATCGTTTTAAATGTAAATTTAGAAATCAGAACTTAGTTGCGTAGCACCAGTTCTTATGCACCAGGCAGTGTTTTGCATGTGGGGGTAAGAGAGGGTGGAGTGGGGCCTGGGGAGGGAATGAAGACCTGGGTGGGGGGTAAGGCGGCAGGGGGTTGACATTTCCCAGAACTTACAGTGTGCCTATTCGAGGATATATTCTTTGAGGGTGTCGGTATCAAAGGTTAATGTTTTGGTGCTCTCCTTTTGACTCCTCCAACTGACAGTTTCAGTACAATATCTTTAATCACGCCTTTCAGGGAAAATGAAGACAAAGTTGTCTGCCCTTTTCCCTTTTTCTCGCCTCATGAAAGAAGTCTCCATGAGTGTGACAACAAAATGACTTTGCCAACATAATACTTGTAGCTCTTCATGCCTGCAAATTGAACTAACGCATGATCACCAACATTGGCAGAGTCAATGCTTTCTGGGGTTGTGACTTTTACGTCCAAATGGTTTATTTGTGTATTGTGTACAAATTCTTGGAAGACCACATGGCCTGGAAAATTTCATCTGTTGTCATCAATAACTTCACTAAGAAGGCATATTCTTCACTTCTAGTGTCTTGAGACATCACACTACATAACTATAACCAACCCAATTATTTTTTTTTAATGTCTGATCCTGATGTAAAGATGAAAAAACTATTCAAAGTTCTGTATTTATGTTTATGAAGCCTGGATTCAACTGAGTATGCAATTTATAGGTGCTGACCCGGAAGTGCTTACCTATCAGTGACGGCATTAGATGGAATCACCAGCAACATCAGAGATATGGCTCTGTGACTTTTTACCCGTGTGGCTTTTCTTCCCCCTTTCCCCCACTGTTAAACTACAGGTTTGTTTTCCGAATCATGTTCCAATTTTTGATCAAAATATAACATTCAATTAAACTCGTTTTTCCTCGACCATAAACTGATGTTTGTAGACAAAAGGACAGACAGATAGACAAAAGTGAACCAATTGCTTAATCCTGCTTTTTTGTTTCGTGTGTGCGGGGTAATGATGGGTTTTATAGCCCCTGCTTGACACTCACCTCACTTGATGGATAAAGCATGTACAACTCTCATGGGTTGGAGGTTCAGGGTTTTTTTTCCTTAATCGCCCCACTCACGGTGGAGAGAAAAGTGACTTCACTAAGATGGTGTTGCCATTACCCAGTGTTCCGGGAAGAGACGTCATTCCACCAAAGGTCAGCAGCTGTGCTTTTATAGTCATTCATATACTCGTGTATATATATATATATATATATATATATATATATATATATATATATATATATATATATATATATATATTGTTGCGGATATGAGATTGGCCTCCATCCATATCCGCTTGTAAATATTCCCCTATTTCCCCAATACTTCCCAACTATCCCAAATCCCCCCATTCCCTAGTCCCATTTTCTGTAAACAACACTCTGTAGACCCGACCTTCCCCTATTTCCCCCATTAAATGTCGCATCCAGGTCCACCGCATCTCACGTAGACAACTATAGGACATCTTGCTAGTTATTCTTAGTCTATGTCAGTTAAGGACTCGTTTCCATTAATTCTGACTCTTCGTTGCACCAGAATGTGATTGTATGGCACCGTTAGGAAGTTTAGGACCTCCCAATACCTCCCCGCAGCTCTTCCTCACGGTTCAGCAACAACAACAACAACAGCAACAACAACGGCGGCGGCGCGGGGAGTGCGCGTCCTCACTCCGGCTTGGTTAGCCGCCATCGAACATGTGCTCCGACAGGGTTACCACGTAGGGGCTCGCTGTCAGCTCCTTGTCAAGGGCGGAGCCCGGTAACCCCCCGCACCCAATAGAAGCGGCGGACCGATTCCATCTGGGGCGGAGCCAACGAGCCGAGGGCGTGTCACTCCCCGTTGAGCATGCGCAGGAAGAGGGAGGTGACGTCAGATGCGCGCTGGACTTGAAGGAAGAGAGACGCCACCTCCGAGCGCTGCAATACCTCCCCGCATCTTTGGACTGGACCGTGCTGTATCCTGTCCCTGAGCCAAGGTGCACCTTGTGCTATCGCCTGCCTGTCCTTCCCTGCCATCAATCCCTGTGTAAGTCAGTCTTGTCCCGTTTGTCTGTGGTCTGTCGGGGATAAGATAAGACTGTGACTAAGTGCCCATCTTTTCTGTGTCTTTCCCTCATTACCTTGTAATCTACCCTTCTTTTCCACCACTAATTATATCCTCCTCCGGAGGTCTTGAGAACTGTACCCCTTGTGTCGTTTCATTTATCCCAGTCGTTGTGTCCTTTCCATCATTGATTTAGCGTAGCGCGATTCGGCCAACGTTCGAGTGGAATCGGGTGAGTTGGGGGTAATCGGGTAAACTGTGCGAACACGGCGGCCATTCCGCTCGGTCAAGCAACATCTTAAGTCGTGTCCGTAACAATTGGTGTCAAGGAGTGAGATCGGACCCGAAGCGCGCTTCACGCGCTCGAAATTATTAACGGCGAAATTTGATTTTGTTTTACAAAAATAAAAACCCGAATTTTGAAAGTCGCGCTATGGCAGATCAAGACGGCTGGGTTCCGGTAGAGGAGAGTGAGGCAGGGTCGATCCAGGACCAAATTGAGGGACATGAGGAGAGCAAAGCAGTGAGGGTGGCAGGGTCGCAAAATGGCGTCCTCGCGCACGAGGTTACGGGCGCGCAAAATGGCGCCTCGCACATGGCCACGGCGACCGCGCCCGCGACCGTAGTAGCGCCGCTGGTAGATTTGAACCTTTTTTTAATACAAATGAAGGCCCTTATGGCCCAGAATAGCGAGAAATTGAGGGAGGACATGGGGTCCAATAGCGATAAAATGAGGGAGGACATGGGGGCCAATAGCCAATGGTTAGAACAAAGGATGGGGTCCAATAGCGAGAAATTGAGGGAGGACATGGGGTCCAATAGTGAGAAATTGAGGGAGGACATGGGGGCCCAGATCGGAGGGTTAGGGAGTAGAATAGAGGGACTAGACAATAGATTAGGGGAAATACAGGAGGGGTTAATGGGGGTAGAAAACAGAATGGCCGCTCAAGAGAATCAAATGGAAGGGATGAAAAAGGGGTTAGAGGGGTTAGAAAACGGTATGGAAGGCAAATTGAGGGACATGAGGGACCAAGCGGAAAGGGAAGTTAAACAAATGGGGCAGCAGATAGAGGGGGTCAGAATGGGGGTAGAAACTAAATTGGATGCTCACAGGGAGGAAATGGAGCAGATGAGGGTGGCATCTGGGCAGGAGATGCAAGTGATGGGAGAAGGGATCAGAAGAGGTGTGAGTGAGGAGGTTGGAGGAGTGCGCGAGGAGGTGAGGCACTGTAAGATGCGCGCTGGACTTGAAGGAAGAGAGACGCCACCTCCGAGCGCTGCAATACCTCCCCGCATCTTTGGACTGGACCGTGCTGTATCCTGTCCCTCAGCCAAGGTGCACCTTGTGCTATCGACTGCCTGTCCTTCCCTGCCATCAATCCCTGTGTAAGTCAGTCTTGTTCCGTTTGTCTGTGGTCTGTCGGGGATAAGATAAGACTGTGTCTAAGTGCCCATCTTTTCTGTGCTTTACCTCTTACCTTGTAATCTACCCTTCTTTTCCACCACTAATTATATCCTCCTCCGGAGGTCTTGAGAACTGTACCCCTTGTGTCGTTTCATTTATCCCAGTCGTTGTGTCCTTTTCATCATTTATTTAGCATCGCGCGATTCGGCCAACGTTCGAGTGGAATCGGGTGAGTTGGGGGTAATCGGGTAAACCGTGCGAACACGGCGGCCATTCCGCTCGGTCAAGCAACATCTTAAGTCGTGTCCGTAACAATATATATCTATATATATATATATATATATTATATATATATATACATAAAACACAGTTTGTGTGTGTGTGTGTGTGTGTGTGTGTGTGTGTGTGTGTGTGTGTGTGTGTAATGTTACTGGTAGACTCCTAAACGGAGAGGCTCACGTACTTGATATTTGGCACAAACATGGCCATTGAGCCTGGGAAGAACATGGTCGACCTAAAAATTTATTTCATAATATTTTTAAACCATATTTTTACCTCGGTGCATTTCAGCGAGGAATATTATGACCAGAATGGCAGAGCAGCGCGCTGATTCGCTCGGAGTGATCACGTGATGTTCCTTGCCGCCATTAACTCAGTTATGCCTTCGCACGTATTTCAGAGTGAAAAGCGAATGCGTTTTTTCACATTTCAGCGAGGAATATTGCCATACACACCACATAGGTTTTTTTCCCTTTCATGAAGGCCCTTATGGCCCAGAATAGCGAGAAATTGAGGGAGGACATGGGGTCCAATAGCGATAAAATGAGGGAGGACATGGGGGCCAATAGCCAATGGTTAGAACAAAGGATGGGGTCCAATAGCGAGAAATTGAGGGAGGACATGGGGTCCAATAGTGAGAAATTGAGGGAGGACATGGGGGCCCAGATCGGAGGGTTAGGGAGTAGAATAGAGGGACTAGACAATAGATTAGGGGAAATACAGGAGGAAATACAAAGTTATCCACCCATAACTTTGCCCTCAACATCGACGGTATCCCAGTATCCACCTCCCCTCACATCCGGAATCTTGGCGTCATCTTTGACCAAACCCTTTCCTTCGACAAATACACTAAACAGATCACAAAGTCAGCCTTCTTTCACCTGAAAAACATTGCCCGTCTCCGCTCATCCCTCTCCTCCACGGCTGCAGAAACCCTCATCCACGCCTTCATCACCTCCCGTCTGGACTACTGCAATAGCCTCCTCTATGGTTCACCCTCAAAAATCACCAATAAACTCCAATACATTCAGAACTCCGCTGCCCGTCTACTCACTCATTCCCGGACCCGTGACCACATCACCCCCGTCCTTTACAAGCTTCAACTGGCTCCCCATCCCCCAGAGAATCCAGTACAAAATCCTCCTCTTGACATACAAAGCCCTCCATAACCTGGCCCCATCCTACCTGGCTGACCTCCTCTCCAGACACACTCCCACCCGCAACCTCCGCTCTGCTGGTACCAACCTCCTGACCCCCTCCATCCGGACCCAAATTCAGATCCTGGTGGGACAGGGCCTTCTCCATCGCTGCTCCCACCCTCTGGAACTCACTACCTCACACCATCAGAGACTCCTCCTCACTCACCCACGAATCAAAACATCACTAAAGACCCACCTGTTCAACGCTGCATTCAACATTCAACCCACAGCATTTAACCCCTGACTATCTCTTCTCCTTCTCCTCCTTTTGCTTTAAATATTTCCCTATTGATTCTTGTCTTGTCTTTTTGATTCTTGTCTATATATATAGCCGTATATCGCTGCTGTTTGTTTTCTTGATTCTTGTCTTTTTGCAATTGTTGTTTTCATGTATTGTTATGCATTTTTCCACTCTGTCAAAGCGCCTTTGGGCTTCTGGAAAAGCGCTATACAAAATAAATGAATTATTATTAATTATTATTATTATTATCTTTAGATCCATATTTTTGGCCATAACGTAGTGCATTAGGCTCTCTCGAGCTCGAGTTAGCCAATCACCTGGGAGCATGAGGCCACATTGGCCACGCCCACGACACGACGCAGTGTTGCAATCGATCGCTCAGAGCGATCACGTGATGTTCCTTGCCGCGCGATTGCGTTTTTTTCACATTTCAGCGACGAACATTGCCATTCACATCACATAGGTTTTTTTTTCTTTCATCTTTAGATCCATATTTTTTTTCAGCGAGGAATATTATTCACGGAATCTGAATCGGTGGCAGAGCAGCGCGCTGATTCGACGATTCGCGCGCCCTCCCCCCTCCCCTCCCCCTCCCCCCATCTCCTCCCCTCCCCCCTCTCCTCCCCCCCTCTCCTCCCCTCCCTCCCTCCCCCTCCCCCCCCTCCTTCCCTTCCTCCTCCCCCCTCTTCTCCCTCACGTTTATACACGGATTGCCGGGTACTTCCCCCCCCTCTTCTCCCCTCCCCCCTCTTCTCCCCTCCCCCCTCTCCGCCCCCCTCTCCTCCCCTCCCTCCCTCCCCCCCTCCCCCCCTCCTTCCCTTCCCCCTCCCCCCTCTTCTCCCTCACGTTTATACACGGAATGCCGGGTACTTCCCCCCCCTCTCCTCCCCTCCCCCCTCTTCTCCCCTCCCCCCTCTCCTCCCCTCCCCCCTCTCCTCCCCTCCCCCCCCTCTCCTCCCCTCCCCCCTCTCCTCCCCCCTCTCCCTACCCCTACCCCTACCCCCCTCCCCCCTCCCCCTCCCCTCCCCCCTCCCCCTCCCCCTCCCCTCCCCCCTCCCCCTCCCCCTCCCCCTCCCCTCCCCTTCCCCCCTCCCTCCTCCCACTCCCTTCCCCTCCCCCCTCTCCTCCCCTCCCCCCCGTTCCCCTCCCCACCTCTTCCCCCTCCCCTCCCCCTTCCCCTCCCCCCTCTCCTCCCCTCCCCCCTTCTCCTCCCCTCCCCCTCACCCCTCTTCCCCCCCTCTTCTCCCCTCCCCCCCCTCTTCTCCCCTCCCCCCTTCCTCCCCTCGCCCCCGTTCCCCTCCCCTCCCCTTCCCCCTCCCCTCCCCCGCCCGGCAATGCCGGGTACTTCTGCTAGTATATATATATATATATATATATATATTACAGTATATATATATATATATATATATATATATATTTATATATATATATATATATATATATATATTATATATATATATATATATATATATATATATATATATATATATTGTTGCGGAGATGAGGACTGTATTTTTTTTGATTGTGTTGTATTGTGGTAAATTGGTGATGATTATTGTTTATTCTGCGCCCCCCTACCTCCGGAGCTGTGTAAAGGTGAAAGGGCATCCCATAATTAGTCCACAAGCATACACGTCAGCCAAATAATAGAATACCTCTGTTTGATAGTTATCTCTTATTATGTGTTTTTAGAGTAAGGCTGTGTCTCCCATTAATTGAAATACTCCATTGCACCAGTGAAAGAGATAGATTCCCTTCATTCCCACTCCCAACACTTCCATTCCCCCCTTTTCGTCAATTGCAATTCGCATTGCCAACTGCATGTTGGGCGGTTTTCCCTTCATCCGCCATTGACCACGAGGCAGGGTTGGGGAAGAAAGGCGGGTCCCCACCTCGTCAGAGAGGGGAGGAGTGAGCCAGCCCCACTCGACCAACCATGAACAAGGGGTTTGGCTTGAGAGGGCGGGGAGAGAACGTTTGGGGGAGGTTCGCAAAGGTTGAGGGGCGGGGCCTATATAACCCACGGCGGGGGTGTTCCCAGGGGAGATGCACTTTGAGTTGAGACAAGGAGGGACGAAAAAGAGCTTGGTCATCAGAGCAAGAGCGCGTAAGGAGGAGAGAACCCGTCACGCCAGACCCCCCCACCAGCGCATCGGCTCCACCAAGCAGCTCCGACCCGTGATCCCGCGCACACGACAGGCCCGGTGGCATCAGCGGCCGTCGAGGTCCAGCCCGACGTCCCGTGTGGGATCAAGCTCCAGCCAGCTCCGTGCCGTCCCCCCCCCCCCCCCCCCCCCTCCAGCCACACACCTCCTTCCAGCAATCCACTCTGCAATTCCCCGCGTGAGTCAGTGTCTTTGTTTGTTCTGTCCTGGGAATAAGTTAAGTCTGTATAACTATAAGCTAGTATTTGCACTGTGTCACCTGCGTCTTATGTGTTGTAAATAAACCTTGATTGCTCCTTTTTGCTTGTGTAAATAATAAATCCCATTACTCGTCTGTACGTCTTCCCGTTTTATTCCTTTTCCTCTTTGCATTGCGTCGTTTTCGTCTTTTCCCTCATTGAGCAGCTGCGGTGCGATCCGGCCAACGTTTGGGCGGGATCGGGTTCTAATCGGGGAGTAACTGTTCGGACGCGGTAATACCAACCGCTCGGTAAAATAACATCTTGAAAACCGCGTCTGCAACAATATATATATATATATATATATTTTATCATTACATTAATACAGTATTACTATTATTTTCATAATCATTATATTTTCGGGTTTGGGAGGTTGTGTAATATCATTTTGCTGGTTGAAATGGGAAGTAATTAAATGGAGAAAATACAGGGTGGAGAGGAGGTTGGGGATAACTGGAGGGTTCAGGAAGTACAGAATAATCGAGAGTAAGAGGGGAACAAGGTTAGGAAGGAAGGAGAAAAGTAGTTTCTGATGATGTTTCTCTGATCATGTTGTGTTTTAAAACCTCTACATAACTCTGTTTTGTTCAGTGATTGGTAAATCCATTGATTATTTTTCCCCATTCATACTGAAGGTCGATGGTGGAAATATTTGCCCGGAAGACGCCTTAGAAACAGTCATAATTTTGTTTCCAAAATAACCTGCTCGTGAATCAGTGCAAATATAACTCTCCTGATATCAGGGAAGACGTTTATCTGCAAGGAAGTTGCCATAATTTGTGGTGCATCTTTGTTGTTTGTAAATGGAATTTTCTTTTTGTACATATGTCTACCATACAATCACCATAGCTAAGGGTCTTGCAGCTCTTGCTGCTTGTTTTAACCAGCAGATTATACGATTCAGAAAAGGAAATTAGGGTTTTAGCAAATTATTACGCAACAGGTCCTGTAATCACAAATACGTTTGAACAAATGTCATCACCTTTGCTTGTGATGTCATCCTTGCTCGTGATGTCATTCCCCTTGCTTGTGATGTCATCCTTGCTCGTGATGTCATTCCCCTTGCTCGTGATGTCAATTCCGCTTGCGCATGATGTCATTCTCTTTGCTCGAGATGTCATTCTCCTTGCTCGTGATGTCATTTCCCTCGCAGGAGGAGAGGGTATTGCATTTGGGTCCGTTTGTCTGTTTGTTACTTGGCAAAAAATATATATAAATTTTTGCAAGTATTTTGATCACTCCGGTTTATGTGTTTCTTTGTGTGTGTGTGTGTGTGTGTGTGTGTGTGTGTGTGTGTGTGTGTGTGTGTGTGTGTGTGTGTGTGTGTGTGTTTGTTTGTTTGTGTGTTTGTCTGGCCGCTCACTTATACTTGCCTACAGGTCACAATTTTAATCCGATATTCACGAAACTTCACCAAATGGTGGAGTTCGTGGTCCGACAAAATCCTATATATTTTGGAACAAAAGGTCAAAAGGTCAACATAGGCCAAAGGTCAACCACTTTTTTTGAATTTCTAAAAGCCTAAATTTTCATCTGATTGACTTGAAATTTGAATTGGATTTTCATATCAGCTAACTGAATTCAACCACCAATTATTTGTGAGCTCAAAAGGATGCTCTACTGAGTGCCATTCTGCTTTGTTCTGTTTTGCCAAGTGTCGCTCTATGAGTGATTTTTCATTACTTGGCAAAAAACACCAACATTTTTTGCAAGTATGTTGATCACTCCGGTTTGTGTGTTTGTCTGTCCGCTCACTTATACTTGCCTGCAGGACACAATTTTAAACCGATCTTCACGAAACTTCAACAAATGGTAGCGTTCGTGGTCGGACAAAATTCTATATATTGGGGTCAAACGGTCATCATAGGCCAAAGGTCAACCACTTTTTTTGAAATTCTAAAATCCTCAATTTTCATCCGATTGACTTAAAATTTGAATAGGATTTAAATATCGGCCAACTGAATTCAACCACCAACTATTTTTAAGATCAGCTTAGGCCAAAAGGACAGCATAGGCCAAAGGTCAACCACTTTTTTCGTTTTTCTAAAATCCTCAATTTTAATATGATTGACTTGAAATTTGAATGGGATTTCCATATCAGCCAACTGAATTCAACCACCCACTATTTTTGATATCACCATAGGCCAAAAGATCAACATAGGCCGATGGTCAACCACTTTTTTCAAATTCCTAAAATCCTCAATTTTCATCCGATTGGCTTGAAATTTGAAAAGGATTTTCATTTCAACTAACTGAATTCAACCCCCAACTAATTTTGAGATCAGCATAGGCCAAAAGGTCAACATAGGCCAAAGGTCAACAACAATTTCAAATTTCTAAAATCCTCAATTTTCATCTTGAAATTTGAATGGGATTTACATATCAGCAAACTGAATTCAACCACCAACTATTTTTGAGATCACCATAGGCCAAAATATCAACATAGGCCGATGGTCAACCACTTTTTTTCAAATTCCTAAAATCCTCAATTTTCATCCAATTGGCTTGAAATTTGAAAAGGATTTTCATATCAGCTTACTGAATTCAACCACCGACTATTTTTGAGATCAGCATTGACCAAAAGGTCAATATAAGCCATAGGTCAACCACCTTTTTCGAATTTCTAAAATCCCCAATTTTCATCCAATTGACTTGAAATTTGAATAGGATTTACATATCGGCGAACTGAATTCAACCACCGACTATTTTTGAGATCAGAATAGGCCAAAAGGTCAATATAGGCCAAAGGTCAACCACTTTTTACAAATCTCTAAAATCCTCAATTTTCATCCGATTGACTTGAAATCTGAATAGGATTTGTATATCAGCTTACTGAAACCAACCACCAACTATTTTTTAGGTCAACGTCGACTAAAAGGTCAACATAGGCCAAATTTCTAAAATTGTCAATTTTCTCAGATTAACTTAAACTTTGAAGACGATTTGCATATCAGGTCACTGAATTCCACCACAAATTATTTTTGAGGTCAAAATTATTCTCTACTGAGTGACATTCTACTTTGTACTGTTTTGCCAAGTGTCACTCTATGAGTGATTTTTCATTTGTCTGTCTGTCTGTTTGTTTGTCTGTTTGTCCGTACAGAATAAATATGATTTTCTCGGCAACCGTTGGTCCGATTTACAGGAAATTTCCACCATACGTGCAACTCCACCTGTAGAATTTTTAAATTATAATTATCACGTCATAGGTCACGTGGTTTGGCCGCCATCTTGGGAAAAAACGAAAAATTTGCACCTCTATATCTTTGAAAGTGCTGCATGGAAAAAATTGAGACATGGCTCATTGTAAAGAACTCTCCATGGGGAATAAAATATGCTGATGATGATTTGTCATCTGTGCCTCCATTATGACATCATAATTCGACAAGTACAAAACTTCATCCAATCAAGATGAAATTTCTTGAGCATCATCTAGGGATAAATTCGTGAAGAAAAAAAATAATGATGACGTCATCGATCACGTGTTTCGGCCGCCATACTTGTTATTAACACAAAAGCCTTAAGAACCACTGAAAACACATCCTGGCAAGGGTCTGCAATCTCTGATTGATCTTTTTTGTTCTCCTTGCATGTGCTTTCAATCCTGTGTAGCACAATTACATGTCGATTTTAATTCAATTGCCGCTTAATGCTGTCCAAGATGAATGCGTAATGCCGCAGCTTCGTTGCCTTGGAGGCAATGCAAAACCAGTTTGTCTAATGTGCTTTCTGCTTTTCCCTTATTGTCGAACATCATCATTTGGCAAGTAACAACATTACATTTCTGCACAACGAATTAGAATATTGCTGTGCCAAGCTTTTGAGATAGATGCAATAGCCCTTTGGCTAGATTCTGACTGTAATAACAACCCTGCAAGACTATAAGACAGTCTGTTAAAAATCTATTCAATCTTCTCCTCCAGAAAATATCTTTTGAGGATAATTGTGCATTAAACTCAAAAGTTTGAAGATGGCAGTCTTTATTTAAAAAGATAAAGGTCCAATTGTTTTCATCACTTTAAAATTTCCAGATGAGCAATTTGTTTCTTTTATAATAATCCTCTTCAATTTCATCTTTTGTCAAAAATAACAAGATATGACTGCCGATGATGAAGGTGAATATTTTAATTTGGTTACAAAATAGAGAAGCTTTTGTTCCTCCTCAATGACATTTGAGTTGTTGCTTTGTCAATGTTTTCAAATCGGAAGAAATCATTTAAGGTTTCAAAGAAAATCCAAATTGTTTTGTCAAAGCTTGATGCTCTTCGAGTGACGAGGCTTGATGGAATCAATCCCTTCATCTTCACATCATCTGGGTTGCATGGCAGCTTTTATCGCTGTGCTTTTTTGAATCTTAAAGTATTAAATGTTGGAATATTCACACAAAATGTTAATAATATTTTAGTACTTTCTAAATTTTCATTGAGGTTATGGAATAAATAATTTCAGCAGCAGCAGATGTCATCTCAACTCCAACTCAATTATCACTGACAATCAATTTACATCTTGTTTTGGTTACCCTTCTATGGACATTTTGTTACTTATTTTTTCAGCAATGAAAGGATACTTTAGATCACAAATAAAAGGTAATAATAATCTCCGATGCAGTAACGGTTTCTAATTGAAAAAGCTGGAATTACTAGGCGGGGGAGCCGTCGTTTTGGCAAGGAGCCACTCGCCTTGGCACACGACAGATGTTGATGTGAATACGAACCTTGAGAATCTCCACGTGACCACCATTGTTGGGTGAATAGACAAATCCAGGCTTTATGTAACGGTTGCAGATGGCGTGGGAGAAATGTTACAGCCTTGTCCCACGCACGTGGCAGATTATATTGGAAACCGCCCCTTTTGTTGAGAGATGGTAATGTAAGTCCAGCTTTTTCAATTATAAGCTGTTGCTGTTTTAATTGAAGTGGATGAATAATAACAACCTGCATCAAATAATTTCCGATAAGTTTATAATTTATTTGTATCATCATGTGGAACCCGAATTTTACTTGCTAACCTGACTTCATGTGCATGGTTCTCAATTCTTTCTCTCTGTCAAAGAAAGTAGTACAGAGAACCACAATCACAGCTGCTCTTCTTTAGGATAATAATTTACAGAGAACCACAATCACAGCTGCGCTTCTTTCAGATAATAATTTACAGAGAACCACAATCACAGCTGCTCTTCTTTAGGATAATAATATGCAGAGAACCACAATCACAGCTGCTCTTCTTTAGAATAATAATATGCAGAGAACCACAATCACGGATGCTCTTCTTCCAGATAATAATTTACAGAGAACCACAATCACGGATGCTCTTCTTCCAGATAATAATTTACAGAGAACCACAATCACGGATGCTCTTCTTCCAGATAATAATTTACAGAGAACCACAATCACAGATGTTCTTCTTTAGGATAATAATTTACAGAGAACCACAATCACAGATGTTCTTCTTTAGGATAATAATTTACAGAGAACCACAATCACAGATGTTCTTCTTTAGGATAATAATTTACAGAGCACCACAATCACAGATGTTCTTCTTTAGGATAATAATTTACAGAGAACCACAATCACAGATGTTCTTCTTTCGGATAATAATTTACAGAGAACCACAATCACAGCCGCTCTTCTTTAGGATAATAATTTACAGAGAACCACAATCACAGATGTTCTTCTTTAGGATAATAATTTACAGAGAACCACAATCACAGATGCTCTTCTTTGGGATAATAATTTACAGAGAACCACAATCACAGCTGCGCTTCTATAGGATAATAATTTACAGAGAACCACAATCACAGATGCTCTTTAGGATAATAATTTACAGAGAACCACAATCACAGATGCTCTTCTTTGGGATAATAATTTACAGAGAACCACAATCACAGCTGCGCTTCTATAGGATAATAATTTACAGAGAACCACAATCACAGATGCTCTTCTTTGGGATAATAATTTACAGAGAACCACAATCACAGATGCGCTTCTTTGAGATAATAATTTGCAGTGAACCACAATCACAGCTGCTCCTCTTTAGGATAATAATTTACAGAGAACCACAATCACAGATGTTCTTTAGGATAATAATTTACAGAGAACCACAATCACAGATGCGCTTCTTTGGGATAATAATTTACAGAGAACCACAATCACAGATGCGCTTCTTTGAGATAATAATTTGCAGTGAACCACAATCACAGCTGCTCCTCTTTAGGATAATAATTTACAGAGAACCACAATCACAGATGTTCTTTAGGATAATAATTTACAGAGAACCACAATCACAGCTGCGCTTCTTTGGGATAATAATTTACAGAGAACCACAATCACAGATGCGCTTCTTTGAGATAATAATTTGCAGTGAACCACAATCACAGCTGCTCCTCTTTAGGATAATAATTTACAGAGAACCACAATCACAGATGTTCTTTAGGATAATAATTTACAGAGAACCACAATCACAGATGCGCTTCTTTGGGATAATAATTTACAGAGAACCACAATCACAGATGCTCTTCTTTGGGATAATAATTTACAGAGAACCACAATCACAGATGCGCTTCTTTGGGATTATAATTTACAGAGAACCACAATCACAGATGCTCTTCTTTGGGATAATAATTTACAGAGAACCACAATCACAGCTGCGCTTCTATAGGATAATAATTTACAGAGAACCACAATCACAGATGCTCTTCTTTGGGATAATAATTTACAGAGAACCACAATCACAGATGCTCTTCTTTGGGATAATAATTTACAGAGAATCACAATCACGGATGCTCTTCTTTGGGATAATAATTTACAGAGAACCACAATCACAGATGCTCTTCTTTGGGATAATAATTTACAGAGAACCACAATCACAGATGCTCTTCGTTGGGATTATAATTTACAGAGCACCACAATCACAGATGCGCTTCTTTGGGATAATAATTTACAGAGAAGCACAATCACAGATGCTCTTCTTTGGGATTATAATTTACAGAGAACCACAATCACAGATGCTCTACTTTGGGATAATAATTTACAGAGAAGCACAATCACAGATGCTCTTCTTTGGGATTATAATTTACAGAGAACCACAATCACAGATGCTCTTCTTTGGGATAATAATTTACAGAGAACCACAATCACAGATGCTCTTCTTTGGGATTATAATTTACAGAGAACCACAATCACAGATGCTCTTCTTTGGGATTATAATTTACAGAGAACCACAATCACAGATGCTCTTCTTTGGGATTATAAGTTACAGAGAACCACAATCACAGCTGCCCTTCTTTCAGATAATAATTTACAGAGAACCACCATCACAGCTGCTCTCATTCTTCAACTCCAAAGCTTTCTAAATTGTAAGTATGCAAACTATGCATTTCATGACATTCCCATTCCTTTTTGTAAATAATTAAATAAGTCTAGTCTGTTCATCTGTGGTCACATTGTAGCCAAAGTTATCTTGATCCTATTGAATCCACATTTTTCTGGGACCTTTTTTGGGATGTTTATACCTCCGAAAATGGATTCTTCATGCTTCATTGTTATTCGAGCCCTTTTTTCTTTATTTATAATCAGCTTTTACTGTTGCTAAGGCTTTAATTCACATATCAATGTTATCCTGGTGGATCCTTCTGTTAGCATTGGTCAATGGTGGATGTTAAATATCCCATGGTGTCTATCGTCAAGAGTAGGTGAGATATGCTTGAACAAATTACAAATACCTGTTAACTATGGTCGAACGTCAGGCTTGGCTAACTGGTTTATGACAGATTGGTCCATAAAGGTTCCTCGGTCAACCCCTAATGAAGGTGGGAGTAATTGGGGCCATGGAAAAAGTAATAGTAGCAGTCGTAGTAATAGTAGCAGTCGTTGTTGCTCTTTAACGGCCACTATTATCCCACCTTGTGGGGTCGGCTGGGGAAGCTTGGCCCAAGTCTTTCACGAACCTGCCTGGCCAGGCCTGATGTTCATCTAGTTCGGGCAGGAATTTGGCCATTGTGCCTGTGATGCTCACATACTCTTTGCGAAGGACACCATGGGATCTTTAACATCCACCAACCCATGCTGGCAGACGGGACTCCCAGTTTGACGTCCATCCAAGGGACACATGGACGAATCACCCTGCCTGTGAAACACCGAACTGACAGTTTATAGCTGGGTCGGGATTCAAACCCAGGCTATACAGCTTTGAGGTGAGTCAATAGTAGCAGTAGTAGTTGCAGTATTTTGTCATAGGATGAATCACCTTTGGAGGCCATTTTTCCCCGCAGAGCAGGGGTTGGCCTTTTTTGGGCACCATGGTCCCCTTTTTTGAAGCAATGTTTTATGGCCGGACGCTCTTCCTGCCGCCAACCCTGTTAGTCGCATCTTGCGACACACAGGGAATTACCAGTGAGCTAGTACTCAATTTTCCGACCTCAGAAGGATGACAGGCCCAAGTCCAGTCAACCCCCCTGGCGTTAATTCAGCGATCGACCGGGATTCGAACCCAGGATCCAAGGATCCCAAGCCGGCACACTAACCGCTAAGCCAACACCAGGCTGTAGTTATTAGTCCCCTACCGGTGTACACCGGAGGGGACTATAGGTTTGCACGCCGTCCCTCCGTCCCTCCGTCCGTCAGTCCGTCAGTCCGTCACGCAAAGAACAGTTTTCCGGACTTTTTTTCTAAACGCTTAATGCTAATGATTTCAAACTTGGCACATGGTTTCCTCATGATAATTTACAGACCAAGTTCGAACCTCACGACGTTTCGTTCATTTTTGACAAAGTTATGGCACTTTGAACTTTGGGAATTCTGATAATTCTGATGATCCTCAACTCAGTGCCATTTTAAGTTTTAATTTCCTTTAAAAAACAATTTCTCTGCAATAATTGGACCGATTGAGATAAAATTTTCACCATAGGAGAGACTCGGTCTGTAGAATATTTTAATGATAATTATTACGTCACGGGTCACGTGGTTCGGCCGCCATATTGTTTTTCGTGAAAACACAAAAACCACTTTTTCTCTGCAACGGCTGAACAGATCGAGGCCAAACTTTGCAGGCAGAATCGCATACCCATGACGAACAAAAAAGTCAGCGAGCATGACGTCAGGCATCACATGGTTTCAGAGTTATGACGTTTTAAAGCATGAACCTTTAAAACCGAGCTCCTCCCTCATTTTTGATCCAATCGAGGGGAAACTTCACAGATCTGTTCAGCATGTCAGTCTACTAAAATGTCCTTTTGGAATTTGCGATAGGGCACGTGGTTTGGCAGATATCGTTCATTAAACGAAAAAAAAAATGGATATCTCTTGTTTATTCTCGAGTTCTCCTCAAGCCGCACCGCACGCCCTCTGCCTCGTCTCGCGAACGTCAACAGCGCACGCTTTCGGGAGGGGCGGAGCCAAGCCGAGCCACATATATATACACATCGATCATTGATCGTGAACTGTAAAATATAATAAATTACTGATATTTAGCGACTCGAAAGGTTCTTTATCAACAACTTATTTTCTCGTGCTTCTGCTGACCTGTCTGCAAGGTGTATAAATCGAAGTCCCGAGTGCGAATCACAGGTGAGCCCGTCCTGAGGTAATTAGCGATTGGGAACGATTCAGAACCTGTGGGTAAATAACCCTTGGTAATTTCCCCAACAGTTTTCCGGACGACAGACTGCCGGTAGAGGACATGTATTGCAACGCAATACTCAGAATGCTTGTTCTTATAGGGTTGTCAGATTATATTCACCAAAAATTATTACACTCACCTGGTTTCTACTCCTTAGCCTTCCAAGCATGGTTGACCCTGTTATCATCGTGGTGAAGTGTTAATGCTGGTGGTGTAGCTGTTAGTGTCATTGGAACATGAAAACTACAGTGCCGCAGTAAGTTTGAGTTCCATTGGGATTGCATGAATAATTAAAATTAATATTAATTAGTATATTGTACTTTCCAGACCCACAGGTGGTACATAAATAATATAGAGAGAAGATGAAATTAAGCCACAGCACAATGTACTTTAACCTTCACTGATAGTAGTCCAGGACAAAACAAAACAGCCTTTTACTGCACCTTACTTGCAGTTACCACCAATAATAACTACACTGCATTCAGCGCAAGATTTAAGATAGCAGGGATGAGCAGCAGGTGCTTCAATCCAAGGTGGCCAAGCATATATAGTGGCCGTTAAAGAGCAACAACTACTGCTACTATTACTATTACTACTACTGCTACTATTACTACTACTGCTACTATTACTACTACTGCTACTATTACTACTACTGCTACTATTACTACTACTGCTACTATTACTACTACTGCTACTATTACTACTACTGCTACTATTACTACTACTGCTACTATTACTACTACTGCTACTATTACTACTACTGCTACTATTACTACTACTGCTACTATTACTACTACTACTTCTACTATTACTACTACTGCTACTATTACTACTACTACTGCTACTATTACTACTACTGCTACTATTACTACAACTGCTACTATTACTACTACTGCTACTATTACTACTACTGCTACTATTACTACTACTGCTACTATTACTACTACTGCTACTATTACTACTACTGCTACTATTACTACTACTGCTACTATTACTACTACTGCTACTATTACTACTACTGCTACTATTACTACTACTGCTACTATTACTACTACTGCTACTATTACTACTACTGCTACTATTACTACTACTACTTCTACTATTACTACTACTGCTACTATTACTACTACTACTGCTACTATTACTACTACTGCTACTATTACTACTACTGCTACTATTACTACTACTACTGCTACTATTACTACAACTGCTACTATTACTACTACTGCTACTATTACTACTACTGCTACTATTACTACTACTGCTACTATTACTACTACTGCTACTATTACTACTACTACTTCTACTATTACTACTACTGCTACTATTACTACTACTACTGCTACTATTACTACAACTGCTACTATTACTACTACTGCTACTATTACTACTACTGCTACTATTACTACTACTACTGCTACTATTACTACAACTGCTACTATTACTACTACTATTACTACTACTGCTACGATTACTACTACTGCTACTATTACTACTACTGCTACTATTACTACAACTGCTACTATTACTACTACTGCTACTATTACTACTACTGCTACTATTACTACTACTGCTACTATTACTACTACTACTTCTACTATTACTACTACTGCTACTATTACTACTACTACTGCTACTATTACTACAACTGCTACTATTACTACTACTGCTACTATTACTACTACTGCTACTATTACTATTACTACTACTGCTACTATTACTACTACTGCTACTATTACTACTACTGCTACTATTACTACTACTGCTACTATTACTACTACTGCTACTATTACTACTACTGCTACTATTACTACTACTGCTACTATTACTACTACTGCTACTATTACTACTACTGCTACTATTACTACTACTGCTACTATTACTACTACTGCTACTATTACTACTACTGCTACTATTACTACTACTACTTCTACTATTACTACTACTGCTACTATTACTACTACTACTGCTACTATTACTACAACTGCTACTATTACTACTACTGCTACTATTACTACTACTGCTACTATTACTACTACTACTGCTACTATTACTACAACTGCTACTATTACTACTACTGCTACTATTACTACTACTGCTACTATTACTACTACTGCTACTATTACTACTACTGCTACTATTACTACTACTACTTCTACTATTACTACTACTGCTACTATTACTACTACTACTGCTACTATTACTACAACTGCTACTATTACTACTACTGCTACTATTACTACTACTGCTACTATTACTACTACTACTGCTACTATTACTACAACTGCTACTATTACTACTACTATTACTACTACTGCTACGATTACTACTACTGCTACTATTACTACTACTGCTACTATTACTACAACTGCTACTATTACTACTACTGCTACTATTACTACTACTACTGCTACTATTACTACAACTGCTACTATTACTACTACTGCTACTATTACTACTGCTACTATTACTACTACTGCTACTATTACTACTACTGCTACTATTACTACAACTGCTACTATTACTACTACTGCTACTATTACTACTACTACTACAATTACTACTACTGCTACTATTACTTTTTCACGGCCCCAATTACTCCCACCTTCATTAGGTGTTGACAGAGGATCCTTTACGGACCAAATCTGTCATA
The DNA here is from genome assembly GCF_964187855.1 of Myxine glutinosa. Classification (NCBI taxonomy): domain Eukaryota; kingdom Metazoa; phylum Chordata; class Myxini; order Myxiniformes; family Myxinidae; genus Myxine; species Myxine glutinosa. Next base: position 156,560,863 of record NC_136267.1, on the reverse strand, counting down.
AACGAGTTGGCCAAGCCTGACGTTCGACTATATTTAACGGGGATTTGTCATTTGTTCAGGCATATAACTCACCTACTCTTGACGAAAGACACCATGGGATATTTGACATCCACCATTGACCAATGCTAACAGAGGGATCCACCAGGATAAGGTCCTTCTGATGGATGGAGCACACACACATTGTGGTATTGCCCTGCATGTGAAACACGAGTTCGACAGTTATGGTTAGGTCGAGAGGTCAAAGGCTAGATGCTCAATAGCAGGTGCGCATACCTCTAAACTCTCCTGCCAGAATTGAACCATATTACCTGGGATATTGCCTTCACTTAGGCTTAGTGGAGTAAAATGAGAAGGGGGAAATTTATTGTCGTTAAAAACTACTGCATTCTCTAGTCTAGCCTTTGACAAAGAAGGTACTAGTGGAGTTGAACTCTTGATAAAAGGCATGTTATCTGGATATATTATGAATTACAGAAGTACGTCTGATAAAACTACACAACTTAGTATGAAATTGACAAAGAAAGGCCTACGGAAGAAAATTCATGTCTCCATCCCAATGACGTATGTCAAGAAAAAGAAGTAGAAAAAACATATGACCAAGTAGATGGATTTCTAAATGTGAAACTAATGCATTTATTAAACAGTCATTATGGATGTCTTCAATGCTAATAAAATCAGAAATTTTAAAAATGGGAAAAAGAAACAAAATTCGAAGCACATTCATGGAATCTGCAATGAATTATGTAAATTTGACATTAACAACATGTTTATTAGTCCCCTACCGGTGTACACCGGAGGGGACTATAGGTTTGCACTCCGTCCCTCCGTCTGTCCGTCCGTCCGTCACGCAAAGAACAGTTTTCCAGACTTTTTTTCTAAACCCTTAATGTTAATGATTTCAAACTTGGTACATGGTTTCCTCATGATAAGTTACAGATCAAGTTCGAACTTCACGACGTTTCGATCATTTTTGACAAAGTTATGGCACTTTGAACTTTAGGAATTTCCCCAACAGTTTTCCGGACGACAGACTGCCGGTAGGGGACATGTATTGCAGCGCAATACTCAGAATGCTTGTTTTGCAAGATTGAGTCATTGACATAAATAATTTCCAATGGAACAACAACAAATGATATAGATTCCATTTGGATCAACAATGAGAAATTAAGAAATAGATGTCACAGCACTAACCCATTTTAAATCTGGCAGTGACCACTAATGATTATGAATCGATAAAAGAATCTATACCTCTGCATTACAAGACCAGAAAACAATTTCAAATGAGCTGAACAACAGATTCAATCATCAAGGAAAAAACAACATGTCATCAAATGTAACCATCAATAGGCTAGTTTGATAAAAGATGCAGCCCCAGCAATTGCAAAGAATGAAAGCAGATCATCCAAGAAAAGGTTATCGGGAATATACAAAAAACATCTGGAGAAGAACAGAAACCTAAAAGCCGATGAGCAGAGGTCTATGAAAGGGCATGTTAACCTTTTGGTCTAAAAGAGGAAAATGTAAGCATTCTACCAAAAACAGATATATCATGTTAATAAGCAATAGCATGATATATGAACAACTCCACATGATTTTTTTTTTAACTTGATTTATTTGAACATGCATGATTCATTATTGTTTGAACAACTCCACAGTCAGAGTAGTTAATTAACTGGTATATTAAGCACAGGAATAAAAAAGCAACAAACCATCCCACCATGAACTACCGGTGAGATTGAGTTTGAATTAAAAATCACAAAGGTACGTAAGGCCATGGCAAAAGCTGAAATTGATATTGATGCAATCAAAGATGATGGTACTGTTGTCAAAGTGCATGGAAAATGAAAATAACCCTCAAAACTTTGAAGAGATTCAGAGCTGGTTGTTAATCCATAGAAGGGAGGTAACTTAGAACGAAATAATTAGTGTCCGATAAGCATGTTCTCCAATATTTCTGGTAGAACTAGACACCAACCGGCTTTTTAAAAGCGGAAACTCAAGAATGGACCTCCTTCAATAAATAAATCAAACTCTGGACAAAAGAATCAGGAAACTACAAATTGTCCTTCTAACTCATAATCATTGACTTTGGGAAATCATTCACCAGTGTCGAAACAAATATTTCATATAAGCTCGACTTCGCCAAAATGTCTACTCCAGATACGTGGACACAGGACATATTGATCAAAGTTTACAATGGTGGAATGCTGACCTTGAAACTACATCAAAGTTGTGCTGGGATTAAGATTGAAAAAGATGTCAGGCGAGGTGACATAATCTCAGTGAAATCGTTCACTGCATGCCGAGGGGTGTTCGTACAGATAAAATGGGAAAAATAAACGGGTGCATGTCCGTGCAGAAAGACTAAGCCGCCTGTAGTTCGTAAACATTGTTAGGTTTTCTAACAATGCTGAAGAACTGAAAATCATGATGGAAGAGCTAAATTTTGAGAGTCAGAAGATCAGAAGAATAATAAATATGATAAAGACAAAAATAATGTTCATTCCCTGGGGTGTCAGAGGGGGTGGAAAAGCACATACAAGACAGAAAAGAGAAATCTAATTGATCATTGGAAAATTGAAGAAACTAGTGATTACATTTACTTCGACCAACTCGTAAAAATGGATACAGATCACTTGGAATAACTGGAGAGATGTGCCAGAGCAGGATAGGCAATGTGTTTTCGAAAAAAGCGACGTCAGCTAATATATAAAAGGAGTTCGTTCTCTGTGTGTGACCTTGTGTCTGTGTGTGCGTCCGGCCGTCGACAGGCCTTATATTCCAGTGAAAAAGAAAGTACAATTTTCATATCATTATGCATGACAATTTACAATGAATGCATCACACCGGCAATGACATTTAACAGCAAACCGTGGTTTCTTGGAAAGCAGATGGAGCAAAAAATTGATCGCCATGCAAAGAACCTCCCAAAAATGCTGTCTCTGGGAGAACCAACACGGACAAGAAGAGAAGCCAATGGATCAGACAATAAACAAAAACAAATTCAAGGGCATTCTGCTCACAATAAAAACATGAAATGGAGCTGGGCTGGACACAGTTAGAAGAATGGACAACTGATGGACAAAAGGAATTTCAAACTGGCAACTTAAAGGACCTGAAAGAAGTGGAGAAACAACAAAGATTATATGGGGAGATTACGTTGAAAAATAAATCACTGGAGTTCAATTGTCTTTAATTGCAGAGAAGAGAAAATTGAGGGAGGACTACATCCTGCATGAATGAATTAATGAATGAATTAATGAATGAATGATCGTTTTAAGGCCATTTTTCCCCGTGAGGGTGGGGGTTGGCCTTGCAGGCCCCATGACAATCATGGTTCCCTGTTTGAGGCAATGTTTTTATGGCCGGATGCCCTTCCTGATGCCAACCCTTAATCGCCTCTTACTATGCGCAGGGATACGGTGTACCTATTCTGAATCGGGGTGCGCACCAGAATCATTCATCCCAGCAAGCTGGTACTCAATTTGCCGACCTCGGGGGCATGACAGGCTGAGTCAACCCCCCTGGCATTTATTCAGCGATCGACCAGGATTTTAACTCAGGATCCTAGGATCCCAAGCCTGCACCCTAACCGCTAAGCCAACACCAGGCCCGAGGACTACATCCTGCAATATACTAAAATAGGTTGGTCAAGTCAGTCAATTATATTGGACAGAACAATGATGGAATCAACAGAGCATTGATCGAAGTATGCCAACTGACATGGCAACCAAGTAAAAGCTGAGTTAACCCTTCGTCGGAACAAAGCTCATGTTATTTTGCTCCAATGCCCGAAACATCAGCTTCTTCTTGATTTCCATAGCAGATACTATACTTCAATCAAGGTACCTGTTAATTTCACCAATTGTTCTGCCTGTCCACCAATACAGATCGACCCTTGCCTTCTGGATTAAGACTACTTTTGCAATATATATATATATATATATATATATATATATATATATATATATATATATATATATATATATATGTATATATATACAGTATATATGTATATATATATATATATATATATATATATATATATATATATACACATATATATATATATATATATATATATATATATATATATATATATATATATCTGTAGTGTGTGGAATCAATCTATGGGGCAGATGGAAGTACTTATGCAACTCGATGGTATTCATAGAATACTGACCCCGCTTTTTTTCTTTGATCCAATATGGCTGCCACACCACGTGACCAATAACTTCATAAATTTACATTCTCCAATATAATTGTTGTTTAGATCATGCTCAAGAAATTTCAAACTGATCAGCTAGGGTGTTGCACTTGTCGATTTATGACGTCATAATTAAGGCACCAATGATGTCATCTTTAGGCACCAATTAATTAGGTCACCAATTCCTCATATGCAGTTCTTTACAATGAGCAACATTTAAATATTGTCCATGGAGCGGGTTTGGAGATATAGAAATGCAACGTTTTTCGGTTTTTCCGAGATGGCGCCTGTACCATGTGACCAATGACGTCATAATTATCATTTGGAAATTCTACAGAATGAGGTGCTCCTATGGTGAATATTTCGTGTCCATCAGACCAACAGTTGCAGAGAAAAAATTCATACTGATTGGATGAGTGATGTGTTATACAGAGTTGGCATTTAATATGGATTTTTTTTTTTCTTGACTTGGGTTTACTTTCTGCACTCAGTATATCAATCTGGTGAGTTTCTTTACCCTCCGGTGATGTCTTTGTTGAAAGAACCATGTCACTGATTGTCTGTCGCAGCAAGAAGTCAACAACAGGATTATATCACAGGTGGCGTGGTAAAATGTACGGACAGGTGCATTTGATGATTGGCTTCACAGTCGGGTAAACAAGTGTTGTTGCGTTCTGTATTAGTGGAAAACAACTGCTGCACGTCTCCAAAAGTTATTGCCGCTTCCTGTAGAGATGGTCCGTCAACTCGACAATGCTGTTTGTCATGGAGTGGTGGCTTTACGAAATTACGGCATGAAACAGCGTGCTATTGCTCGGCAGTATGGCATCACTCAAGGTCAGGTGTCAAAGATCCTGAAACGAAATGCTCAGAGGGGTGTCCCTACTCCAATACCGAGGCGAGGACGTCCCCGCAGAACCACAAGGAGGGATGATCGCCAGCTGCACCGGTTAGTCCGCAATGGCCGTACCAAGTCAGCTAATCGGCTTAGGGCTGAGTGGCAGCAACTGACAAATGTGCCTGTATCCAGAAGGCTAGTCAACCAACGACTGGTTCAAGCAGGCTATCGTGCCAGGCATCCCCTGGGAAAGCCACGCCTGACCAGACAACACCACCAGCGCCGATTGCAGTGGGCCAGAGAGCACCGTCAATGGCAGCCAGGACACTGGAATCACGTGATCTTCAGTGACGAGTCTAGATTTCTGGTCTATCGTCAAGATGGCCGCGTCCGAGTGCGCAGCCAAGTGCATGAAGCCTACAACAAAGAGTGCCAATAGTCCAAGCTGGAGGTGGTGGGGTGATCGTTTGGGCTGCTTTTCATAAAAACCACCGCTTAGAGGCCATTTTTCCCCGCAAAGCGGGGGTTGGCCTTTTCGGGGACCGTGGTAGTTGTTGTTTTTTTGGTCCCCTTTTTGAAGCAATGTTTTACGGCCGGATGCCCTTCCTGACGCCAACCCTTTTTGCCGCCTTCAACGACAAACAGGGAATTACCAGTGAACTGGTACTCAATTAGCCGACCTCGGAAGGATGACAGGCTGAGTCAACCCCCCTGGCATTAATTCGGCGATCGACCGAGATTCGAACGCAGGATCCTAGGATCCTAAGCCGGCACCCTAGCCGCTAGCCCAACACCAGGGATCATGCAGGGGGGAAAACTGACCTGGTTGTTCTGAATGGAAACCTGAACCAGTTCAAGTACAGGGCCATTCTGGAAGAAACATTGCTTCCATTTGCTCGTGCAGCCTTTCGAGGAAACTTTGTCTTCCAAGATGACAATGCACGGCCTCATCGTGCTCGCATTATCCAACACTTTCTTGCTGACCGTGGTGTAGAGCATATGGAGTGGCCTGCCATGTCCCCGGATATGAATCCGAGAGAGAACTTGTGGGCAGAATTAACGCGTCAAATCGACCACTTGGACCAGCAGTCAACCTCTGTGCGTGAATTGCAGCAGGCTATTGTCACTGCATGCAAGTGATTCCTGTCCAAACCTTGGCAAATCTCGTGAACAGCATGCCTCAACGTGTACGTGCTCTCCTGAATGCTCGTGGGGGTTACACGAAGTACTGAACTGTAATTTTACTGTCTGTAATCCCAGTCGTAATTTAACTTTTGTTTTTGTTAAAAAAAAAATTGGCTAATGTGCAAAATAAAGAGATACTTCTGGAAAACGTACAGAAGTTTAACACAGTACTGTCCATGAATTGAGTTCGATATCAGTTTACATCACTTTCAAGGATCAATTTATTTGTTTCGAAATGTCAAATGTGGTTTTTGTTTCTTTTAAAGGTCACATTAACAAAATCTAGAATAATTTCAACATAATTCCAATGAACTTTTGGTTCCAAGACATCTTGAAAAGTAAGTTCACCCCCACAAAAAAAATATTCCATATTAAATGCCAAGTCTGTACTTGTCAAATTATGACATCATAATGAAGGCAGCGATGACATCATCATTATCATATCTTATTCCCCATGGGGAGTACTTGACAATGAGCCAAGTTTCAATTTTTTCCATGGAGGGGTTCGGAGATATAAAGGTGCAACCTTTTTCGATTTCTCCAAGATGGCGCCTGTACCACGTGACCAATGACGTCATAATTATCATTAGAACAATTCCACAGGAGGAGCCGCTCATATTCTGAAAATTTCGTGTTCATAGGACTAACAGTTGCAGAGGGATTTTTTTTTTCATACTCATCAGATCAAGCGTTGTACTTGTCCAATTATGACGTCATAATGGAGGCACCTTTGACATCATCATTAACATATCTTCTTCCCCATGGCGTGTACTTGAAAATGAGCCATGTTTCAATTTTTCCCATTAAGCGGTTCGGGAGATATGGAGGTGTAAATTTTTTCCAAGATGGCGTCTGTACCACGTGATCTATGACGTCATAATTATCAGCAAAAAAATCTACAGGCAGAGGCGATCCTACGGTAAAGGGGCAGGATGTGGGTAGGGGCAGGGAGGATGTGGGTAGGGGCAGGGAGGATGTGGGTAAGGGCAGGGAGGATGTGGGTAGGGGCAGGGAGGATGTGGGGAGGGGCCAGGAGGATGTGGGTAGGGGCAGGGAGGATGTGGGTAGGGGCAGGGAGGATGTGGGTAGGGGCAGGGAGGATGTGGGTAAGGGCAGGGAGGATGTGGGTAGGGGCAGGGAGGATGTGGGTAGGGGCCAGGAGGATGTGGGTAGGGGCAGGGAGGATGTGGGTAAGGGCAGGGAGGATGTGAGTAGGGGCAGGGAGGATGTGGGTAGGGGCCAGGAGGATGTGCGTAGGGGCCAGGAGGATGTGCGTAGGGGCCAGGAGGATGTGGGTAAGGGCAGGGAGGATGTGGGTAGGGGCAGGGAGGATGTGGGTAGGGGCCAGGAGGATGTGGGTAGGGGCCAGGAGGATGTGGGTAGGGGCAGGGAGGATGTGGGTAAGGGCAGGGAGGATGTGGGTAGGGGCCGGGAGGATGTGGGTAAGGGCAGGGAGGATGTGGGTAGGGGCAGGGAGGATGTGGGTAGGGGCTGGGAGGATGTGGGTAGGGGCAGGGAGGATGTGGGTAGGGGCAGGGAGGATGTGGGTAGGGGCAGGGAGGATGTGGGTAAGGGCAGGGAGGATGTGGGTAGGGGCAGGGAGGATGTGGGTAGGGGCAGGGAGGATGTGGGTAGGGGCAGGGAGGATGTGGGTAGGGGCAGGGAGGATGTGGGTAAGGGCAGGGAGGATGTGGGTAGGGGCCGGGAGGATGTGGGTAGGGGCCGGGAGGATGTGGGTAGGGGCCGGGAGGATGTGGGTAGGGGCCGGGAGGATGTGGGTAGGGGCCGGGAGGATGTGGGTAGGGGCCGGGAGGATGTGCGTAGGGGCCGGGAGGATGTGGGTAGGGGCCGGGAGGATGTGGCTAGCGGCCGGGAGGATGTGGGTAAGGGCAGGGAGGATGTGGGTATGGGCAGGGAGGATGTGGGTAGGGGCAGTGAGGATGTGGGTATGGGCAGGGAGGATGTGGGTATGGGCAGGGAGGATGTGGGTAAGGGCAGGGAGGATGTGGGTATAGGCAGGGAGGATGTGGGTAGGGGCAGTGAGGATGTGGGTATGGGCAGGGAGGATGTGGGTATGGGCAGGGAGGATGTGGGTATGGGCAGGGAGGATGTGGGTATGGGCAGGGAGGATGTGGGTAAGGGCAGGGAGGATGTGGGTATGGGCAGGGAGGATGTGGGTATGGGCAGGGAGGATGTGGGTAGGGGCAGGGAGGATGTGGGTCGGGGCCGGGAGGATGTGCGTAGGGGCCGGGAGGATGTGGGTAGGGGCCGGGAGGATGTGGCTAGGGGCCGGGAGGATGTGGGTAAGGGCAGGGAGGATGTGGGTATGGGCAGGGAGGATGTGGGTAGGGGCAGTGAGGATGAACAAGTGCATGTTCATGCATGTGAGTGGGAAAACACACACATTCAGGATTGGTAAAAGAACAGAAATGTTAAAGCAAATATGTAATAAAAGCCCCATCTAAAATCATGGTAAAATTTAAAGATGATTGTATGTACGGTCTGGAAGCTAGAAGTTGTTATTGCGTGAAGAAGATGTCATCTAGAGTGGGCATGGAATTAATTATCACACTGCACATGACGAGCAGGCAAAGTACGGAGCGACCTCACGGGGTCAATTTGACCTCAAATAAAATTCTGATTTCAGATTTGTCGATCGCTGAGGTATATTAACACATGACGAAAACAAATTTCGGAAATTCCGACGATTGTTGACGAAAATACAATAGTCCGTGGGCTGAGTAGGGTTTACATGCACCCCCTCCCCCCCCCCACAACTTAACTTCCCGGGTATGTCCATGTACCCCCCACCCTAGGGGTTAGGAAAAACCATGTTAACAGAAAAAAACTCATTCCCTCATAGTTTGACCTCTGGTGACCTCATTAGTGACCTCATTTGCATATAACACATATCATTGTAAAGAGTGTCCCAGGACAAACATTTTGAGGGGTCATATGCAACCATAGGATGACTAGGTAAAAGGTTATGGCCATTTGAATTTCGCCTACCCCTAATTTTTGGAAATCACTGACACAGGGGGGGTAACATCAAAATATGCGGGGGAGGTACCTTGGGAATGAGTTTTTTTTCTGTTAACATGGTTTTTCCCAACCCCTAGGGTGGGGGGTACATGGACATACCCGGGAAGTTGTGGGGGCGGTGCATGTAAACCCTACTCAGCCCACGGACTATAACATTTGTGTCTGCATTTCAGTAAAGTAAAGTGTGTGCCGTGTCAGCATTTTAAAATTGAAACATGGCTCATTGTAAAGAACTCCATATGGGGAATAGGTGTTGTTAACGATGACGTCATTGGTGCCATAATTATGACGTCTTAATTCGATAGGGACAACACTTAGTCTGATCAGTTTGAAATTTATTGAGCATGATCTCTGCGACAATTATTTAGAGAATATAAATTTATGATGTCATCGCTCACGTGGTCTGGCAGCCATATTGGATCAAAAAATAAAGAAACGTTCAAAAATAGAAGAGTTGGCTCACACCAAGTTGACTGCGCAGGGTAAGTATTCTATGAATACCATCTCGTTTAATGTAATTCTTCGTCACTTAATATGTGTGCTGTGCTTTGTTGTTGGTGTAGGCATGCTGTACACAGGGAATATGGCCAAGCCTTCAGTCCATAAACAATTACATTATCAACAAGAACGCCACTCAGTAGAGCGCATACTCCCGCCGTGGGTGGCCGCTGCTGAGCCCTATCTTCCAATGGTAAAAAAATCCTTCAAAAAATTCCTGGATCCGGAACAATATCCTGAGCTTCACCAAAAACGAATCAATTCTTCCTTATCCCAAGGACAATCGTCCCACCAACCTTCATCCAAATCCGTTCAGAACTTTTCCAGATATCTTGTTCACAAACACAGGAACACACACACGGACGGACACGATCGAATGCATTACTCCCTGGCGGGAGTAACTAGGACAGCACTCAGTAGACCGAATACCCAGTGGCGTAGTGATGGTTTGTGGCGCTAGGGGCGAAGGTCAAAAATAACGCCCCCTGCAGGTACTGACATAGTCAGAAATTCCGATGGGGGGGGGGGGGGCATATGAAAAAGCTTTCAAAAGGTTCCCCAGGGGGCTCAGGAGCAGAGCCCTGGAACCTGTTCAAAATGACAAGAGATTTAGATTATGATCTCCTGAGATGATCCGACTTATTAACTCCAAAGAATCTGGAAAAAAAATCCTATGTTTCAACACACGCGCCATGTTAAGGTGTATATAGCAGTTCAAAAGGCCCTTCCATGACATGGTTTTCCTATTGCAAAATAACTACCAACAACAATGATAACGTTGTAATAAAGCATTCATTAATACTAATAATATTAACATCAATAATAATATTCATACCATTTGGTAATAGTAAAACGAACGTATAATCCCCGCCCTGGTCCAAGCAGACATGGGCTTGGTGAAAGGTAAACTAATGCTGAAGTAGTACAGCAGGCAGGTATGCCACAAGGCCGTTAACAAAAACTACATCAAGCATGCATGCAACATGGTGTGGTATTTCTATGCAGCATGGTGTGGTATTTCTATGCAGCATGGTGTGGTATTTCTATGCAGCATGGTGTGGTATTTCTATGCAGCATGGTGTGGTATTTCTATGCAGCATGGTGTGGTATTTATATGCAGCAGTGTGGTATTTATATGCAGCATGGTGTGGTATTTCTATACAGCATGGTGTGGTATTTATATGCAGCATGGTGTGGTATTTCTATGCAGGATGGTGTGGTATTTCTATGCAGGATGGTGTGGTATTTCTATGCAGCATGGTGTGGTATTTCTATGCAGCATAGTGTGGTATTTATATGCACCATGGTGTGGTATTTATATGCAGCATGGTGTGGTATTTATATGCAGCATGGTGTGGTATTTATATGCAGCATAGTGTGGTATTTCTATGCAGCATGGTGTGGTATTTATATGCAGCATAGTGTGGTATTTATATGCAGCATAGTGTGGTATTTATATGCAGCATGGTGTGGTATTTCTTTGCAGGATGGTGTGGTATTCCTATGCAGCATAGTGTGGTATTTCTGTGCAGCATAGTGTGGTATTTATATGCAACATGGTGTGGTATTTATATGCAGCATGGTGTGGTATTTCTATGCAGCATGGTGTGGTATTTATGTGCAGCATAGTGTGGTATTTATATGCAGTATGGTGTGGTATTTCTGTGCAGCATGGTGTGGTATTTATATGCAGCATGGTGTGGTATTTATATGCAGTATGGTGTGGTATTTATATGCAGCATAGTGTGGTATTTATATGCAGAATATTGTGGTATTTATATGCAGCATAGTGTGGTATTTATATGCAGCATAGTGTGGTATTTATATGCAGCATAGTGTGGTATTTATATGCAGTGTGGTGTGTTATTTATATGCAGCATGGTGTGGTATTTATATGCAGTATGGTGTGGTATTTATATGCAGCATGGTGTGGTATTTATATGCAGCATGCTGTGGTATTTCTATGCAGCATTATGTGGTATTTCTATGCAGGATGGTTTGGTATTTATATGCAGCATGGTGTGGTATTTATATGCAGCATGGTGTGACATTTATATGCAGCATGGTGTGGTATTTCTATGCAGCATTATGTGGTATTTCTATGCAGCATTATGTGGTATTTCTATGCAGGATGGTTTGGTATTTATATGCAGCATGGTGTGGTATTTATATGCAGCATGGTGTGGCATTTATATGCAGCATAGTGTGGTATTTATATGCAGCATAGTGTGGTATTTATATGCAGCATAGTGTGGTATTTATATGCAGCATATTGTGGTATTTCTATGCAGCAAGGTGTGGTATTTCTATGGCCTAGAGACAGGAGATGATGCGACAGAGCAGCAGAGGAAGACAAGGAAGTTAGAGAACTCACTTGACACGTGATCCTGGCTGTCACTGATTGGGACATACACCGTGAGATATCTAGATTTGATTGATGTAATTACATAACAAACGTCCAACAGTTACACCCATCCATTCCTTGATCTCCATGTTACCGAGTGCATATTAAACCTCATTATTCAAGATAAGAGATCTGCGCAGCAACACCGGAACATGGATTTATTTACTGTGCGATATGCACCCCCCCCCCCCCCCCCACCAAACTGCGCCTCTGCGCATACCCCTGCCAGGTTGAACAGTTTATGTTTTGTATCCTGCTTATATGTCGGATCTGGATTCAGACCTGAACCAAAATGTAATTGGCTTGTTCTTGTCACCTAACCAACTCATCCAGCAAGTTTAGTCAAAACTCATCCATAACTCATCTCATCCATCATAACTCATCCATCTTTTCAACCGATCTCTCAATGGTGAAGAATCACTTACAGTCACGTGAAAAAGTAAGTACACCCCATGTAAAGTTTTGACTTTTTCAACATATTTCAACATACAGCTATTTGATCTTCATTTCAACAATATTGATAGATAAAGGTGATATAATATAACAAATATCATGACACATTTACATTTTGTAGTCCATTGTATAATTTAAATAAACATAAATGCAAATTTCGCATGTGGAAAAGGTAAGTACACCCCTACATTTATCACTACTTCAAATACCTAAAATTAGAATCAGGTGCACCAGCTCAGGTGCAAATGGTTAGAACATCGTTAGAGAGGATCTTGGAGGAACCTGTCTTATTTAAACCTCAGACATTTAGTTTGGTTTGCTCTTTGTTGTTGAAATGTGCGGCATCACCATGCCTAGTCCCCCCCCGCCCCCCCTTCCCACGCCTCCTCCCCCCAAGCCTTCTCCCTCCCACACATCTCCCTGCTCTCAAATGTTGTGTTTGTGTGCTTCCCCCTTCTCTCCCCATCTTGTCTTCCGCTCCCTCTTTTTATATATTTTGTTTGTCTGGTTGATTTGTTTGTGAAGTAAATGTTAGCTCTTTCACGAGCCTCGGTTCAGTATACAAAAAAAAAAGAAAAAAAAAGATCAAAAGAGCTCTCTGAGGCCTTCAGAAAGAAGGTTATAGATGCCTACGAGTCTGGGAAGGGATTTTAAAAGATCTCCAAACAATTTGAAATCAATCATTCGACTGTCCGGAAGATCATCTACAAGTGGAAAAGATTCCAAACAACTGCCAAATTGTTCAGGCCAGGCCGCCCCAGCAAGTTCAGCCCGAGAGCAGACCGCAAGATGCTGAATGAAGTCTCTAAGAACCCCAGAATGTCATCACGGGACCTACAGGTAGCTCTTGCCACTGTTGATGTCAAAGTGCATGAGTCTACCATTAGAAAGAGGCTGCACAAATTTGATCTACATGGGAGGTGTGCCAGGAGGAAACCTTTGCTGTCCAGAAAGAACATCAGGGCAAGACTAAAGTTTGCCAATGAACACCTTGGCAAAGACCAGCACTTCTGGAACAATGTGCTCTGGACAGATGAGTCAAAGGTAGAGCTATTTGGCCACAGCACCAGAAGACATGTTTGGCGAAAACCAAAGACAGCATTTGACCACAAGAACCTGATACCAACTGTAAAGCATGGTGGTGGAAATGTTATGGTTTGGGGCAGCTTTGCTGCATCAGGGCCTGGGCAGCTCACCATCATAGAATCCACTATGAATTCTTCATTGTACCAGAGGGTGCTTGAGGATAATGTGAGGCCATCTGTCGTGTGAGGCCAAATGTAAATGTTTCATGATACTTGTTATATCATATCACCTTTATCTTTCAATATTGTTGAAATGAAGATCAAATAGCTGTATGTTGAAATATGTTGAAAAAGTCAAAACTTTACATGGGGTGTACTTACTTTTTCACGTGACTGTAGTATTAAATAATTGTCGTATCCGAATCCATGTTCAGATCTTCACCAAAGTCGAATGGATTGGTCCTTGTAAGAAACCCAACCGGTCCACCAAGTTTCTTCCAAATCCATCCACAACCTTTTGAGATATCGTGCTATGTATAGTTTTTGGCACTGTCTCCCAATGGTGAAAAATCTCTTTAAAAATTATAGTAGCCGGATCCGGATGTTCACCAAAATCTAATCATTTCGTCCTTGTCACATCCGCTACATCTCTGCCAAATTTCGTCTGAATCCGTCCACAACTTTTTGAGATGTTTTGTTCACAATCAGACAGACAGACAGACAGTGGTGAAAACATAACCTCCTTTATGACATAACCGTTGGTGGCGGAGGTAATTATAGTATCCGGATCTGGATCTGAATCTTCACCAAAACCTGATCATACCTAACGTGTCCACCAAATTTCGCCTAAATACATTCATAATTCTTTGAGATATCCTGCTTGAGATTTTTGAGAACATTTTTTTGTACTTAAAAAAAAACATGTAAGCCGTGTTTGTCTGAAGTCAAATTATCGCATGTATTTGTCTGTCTGGAGTCAAGTCCTGTGTTATCGCATGTATTTGTCTGTCTGGAGTCAAGTCCTGTGTTATCGCATGTATTTGTCTGCATGTATGTGCAGCATTTGTGTTTCAGCTCCTCCACGATCCTTAGACCTTGCAGAAAAAAACAACTCGCTCGA
>NC_136267.1:156086091-156543591 GCF_964187855.1 Myxine glutinosa | reverse complement strand
TACAAAATGATTAGACCCACCTATCTACTTTCTTAAAGGGGAACCCCAATGCTCAGACTCCCTCGATGCTAATATATCCCTTGATACCCTGAAAAATAGATATGATCTGTATTTTTCCAAATTTGTATTTTATAAAGTAAGTCATTTTGAGCCTGGTGTTGGCTTAGTGGTTAGGGTGTCGGCTTGGGATCCTAGGATCCTGGGTTCGTAATCCCGGTCGATCGCTGAATTAATGCCAGGGGAGTTGACTCAGCTTGTCGTCCTTCCGATGTCGGCAAATTGAGTACCAGTTCACTGGTAATTCCCTGTGTGTCGCAAGAGGCGACTAACAGGGTTGGTGGCAGGAAGGGCTGTAAAACATTGCTTCAAAAAGGTGCCCGAAAAAGGCCAACCCCTGCTCTGCGGGGGAAAATGGCCTCTAAAGGTGGTTCTATAAAGTAAGTAATTTTGAGCCTGGTGTTGGCTTAGTGGTTAGGGTGTCGGCTTGGGATCCTAGGATCCTGGGTTCGAATCCCGGTCGATCGCTGAATTAATGCCAGGGGGGTTGACTCAGCCTGTCGTCCTTCTGATGTCGGCAAATTGAGTACCAGTTCACTGGTAATTCCCTGTGTGTCGCAAGAGGTGACTTACAGGGTTGGTGGCAGGAAGGGCTGTAAAACATTGCTTCAAAAAGGTGCCCGAAAAAGGCCAACCCCTGCTCTGCGGGGGAAAATGGCCTCTAAAGGTGGTTCTATAAAGTAAGTAATTTTGTGATTAAATGTCAAAATCTTCGTTCTTCTTCTTTGGCATGCTGAGCTGTGACATCACACCTGGGAGTCGACCTCCATATTTGTATGGTCTATGGGTTGCATCGCGGTATGATTTTACTCAAACGGCGATTCATTTTCGAATTCCTTCAAATATGCTGGGCCGATGCATCCGCAGTGGTTGTAGTAATACAAACCGAGACGGTTTCATGCTACACCAATGGCAGAAAGATACGAAGGTTTTCAGAAATTGGACAAGGTTTGTCCGAAATGCCACAGTGTGGATTGAGCCTCCAAAATGCTTGCTTTTGTGCGCTGAAATTTTTGCAGAGCACTTTTATGAAACAACAGCGATGGCTAGATCTTGTCCAAACAATTGAGAGAGGATGCCATTCCCATGAATAAGCAGAATAAACAGCCGTCGCTCAAAACTGTAAAACCATCGCTACCCAGCTACCAGCGGTACATACACGTGTGATTTCAGCAGTGAATGAAACACGTGTTTGCCTGCCGGCGACCGATTCTACCTCGCTAGATGTGTTGGCTAATACCACAAGAGCACCTGAAAATAATTATCAATTATCAACACAATTTTCTGCAAGTCAAGTAAACCACCATCTATTTATACAACAACAACAACAACAATAGGCATTTTAAGGCCATTTTCCCTGCGAGAGCGGGGGTTAGCCTTGCGGGCCCCATGACAATCTTCTCCATTTTGCCCTATTTTTTTTACATCTTGCCCTATTTTCTACATCTATTTATAGTGGAGAGAAAGTATGTATGTATGTATGTATGTATGTATGTATGTATGTATGTATGTATGTATGTATGTATGTATGAGAAAATATCTGTGAAGCTAAAACTTTCAGGGTCTCACTTCATCTCCCATGCCACACCAGCACCACTCCACACCAGCACCACTCCACACCAGCACCACTCCCCCATCAACGATCACCAAAACAATGTGCTTCACCTCCCTACATACCACCCCTCCCCGCACCCCCCTCCACCATCCCCCATCAATCACCCGAACAATATCCACCACTACCCGACACCCCGACTACCTCGACATGGCACGGACCCAACACAGCATGGACATGATACGGACACTACACGACACGGCCACAGACACAAATGGCATCCTGGGAAAGTATGAAACATAATTCCCCCTCCCCCCCCCCCCCCCGTTCAAATTGGACAGTGATTAATGATTTTCAATGGTTTTGAGAAATTTTCTTTGCATTTGGTATATATACAGTTGATACAGGTATATGAAATCCTTCTGGCCTGATAAAGGCAAGTACCATATTTTATTGTACATGCAAATGAAATCATATAATACTTCAAGCAGTGTTTGTTTGCGTGTTTATTTAACTTGTATACACTTTACCACTGGACAGAATGGGTTGAAAACTGGTAGTTGTACTTGAATGTGTGCAGGAAGGTTTTAGGCAATAAAAAATTAAAATTCCCAGGGATTCAGAGTGTAGGGAGAACCCCAATTCTCTCTACGTAAATATCTTTGGTACAGCATCGCTCCCAGAGGGATGTGGTATTCCAAGTCATGACAAAAGATGCCAATTCTGCCAGAATTAACAAGTCCATAATTTTGCATCGGGCAATTATCCTTACATTCTTTATTCATCCATAAGGACAGGTTCTTCACTAATCCTAGTACAATTCATGAATTGTATGTTTGTGTGTTTTATTGTTTGTTTTACTTCTATGCACTCCTGAATGGCAGAAGGAATGAGGGGAAAACTGGTGGTTGTATTCAGTGTCTGCACGGGCAGGCTTTAGGTGGGAAAGAATTATACTCTAATGGATTGAGGGTTAGGGGAGAATCCCAATTCTCCCTATGCAAATATATTCACAGGGACAATCCATGTCATGCAGCCACATATGGCAGTTGGTAGGAAAACACACATGTCGAGGTCTCCCCTCGAGAGACGGGTCTCCCTTCGAGAGACGCAAAGCTAACAACTCAATTTGGTCAGCGCATGCCCGAGATGCTGGCAAGTGATTATTTTCTGAATGTGGGTTAATTCCACACGGGTGGATCAGGATTTTAACTTAATTTAAGAATTTACACCAGTGATGACCAATCAGGCCTGCACCAGACAGAGATCGCAGCACACTGGTTCAACAGCACCAGCATCCCCAGCAAAAGAGAGTTCCAATGCCAACGGATATCACCAGAAAAAGAGAGCTCCAATGCCAACGGATATCACCAGAAAAAGAGAGCTCCAATGCCAACGGATATCACCAGAAAAAGAGAGCTCCAATGCCAACGGATATCACCAGAAAAAGAGAGCTCCAATGCCAATGGATATCACCAGCAAAAGAGAGCTCCAATGCCAATGGATATCACCAGCAAAAGAGAGCTCCAATGCCAATGGATATCACCAGAAAAAGAGAGCTCCAATGCCAATGGATATCACCAGAAAAAGAGAGCTCCAATGCCAATGGATATCACCAGCAAAAGAGAGCTCCAATGCCAATGGATATCACCAGAAAAAGAGAGCTCCAATGCCAATGGATATCACCAGAAAAAGAGAGCTCCAATGCCAATGGATATCACCAGCAAAAGAGAGCTCCAATGCCAATGGATATCACCAGCAAAAGAGAGCTCCAATGCCAATGGATATCACCAGAAAAAGAGAGCTCCAATGCCAATGGATATCACCAGAAAAAGAGAGCTCCAATGCCAATGGATATCACCAGAAAAAGAGAGCTCCAATGCCAATGGATATCACCAGAAAAAGAGAGCTCCAATGCCAATGGATATCACCAGAAAAAGAGAGCTCCAATGCCAATGGATATTACCAGAAAAAGAGAGTTCCAATGCCAATGTATATCACCAGAAAAAGAGAGTTCCAATGCCAATGGATATCACCAGAAAAAGAGAGCTCCAATGCCAATGGATATCACCAGAAAAAGAGAGCTCCAATGCCAATGGATATTACCAGAAAAAGAGAGTTCCAATGCCAATGGATATCACCAGAAAAAGAGAGTTCCAATGCCAATGGATATCACCAGAAAAAGAGAGTTCCAATGCCAATGGATATCACCAGAAAAAGAGAGCTCCAATGCCAATGGATATCACCAGAAAAGGAGAGCTCCAATGCCAACGGAAATCACCAGAAAAAGAGAGCTCCAATGCCAACGGATATCACCAGAAAAAGAGAGCTCCAATGCCAATGGATATCACCAGAAAAAGAGAGCTCCAATGCCAATGGATATCACCAGAAAAAGAGAGCTCCAATGCCAACGGATATCATCAGCAAAAGAGAGCTCCAATGCCAATGGATATCACCAGAAAAAGAGAGCTCCAATGCCAACGGATATCACCAGAAAAAGAGAGCTCCAATGCCAATGGATATCACCAGAAAAAGAGAGCTCCAATGCCAATGGATATCACCAGAAAAAGAGAGCTCCAATGCCAACGGATATCATCAGCAAAAGAGAGCTCCAATGCCAATGGATATCACCAGAAAAAGAGAGCTCCAATGCCAACGGATATCATCAGCAAAAGAGAGCTCCAATGCCAATGGATATCACCAGAAAAAGAGAGCTCCAATGCCAACGGATATCACCAGAAAAAGAGAGCTCCAATGCCAACGGATATCATCAGCAAAAGAGAGCTCCAATGCCAATGGATATCACCAGAAAAGGAGAGCTCCAATGCCAACGGATATCATCAGCAAAAGAGAGCTCCAATGCCAATGGATATCACCAGAAAAAGAGAGCTCCAATGCCAATGGATATCACCAGAAAAAGAGAGCTCCAATGCCAATGGATATCACCAGAAAAAGAGAGCTCCAATGCCAATGGATATCACCAGAAAAAGAGAGCTCCAATGCCAACGGATATCACCAGAAAAAGAGAGCTCCAATGCCAACGGATATCACCAGAAAAAGAGAGCTCCAATGCCAACGGATATCACCAGAAAAAGAGAGCTCCAATGCCAACGGATATCATCAGCAAAAGAGAGAGAATGTTGCTTCCAAGGTACTCAAATACTCCTCCTCCCTTCCCTATTCCTAATTCCTATTACCCCCTCATGTGAAGCGATGCAGCCATTTCGATGGTATATTCCTGCCTTCAGCACAATCATGCAACATCCTGCAGCTCTGGCCCATAACAGCCCTTCCCTTTGCTAACAGGTCAGGCCAATCATAAGCCAAATCACTGCCATGGTAGGAGGGTCCGCACAGGAGCCCCCACCCCAGGGTGATGATATGGATGCCAGTGGTAATGTCATGTCCTCAGGCCCATGCAGATGCCAGAGGAAGGGTAACAAGGGAGCCGCCTTATTATCGTGCCACGCCCTGGGTTACTTCATATTAATAACCTTCTCAGGGATCCTCTCACCTTAGCTTGACTGGTGTCTGATGATTCGACAGGAAGGACAGATCACACGATGTCCTTAACCTCGATAACCTCTCTATCACAAACAACACTGCTTTCCAACAATGTACAAAAACAGGACAAATTTAGCCTCAAGACAAAGTCCTTGATACAGGTAACAATGATCTTTCTTATGTGAGAACGTAGTCCAAGCTGAGGCCTTACATTTTAGCTCACTTGGAACATGGTTCCAGGGGGCTATGGGATGGCGCGTTGTCCATGCATTGTGGTCCGTTAGTCCGTAAACTTTTGCAACTTCTTCTCCGAAACTACTGATGGGATTGTGTCCAAACTTGGCAAAAATGATATTTGTTATGTTGCAACTCAACTTTGTTCACGGCATTAAAAAAATCAGCGTCTACGGGAGTCTATGGGGGGTCAACATGGGCTCAGGTTTGACCCCCTAAAATAGGTATTTGCTTTCCTCTCAGAAACTACACACGCATTTCTGATGAAACTTGACCACAACCTTCATCTCCCATGATGCACCAAAGTTTGCTCACGACATTAAAAAATAAATCGGGCCCTACGGCGGTGTTAACTCCCAAAATAGGTATTTCCTTTCTTCTCCGAAACTACACACACAATTTCAATGAAACTTGTAGACAGATTCGGACAAAATTTGGTGGACATGTTGTGTCTGACAAGGACGAATTGATTCAATTTTGGTGAAGATCCAGGTCCAGGTCAGAATTTTTAAAGTGATTCTTTGATCATTGAGCGATTGGCCCAAAAACAATATGTAGCATGATATTTCAGAAACTTGTGGACGGATTATGACAAAATTCGGTGGACGAGTTGGTTTGGTGATGAGAGCAAGCCGATTCAATTTTGTTTCAGATCCTGATCCAGATCCGGCCTATCAGTGGGATACAAAACGTAAACTGTGAGGTATGCGCTATACTGAGTGCTATTCTCGTCTTTTTGAAAAATATTTTAATGCTTAAATAGTTAAACATGTACTGCACAACATTCTATCAATCATTATTGCACGTGGTTGATGCAAGTGAATTTATATGTGAAAATACAATTAAAAATTGCCATATCTTTTGGTACCTATGTATTAATAGCAACCTGGCCTGGCACGATGGCCTAGAGGTATGCACACTCGCCTCTGAGCTATTTAACCTGGTTTCAAATCTCGACCCAGCTACAGATTGTTATCCCAGTGTTTCACAGGAAGGGTGATTCATCAATGTGTGTGCCGTCCCTCGGATGGACATTCAAACTGAGCATCCCATCTGCCGTCATTAGTTGGTGGACGTTAAAGATCCCATGATGTCCTTTACCAAGAGTAGGCGAGCTATCACTGGCACAGTAATCAAATTTCAAATTCCTGCCACAGCCAATGCTGGGAAGGCAATGGAAACCCACGCTGTGTAACCCTTGCCAAGAAACTCCTTCAGCAGCACCGACACTCTTATACAAGGTATGGTACATCAGAATCAGAAAATAGTAACCTGGAATAAATGATCAAAAAAGATAATAAGCCACTTATTCTATTGATTTGACATACTTGTCCTTTAATCATAATCATATAATTGTGATTATAATTACTAGTGGGGATCCCACGGGCATGGAGATGTATCATTATGATCGATGCAGCCGTTTTTGCGGTACCCGGGACAATAACGTTAGGAGGGAGTCCAAACCTGAAAATGCTGGACACCAAAGGTGATATTGGAAAAACAATATAGCCTATTTTACTCCAGGGAGTCCCAGGATTACCCACCCAAAATTTTGTTGCGATCGGTTCAGCTGTTTTTGCGGTACCTGGGAACAGACAGACGGATAGATAGACAGACGGACAGGCATTTGGTGAATTATAGAAAGATTATACTAAAATATGCAACTTGGTGTGTGTGTGTTTGTCTGTCTGTCTGTCTGACGATTTTTGGCCACTATACATTCAGTCGTTACTTTTGTATACTGAATCGAGGCTCGTGAAAGAGCTGACATTTACTTCACAAACAAATCAACCAGACAAACAAAATATATAAAAAGAGGGAGCGGAAGACAAGAGAAGGGGAAGCACACAAACACTTGAGAGCACACAACATTTAAGAGCAGGGAGATGTGTGGGAGGGAGAGGACTTGGGGGGAGGAGGCGTGGGAAGGGGGGAGGGAGAAGTATAAAACACAAGGACACCAAGTACTTCCAGGACAGAAGTTGGTATTTCAAAAAAGTGGAATTGGGGTGAAATTAGCGGGAATAGAAAAGATCAAGGTTTTGGATGGGGGAAGATAAGAGATGGTGGTGAACAGCTGTTTTAAAGACCTGGAGGGTGGAGTGGGATTGAAGAGAGTGAGGGAGTTTGTTCAAGAGGCGGGAGAAAAGAGGAATGAAGGAGTGAAGGTGAGCAGAGAGTCTTGATTTTCGCAGTTTTACCATAATAGTCAGGTTCACTATGTCAATAAATTATATTTCGTTCAAAATCATGGTAGATTAGCAAACCTATACATTTTTGGAAAGGTTATAGCATAAGGAAACTAAAAATCAATGTTTACATTTGGAGAGATACCTGTATGGCGGCCATTTTGGATTTTCAAAATGGACACTGTAAAATACATATTTTGTTCTATTTCTGCCTCTAATTACCCTAAAAACTCTTTAAAATATACTAAACCTATATTTTCAGGGACAAGGAATCCAATGAAAGTATCGAATTAGTGCTATGGGGAATGGTAAGACACGAATCAAAGGTTTTGAATTGCAAAATACTGTCTTTATATTCGCGATAAGTTGCATAATCAAATACATGTTATCATTTTGTACAGGTAGTTAATAACATCAAAATGTGTCACAATAATTCATATCACCAAACATACACAGGCAGTCAGCAAAATCATATATACACATGCAGTCAGTATAACTTCACATCGACACAGGCAGTCAATGACAAAATATACACAGGCAGTCAATGGCATCAAACATACACGATTACAGAATATGCCATTTAGAGTTCGTCATCACTGTCCTGTGTGTCGTATCCGGCAATATAGTCCGCATCGTTTTCACAGTCCGTTCCACACAAGCAAAGGTCGGTCAAATTGATTGGCAAATCGAATTGGTCGAATGGTCGATCGAATCGAATTCGATGAATCGAATCGAATCGATCGAATTGGTCGAATGGTCGATCGAAACAATTGGTCGAATGGTCGAATTGGTCGAATGAAATTGGTCGATTGGTCGAATTGGTCGAATCGAATTGGTCGGAATTGGCAAAGGTAAACATTGATTTTCAGATTTTCCATGTAATAACGTTTCCAAAAATGTATAGGTTTGCTAATCTACCATGATTTTGAACGAAAAAACATAGTGAACCTGACTAATAAGAGGGTTGCAGGCAGATCTTGTGCGACCTGTAGGAATATTTGCGGGACAGAGCCCAGAGAGAGCTGGGGGGGGGGGGGCAAGGCCAGAGAGGAGTCGGTAGAAGATGGAAAGACCACCAACTTGCCTGCGGTGAGTGAGTGAGAGGCCCTTGGAGTTAGCTTCATCGTGGGAGATTCCAATGATTCTGAATGCTTTGGTTTCAACAGCGTGAAGACGAGCTAGGTGTGAGGCAGGAGCACCAGCCCAGAAGGGAGAGCAGTATTCCATTGAGCTGCGGATGAAAGCCTTGTATGTGGTGAGGAGCTCAGGTGTGCCAAGGAAGGACTTCGCACGACGGAGGATGCCCAGTCGGCGACTGGCTTTGGAGGCCAGATTTGAAATGTGGTTTTCCCAGGAAAGATCATGGCAGATAGTGAGACCCAAAAGCTTGAGTGACAGAACTTCTTGGAGAGGATTATTCAGAAAGTGGATGGGAGGGTTGTCCAGTCGGTCTTTTCGGACTTTCCAATCTCAATCAAACTTGACACGAGGACTTAGGGTCACACAATGAAGGTTGTAGGAAATTAATTTCCTCCCTCCCCCCTCCCCAAGGAGGTTTTCTCCACCGAGGACGTTTTCCCGCCAATGGGGATGCGTGTTGAGGTGTATATCCATGTTATGATAGCTTTATCGTGGTGTTTTTCCAAGGCCTCTTCCATTGACAAAACTAATGATAATTGCATAATATTAATGTTATTACAAAACAATTTTCAATACTAATAATATCCCACCTCCCCAAGGGGTGTTTCCTCCTTGGCCGAATGCCATGTTAACGTTTATAAATAGCTTATTGTGGTTTTAGTGAGAGAACCTCGACCAGAGGTAGAAATATTATAAACCACAAACACGTATGATTACCTTTTTAAACAGTCGCTAATGCTGTTTAACACTAAACTTAAATAAATTTGGAGGAATCCGGACATCAGTCTGCTTATCACGTCGACGAACGCACCTGATCGAAGATCTACCGTCGTCTATATACACAACAAGGGTTAATTAAATAACACGACCCTTCCTGTCGCTTCTGTGAAGTTCTTCAAAGGCGTTTTCATGGCATATTTCTAAAGCCGCTTCTCATTACAAAAGTAACGAGAAAGAGCAATCAGAGATTGCAAACCCTCGCCAGGATGTATTTTCAGTGCTTTTTAAGGCTTTTGTGTGAAAACAAATATGGCAGGTGAACCACGTGACCTATGACAACATCATTAACATATTTTATTCCCCATGGAGAGTTCTTTATAATGAGCCATGTCTCAATTGTTTCTATTCAGCGCTTTCCGAGATATAGAGGTGCAAAGTTTTTCGATTTTTCCAACATGGCGGCCGAAGCACGTGACCTATGACGGCATATAATATCATTAAAAAAATTCTACAGGTGGAGCTGCACCTATGGTGAAAATTTCCTGTCAATCGGGCCAACAGTTGCAGAGAAAATCATATTTATTCTGTGCGGACAAACAGACAAACAAACAAACAGACAAACAAACGGACTCAAATGCAATACACTCTCCTTTGGCGAGGGTAATAACAACATTAAATATAATAGCATAATAATAATGATTTTACAAAACAATATCCTCACTCCCCAACGGGTTTTGTGACTTGAGATATTTCCCCCATCCTCCACCCCCGACACCCTAACGGAAGTAAATTTTAGTATCAGAAATTTTGAATGGTGAGGCATGGTGTGATCTTTTCAACGGCCTGATCTAACATAAGTAACTAGTGGGGTCACCCGTGGGAATCCCACGGGCATGGACGTGTGTGACATTTCGACATATTGAGTTAGATGCTGCACCTGTTTCACAATAACACACACACACACACACACACACACACACACACACACACACACACACACACACACACACACCTCGTTTTTTCATTTCTGTATCTCACAATTCGGTCTCTCTCTTATTCACACACTCACACAAACACACACACACACACACACATACACACACACGTACACCGACACACATATACACATACACACACACATATATACACACACACGCAAACACACATACACATACATGCACGCACACGTACACACACATGTACACCGACACATGCATATACACATACACACATATACACATACACATATGGATACACACACATGCACACATACACATATACACATACACACACACAGACACACACACACGCACACATGCATACACATACACACATATACATACATACACACACACACGTACACACACATGTACACCCACACACATGCACACAATATATATACACATACAGACACACATATATATACACATACAGACACACACATATATACACATACACACATATATACACACACATACACATGTGTACACACCCATGTACACCGACACACATACACACACATACACATATGCACATACACATATACACACACATATATATACACATACACACATACATACACACACACATACAGACACACACACACACACAGACATATATATACACATACACATATATGCACGCACACACACACACACACACACACACACATATATGCATGCGCGCGCACACACACACACACACACACACACACACACACACACACACACACACACACACATGTATATATCCCACATCCCACATGTATATACATGTTTAAAGTGTACGTGCCCTTCCCCCTTCCCCCCGCCCCCGCCCGGCAACGCTGTGTACTTCTGCTAGTAACTAATGAAATAAAAACGAAGAAATATTTTCCTGAAATTTCCTGAAACGGTGAAATTCGCTCGGTGTATCGGTGAAATATTTTATTTGGGCGGTGTAGAATTGCTTCGAACGAAATATCTCTTAGCAATTTCCCGTCTGTGTTTCATGTCCATGCACACATGAAATGGAGTTTGTTTTTGCACACGTGAAATGAACATGTGAACCTTTACTTCCGGATAATAATGTTGAATGAAATAAAAACGAAGAAATATAGTGGGGTCACCCGTGGGACATTTCGACATATTGAGTTAGATGCTGCACATTCAAAATGGTTACTGGCAATTCATCAGATCCAGAAATGGTGTAATGAACACAATTTATTTATTTCACATAATATGTGACCCCTCACTCCTCTCCACCTGACACTCTCCTCTCTCCACCTAGCACTCCTCTCCTCTCCAATCCCTCACCTCTCCAATCCCTCACACTCCTCTCCTCTCCAATCCCTCACTCTCCTCTCCAATCGCTCCTCACTCGCCTCTCCAATCGCTCCTCACTCGCCTCTCCAATCGCTCGTCACTCGCCTCTCCAATCGCTCCTCACTCGCCTCTCCAATCGCTCCTCACTCACCTCTCCAATCGCTCCTCACTCGCCCCTCCAATCGCCCCTCCAATCGCTCCTCACTCACCTCTCCAATCGCTCCTCACTCGCCTCTCCAATCGCTCCTCACTCGCCTCTCCAATCGCTCCTCACTCGCCTCTCCAATCGCTCCTCACTCGCCTCTCCAATCGCTCCTCACTCGCCTCTCCAATCGGCTTTCCCCGTCTCGTTTCTCTCGTTTTTCTCCCGTCTCGTTCTTTTTCTTGCTCCAAATCGGCCCGTCGGCCCGTCTCGCCGTCGGCCCGTCTCGCCCGTCGAAATCGGAAATCGGCCCGTCTTGCTTTCGTGCTTGCGCGTAAATAAATTGTGTTCATTACACCATTTCTGGATCTGATGACTTGCCAGTAACCATTTTGTAAAAATGAATGTGCAGCATCTAACTCAATATGTCGAAATGTCACACACATCCATGCCCGGGGGATTCCCACGGGTGACCCCGCAAGTTTGCATTGACGTTCGTCGATGGACTCGTTCGCCCGTCTCATTCGTTTTCTTGCTACATCCTGTTCAAGTCGGCGGTCTTCATCGATCGTCTCATTCATTTTGGAAATATAAGTTTCCACGCAGCGCATGAATTGTCACGATCCTCAAGAGGAAGCGTCTCGTAATCATCAAATGATAAATGGCAAGTAAATTATATTGTGGAAAATTAAAGATTTCAAATAAACCTATTTAAAGTGTATGCGCACATAACTAATAAAAAAAACGAAGAAATATCTATCGGTAATTTCCTGAAACATATTTTACTTCCGGCTAATAATGTTGAATGAAATAAAATCGAAGAAACATATGTCGGCATCATTGTTGACGTTTTTGTGACGACTGTCATCAAACGAAAAAGTAATATATCTTAACGGAAAAGCAAAAGCGAATTTTTAATATCTATCGAGACGTTGCCGTCGGTGTCATGTTGGGCGGTGTATGATACACCATGACGCGATTTTTAAATATATATCTCTGCATTTTCCCGCGTGTGTGGAATGTTTGTGGAAAATTAAAGATTTCAAATAAACCTATTTAAAGTGTATGCGCACATAACTAATAAAAAAAACGAAGAAATATCTCTCGGTAATTTCCTGAAACATATTTTACTTCCGGCTAATGTTGAATGAAATAAAAACGAAGAAATATATGTTTGCATCATTGTTGACGTTTTTGTGACGACTGTCATCAAACGAAAAAGTAATATATCTTAACGGAAAAGCAAAAGCGAATTTTTAATATATATTGACACGTTGCCGTCGGTGTCATGTTGGGCGGTGTATGATACACCATGACGCCATTTTTAAAAATATATCTGCATTTTCCCGCGTGTGTGGAATGTTCTCAATTATTGCTGACACCGAGTCTGAAACCATCGATAAAAATGAAATCATATGGTGAGTTAGATTGGAGATAAAGGCGTGAGAGAGACTCAATGGCCTTGAAGTTACAGGCGTTTGAGAATTCATTTCGTTCTATAAACGGCAACTTTCATCGGATTTTCTTCCCGTTTTTTTTCAACCGAGTCTAAAACTATGTTAGCGACTGTTAAAAATGAAATGATATATCGAATTTGATTTGAAATAAAACTGGGAGAGAGAGCAAGACACCACGGGCCTACAAAACAGGCCTCAAAGCTATGCGAGTTAATAAAATGGTGGATATTTGTTTATAATTATATGAAGCCACTCCCAGAATGGGTGGAGCTATGGGTGGAGCTACTCTGCAAACCGAGTAAGCCACACCCCGGACAGACACCCAACAGACAGACAGACAGAATCATCTACGGCTATTATAATATAGATAGTAAAAATAAATTGGCAATAATAATAATGATAATAACATGACTTCCCCTGCTGCTCCCGTAGTGAGCAGGTGTACTAGTTAATTAAATGCCAAAACCATTACTGATCAGCTCCATGTACATGCACTTGCTAGCTGAGATCTTACTGTGTTGTATATTAATAAATAAATAAAAGCTTTCAACCTGCATAGTGCATATCCAGGGTCAACATTCTAAGTTCTACATTGTTTCTCAATGTTATAATGTGAGTTTGAGCACTTTATCATATTAATCTCTTAACAAACAGCTGGCATTATTAATGCACCCCCAGGACATGCCATTCACATATAAAAACTGTTCATGTCACCTTGGTTGTCCTTACCAGGATGCTTGTGCCTTGTTAAAGGGTTGAGACTATTCCGAGTGTATATCTGCCTTGATGTCTCTGTAAATCTCCATGAATGGTGAGCTTTGGTCTGAAGATGTGATGAGGTGAGGCATGCATAAATGTAGACAGAAGCTTTATTTAAACTGATATGTACACACTGGCATTTCTATTGCCGATGAATAAAATTTCACAATGAGTGTGAAACACCAGTAGCCAGTAGTCACAACACCAGTAGCCTGGTGTTGGCTTAGCGGTTTGGGTGCCGGCTTGGGATCCTCGGATCCTGGGTTCAGAATCCCGGTCGATTGCTGAATTAACGCCAGGGGGGTTGACTCAGCCTGTCATCCTTCCGAGGTCGGCAAATTGAGTACCAGCTTGCTGGGATGAATAATCCTGGTGTGTACCCCAGCTTAGAATAGGTACACCGTATCCCTGCGCATCGTAAGAGCGTGACCAAGGGTTGGCGTCAGGAAGGGCATCCGGCCATAAAATCATTACCTCCCAAGGGAACCATGATTGTCATGGGGCCCACAAGGCTAACCCCCGCTCTAGCGGGGAAAATGGCCTTAAAACGATCATTCATTCATTCACTCAATGAGTGCGTTGGAAATGAGGGTGCTTCTTAGCTACATAAGGCAAAAAAAAATATTGAATTGTTTCACTCCTAACCTTGTCTTATTTTGGTATTGAGGTAAAACTTCTGCGTGTGAAATATTGTTTGAATAAATCAAGTTTTAGGGGTTGCACAGTGACTCAAGGTTGCCAGCCACTCAATGTTTGTGCCCGATAAGCGTTGATTTCCTTCAATCGGTAAACCTCTTGCGATGTTCTGTCACAACTTGAAGCAGATACTGGGTTTGCTGTTCATCCCTTGTCAGGAGACGATTTTACTCTTCAATGAGAGCAACTGCATACACCAG
Source organism: Myxine glutinosa (assembly GCF_964187855.1). NCBI lineage: Eukaryota > Metazoa > Chordata > Myxini > Myxiniformes > Myxinidae > Myxine > Myxine glutinosa. The sequence continues at coordinate 156,528,638 of NC_136267.1, read as the reverse complement.
AGTACAGCTGTACTGTATTCAATTAACTTAAAAACGACTTCAAAATGTGCAGTACATAGCAAGGTCATAGGTCAACTGTAATGGTCAAAATCACAAGTATAGCAGTGGAGAATAAAATCAACTCCAAACATTTATGCGAAATATGTGAAATTACAAACTCCGTGTGCAACCCCTAAATTTAGTCCAAATGGCTTACAATTTCACCGCAAGGGTTGTTTCATACATACAAAAATGTGTAAGTCTTAGGAGCATGACTTTTCTAACTTTCATTTTTAAGAACCACCATATTGGACATTGATAGGGCAATTCGATTTTTAAAAACTGACTATATTTGCTCGAAGCATATTATCCAAATAGATAACAGCAACCAGGTATTAGGGAAGTAAGAATCACCCTGTTTGTCACCATGAAGTAACGAGTACACCAGCGGCGAGGCTCCGGTGTCTGGGGAGGACATTTGTATGCAGGAAGCAAGCAGACTCTGTCGCTTATGTAGACGGCCTAATCAAACTGGATTCTTTTTCTCCGAGAGAGGGTGGAGGATAATATTATAAAATGTTGATGAAAAGTCATCCGTATGTACTGTCGTAAAGTTCATGGAAGACCTATAAGGGACGAGGGTATTAACACAGCGCTGACGTTTGTTGAGAGGAATGTCTCAAGTACCTGCGGAGAAAAGGAAATCTTGTAAAGCATTTAGCTTGCTGACTATGCTAATGTTATTGACAGCACATTGGGCAGAGAATATACATTGAAAGCAACTGGCATCAAAAGCTGCTTTACTCACATGACGTGTATTTATGTCTGCTGAATGAGCAGCTGATGGGAAAGACAATAACCACCTTTAGAGGCCATTTTTCCCCGCAAGCGGGGGTTGGCCTTTTTCGGGAACCATGGTTGTTGTTGTTTTTTCCTTTTTCGGGAACCATGGTTGTTGTTGTTTTTTTTGGTCCCCTTTTTGAAGCAATGTTTTACGGCCTGATGCCCTTCCTGACGCCAACCCTTTTTGCCGCCTTTAACGACAAACAGGGAATTACCAGTGAACTGGTCCTCAATTAGCCGACCTCGGAAGGATGACAGGCTCAGTCAACCCCCCTGGCGTTAATTCAGCGATCGACCGGGATTCGAACCCAGGATCCTAGGATCCTAAGCTGACACCCTAGCCGCTAGCCCAACACCTGATGGGAAAGACAATGATGCACAAAACAGCAAAAGGTTAATTTCTCGGTGTTGCCTTCGAGTTGCCAAGATGTGATGGATTGCTGGATGTGTTGGGAGTAAGGTTGTATCTTTTGTATCTTTCCAAGCTTTGCAAATATAAAAATATCAATAGAAGTGAGTTAGTCGGATGGTGGGTAGACTTTAGAGAAGAAACAGATAATTCACATCATCCATACAATACTCATGACATGGGGTACGAGAGAGGTACAGGCATATCAAAGCACTCCCATAAGGCCGCTCACACCGACGGGATATGGCCAAGTTTGGTAGAGAGGTGGGTAGGTGTTCTCAAAGTTTATATTAAGAAAAACTAAAGTGAACAATTTGGACAAAATGGTGAAAGAGACTCCCCCCACCCCACCCTCCTGCATTCCCATGCCTCCTCCCCCCCAAGCCCTCTCCCTCCCACAGATCTTCCGTTGTCCTGTTCTCTGCAGTTAGTACTTGTGTGCTTCCCTCTCTCTCCCCATCTTGTCTCCCGCTCCCTTTATTGTATGTTTTTGTGTGTCCGTTTATTTATTTTTTTGTGATTGATGTCAGCTCTTACATGAGCCTCGATCTTGTATACCAAAAAAAAAAAAAAAGTACCGTACAGTCATTTAGCTGAAGGTACAGTATTTTATGGTAACGGTATGGTTTTGTTGTTTATGCATTCATTTTGTTTTGCGGTGAGGTTGTTGACAAGTTTTTTTTCCCTGAAGAATATGCTGGAGGTTTCCTGACAGTTCAGCGAAATTCAACCTATCTTGTTTCTATTTCAATTTCTTATCCTTCTGTTGATTGGTCGATTCTTTCTGACATCACTGATGGCATGTTTGGTTTTGCAAATATAGCATCTGCCCAAAGCACCCTATTGCTGTAGGTATTTGTAATTTCTCTTTCTGAAATGGATAATGGCCTTGGAACGCTACTTCTTTATTCTAGATCAGCTTGCTTGATGCAAGCAGTTGCTTTTTGACCACCATGTATTCGTTCAGTTATTCCAGGATTGTAAACTGTTTGTTCAATTGAATTTGTTTATATCTTGTATGAGGATGATGCTGATAGAGTACCAGGATCATTTTTGTCGAAGTAATATTTTACTCTTTTTTTTTTAATCCAAGAAAATTATTTTCGTGTTGATCAGTTCTTCATTCACGAAAAAAGAACATCCACTCAAGGAAGGGAACAAGCATGCATACATATACTTACACAGAAAAAAACACACACATGGATACGTAGGTGGTTTGAGACCTGGTCGGTCTCCGTTCCACCTCCTCAAACCCACCCACATGTGAAGATAGCAGTCAACAACAGGAACTTACACACACACAGACACACAGACACAGACACACACACACACACACACACACACACACAAACAAAAATCTTCTAGATAACAAGTGGTACTGCATTCACAGTCGATCAGGATTTTCAGAAACACAATTGTATATCAATCTATAAAATTGTTAGATTATCGGAAGCTTTATTGCACAAGCCCCAGTTAAACATAAATAACGGATTCTTTTATAATGTTTTTCCAACAATTTACCTTTTTTACTTCCATTCATCTGCCAAAAAATGCAATTCTCATGAACTGAGCGATTTCAAATGCATTCACAACTACAACGGCACTCAGTAGAGCTAATACTCCTGCCAGGCTAAACAGTTTATGTTTTGTCTCCCAATGATAGGCCGGATCGGAACGGAACCAAAATCGAATTGGCTTGTTCTTGACATCTAACCAATTCAATCAACTAGCTTTGTTATAATTGGTCAACAACTTTTTGAGATGTCATGCTATATATAGTTTTTGCATCCACCTGTCAGTGGTGAGTGAAGAATAACTTAAAGATTCTCGGATCCATATCCGGATCTTCACCAAAGTCTAATCATTTTGTACTTTTCACATACTCAACTGAATTAACGCCAGGTGGGGTTGACTCAGCCTGTCATCCTTCCGAGGTCGGCAAAATGAGTACCAGATAACTGGTTATAGAGAGGCATTGCAACAGCGGCATACGCGCCCACAGAAATGATGCAACCAGCAGCCAGGTGGCTGCACACGAACCACCCACCACCACATACTCAACCTCTCCATCAAATTTTGTTTGAATCTATCTCCAACATTTTGATATATCGTGCTTAAAAACAGACAAACAGACAAGAAGGCGTCAGGCGGTGGCTTGACAGGTATGGCAAAAATCGAGAACCAATAATAATTTATTGATTAATTGATTAATTGTGGAATTAAAATAAATAAATAATAATTGTAAAAAAATAAATTTCTTATTCAATTGGCTTATAGCATACCAAAACCACCACTGTTTCATCCGCATCTATAACATTTTGAAAATTAACTAATTAAGTAATTAATTTTAAAAATCAATAATTTATTAATTAATTGATTAATCAATAAATCAAAAATACACTTTTTAGCCAAATCACTTGTTCAGTGTCCTGTCCAAATATCAGCTTCCTAGCGCAAAAGGTGCCTGAAATATTGCCCAGATGAGAAAGGAAATAAATAAATGTTTAATAATGAAAATAAATAAATAATAATCATAAAAATTAAATAATTAATCAATAATTGCCTAATAGAACCCATAAATATTGATAAGAATTAAGTAAATCATCAATTAATTAAAATATATATATATAAATATATATATATATATATATATATATATATACATATATATATAATAACATTGACTGCTTCACTTTTGTCCTTCAGAATCCTCTGGAGAATTTGATGAAAATAGCTGAAAGCGTTCGCAAGTTATCGCACTCAAAGACAAACAAACATACAAACAAACGAGACATACGTACAAACGACTTATAAATTGAACATTTTCGCCATAACAAACAAACAGACAGGGGAAAAAACATAAGTGGACGGAGGTAACAAACTTATCACTATCTTAATAATATCGAGAGAGCATAATAATGTCACTCTTGCATTAACGAGCAGTGTTTTATAATACAAAGCTCTAATTACCTGTTTTTTCTGTCTCTTCTTGTCTTTCCAGTTATATTCTCATTCCAACACAGCTCTATACAGCATGTATGACCTGCACTCCAGGTGGGAAGCTCCAGTGTAATCATCTGCAGTTTGTATATTTGTAGCGCATTTTAATCCTCTTTTTCTCACCAACTTTGTCAACACACTAATACATTATACCTTTCCTCAGTGTACTCATTTGTTACAAACTACCACCAATTGGCTTGTTTGTGTTTTTATCTCTCCAAATTGGCACACAATTTTTTTAAATTGAATAAAACTTGTTGGTTTTTTGCCTTGTTGATGCCAAGACAATTTAAATACTGTAGATTGTTTATGAGTGTTTTCACATCAATAGAAAAATTATTGCAATACTTCGTATGGTTTAATTTTATTTTGTTTGTTCAAAGGTTTTTTTAAATTTTCAAGCAATACTTACTATTGTTCATTTTAATTCATAAAATTATTTAATTATTTTTATTTTATTTTATTCAATCCCTACTAGCATGGCTCCTTTTATACACAGTACACTTGTGTAAAGCCCATCAAAATGACGAGGCTGAGAGCATCCCCCAACCACCACACCATGAATCCATCCATCACAGCACAGATGTTAAAGAATATATTTCACAGGCTTGTTGATTAACTTTTGTTCCATAAAGAAATGTATGATGATTTTAGAAAAAAAAAACTAGAATGACACTCTTTGACGTCACGACGTCGACTGATATGCCATCCGCCCACATTATTACATCAATGAAATACTTGTACCAAGTTTGCTTTAAATCCATTAAGCTCTTCTCAAGTTATCACATTTTTACCTGACATGACCTCCTGACCCCAAAATTTAATCAGTTCATGTTTACATCATTATACATACCTGTACCAAATTTTAATTTTAATCCCTTCAGCTGTTCACAAGTTATCACATTTTTACCTGACATGACCTCTGACCTTTGACCTCAGGACCCCAAAATCAAATCACTTAATCATGACATCATTATACATACCTGTACCAACTTTGAATTAGACCACTTCAGGCGTTCTCAAGTTATAGACCGAAAACAGACATTGACCTTTGACATCTTGGCCCCAAATTCTAAACAGTTCATCTTTACATCATTATACATACCTCTACCAACTTTGAATTAGATCACTTTAGCCGTTCTCAAGTTATAGACATATTACAGACTTTGACCTTTGACCTTTGATCTCTCGCCCCCAAAATCTAATCATTTCATCTATACGTCATTCTACTTAAGGGTACCAAATTTGGTCAGAATCCCATCACTGGTTCACAAGTTATCGCGGTAACAGGATTGTTACCTAACATGACCTCTCACCTTTGGCCTTTTACCTCGTGACCCCAAAATCTAATCAGTTCGTCTTTACCTCATTATACATACCTGTACTTAGTTTGACTAAGATCCCTTCAGCCGTTCTCAAGTTATTGTGGTAACGAAAACCTATCACGGACAGACGGACGGACGGATGGACAACCTGAAAACAAAATGACGCCGGCGACTTAGTCGACGGGGGCATAAAAAGAATGAAAGTAAAAATTGACGAAGTTAAATTTCTCACCTGTGTACATTTTTTTTACTTATGTCTCACTTTTACTACAAAAATGTTTTTAACGTCTTTTTACTCTTATTTGCATATATTTTTATCAAAATGGAAAAATTACGAATCTCTCACCTCCAACGTTATGGTTGTAAAAACACCCCAGAATGGTCATGCATTACAATCAACATTGCAAATCAACATTGCAAATCAACATTGCAAATCAACCCAAATTCAGATGCGTGCAATAAAAGTTTTGGACAGCATAAATTCGCTTTTCCTGAGTGGAAACAAAATGGTGAATGGTGCTAACATTGATATGATACATTAACACCATTCACATTGATATGTTGGCATGTATATGTTTCTGTACAATGCCGATAGAAAGTCTACACCCCCATTCAAAATTTTCACCTTTTATTGCCTCAGGCAATAAAACCTTTTATTTTATTTTCACCTTTCACCTGGAATTTAGTTAAAATTTAAATTGCATTAAAACAGCCTTTTTCCACATTTATTTACACATCGTAACCCACAACTTCCAAGTGAAAAACAAATTCTACAAATTTCAGAAGATTAATTAAAAATACAAAACTAGAATATCTTGGTTAGATAAGTGTCCACAACCCCCCGCCCCCCCCCCCCCCCCACCTGCCCTGTCCCCTTATAATAGCAATTGTAAACTATAACGGCACTCAGTAAAGAGCATACCACCGCCTGGTGAACAGATTACGTTTTGTATCCCACTGATAGACCGGATCTGGATTCCGACCTGAACCAAAATCTAATCGGCTTGTTCTTATCACCAAACCAACCCATCCACCAAGTTTAGTCATAACTCGTCCTTAACTTTTTTTAATATCATGTTATATATTGCTTTTCACCCAATCTCTCAATGGTGAAGAATCACTCAAAAATTAAATAATCATTGTTGCCGTATCCATAATCCGATCTTCACCAAAATCTAAATCATGAGTCCTTTTCACACACACAACCTCTCCACCAAGTTTGGTCCAAACCCATCCACAACTTTTTAAGATATCCTGCTATATATAATTCTTGGCCACATCACTCAATGGTGAAGAATCACTTTAAAATTTCTACTAGCCGGATCCGAATCCAGATCTTCACCAAAATTGAATCTTCCTTGTCACAGACACACAACCGGTCCAACAAGTTTCGTCCAAATCCGTCCACAACATTTTGAGATATCCTGCTATGTATCGTTTTTGGCCCAATCTCACAATGGTGAAGATTCACATTTAAAAATTATACTAGCCGGATCCGAATCCGGATCTTCACCAAAATCTAATCATTTCGTCCTTGTCACATACACTACATCTCTGCCAAATATCGTCCGAATCTGTCCACAACATTTTGAGATATTTTGTTCACAAACGGACAGACAAACGGACAGACAAAAGAAAAATCACTCATAGAGCGACACTTGGCAAAAGCGAACAAAGTATAATGGCACTCGGTAGAGAATAATTTTGACCTCAAAAATAATTGGTGGTTGAATTCAGTTAGCCGATATGCAAATCGTCTTCAAAGTTTAAGTTAATCGGATGAAAATTGACAATTTTAGAAACTGGGCCTATGTTGAGCTCAAAAATAGTTGGTGGTTGGTTTCAGTAAACCGATATGGAAATCCTATTCAAATTTTAAGTCAATCGGATGAAAATTAAGGATTATAGAAATTTGAAATGGTTGTTGAACTTTGGCCTATATTTTCTTTTTTTTTGTATTCAGGATCGAGGCTCGTGAAAGAGCTAACATTAATCACACAGAAAAAATCAAACAGCCACACAAAGTATATAATAAGGGGAACGATAGACAAGATGGGGAGAGAAGGGGAAGCACACAAACACAACATTTGAGAGCAGGGACATCAGGAAATCTGTGGGAGGGAGAGGGCTTGGGGGGAGGAGGCGCGGGAAGGGGGAGGGGGGGGGGGGTGGGAGAGGTAAAAAAAAAAAAAACACATGGACACTGCAAGGACTTCCAGGAAGGAAGTTGGTATTTCAAAAAAGTGAATCTGGGGTGAAATTAGCAGGGGTAGAAAAGATCAAGGTTTTGGATGGGGGAAGATAGGAGATGGTGGTGAACAGCTGTTTTAAAGACCTGGAGGGAGGAGTGTGATTGAAGAGAGTGAGGGAGTTTGTTCCAGAGGCGGGAGAAAAGAGGAATGAAGGAGTGAAGGTGAGCAGAGAGCCTTGATTTTGGCAGTTTAACCATAAGAGGGTTGCAGGCAGATCCTGTGCTTGCTCCTTTGCAGGAATATTTGGGGGACAGATCCCAGAGAAAGCTGAGGGGGGGGCAAGGCCGGAGAGCAGTCGGTAGAAGACAGAAAGACCTCCAACCTGCCTGCGGTGAGTAAGTGAAAGGCCCTCGGAGTCAGCTTCATCGCGGGAGATTCCAATGATTCTGAAACCTTTGGTTTCAACAGCGTGAAGCCGAGCTAGGTGTGAGGCAGGAGCACCGTTCCAGAAGGGGGAACAGTATTCCATTGAGCTGTGGATGAAAGCCTTGTATGTGGTGAGGAGCTCAGGTGTGCCGAGGAAGGACTTCGCACGACGGAGGATGCCCAGTCGGCGACTGGCTTTGGAGGCCAGATTTGAAATGTGGTTTTCCCAGGAAAGATCATGGCAGATGGTGAGACCCAAAAGCTTGAGTGACAGAACTTCTTGGAGAGGATTCTTGGAGAAAGTGGATGGGAGGGCTGTCCAGTCGGTCTTTTCGGAGAGACATAGTAAGAGTGTGAGATTTGTCAGGATTCAAAGACATGGTCCACTTGTTTGACCAGTCTGCGATTTTGTCCAGGTCTTCAGAGAGTGAGGAGGCTGCAGACTGCCGATCTGAGGGATTAGGAATGGAGCGGCAGAGAGTGGAGTCATCAGAAAAGAGATAGAGAGGATTTTCAAGAGAGTCGGAGAGATCATTGATGAAGACCAGAAAAAGCACAGGACCCAGAACACTACCTTGGGGAACTCCAGCCAGAACAGGAAGGGGAGATGAGAGAAACCCATTCAGGGCCACACGTTGACTACGACCAGAGAGGAAGTCCGCAAGCCATGAGTGGAGATTTCCATGGATTCCATTGGTGGAGAGTTTGCTGAGCAGACCGTGCCAGACCGTGTCGAAGGCACGTGATATGTCAAGGGAGACAGCTTATGTTGACCTTTTTGGCCTATGCTGATCTCAAAAATAGTAGGTGGTTGAATTCAGTTGGCTGATATGAAAATCCTATTCAAATTTCAGGCCAATCGGATGAAAATCGAGGATTTTAGAAATTTGACATGGTTGCTGACCTTTGGTCACGTCGTTTTGTTTTAACGCAAAAAACTTAAAAGCACTAAAAACACTTCCTGGCGAGGGTCTGCAATCTCTGTTGGCTCTTTCTTGTTTTTTATTTATCTAATGCTACTTTGCCAATAAATTAAAGTTGTACCAAAAGTACGGAACATCTTGTGCCTTGTCCTAATTTTATTTATGTTTTCTCATGTATTCAATTATGTGTGCAACGAGTGCATTTAAAAGTTTAAAGGAAACTATTATTAAGTTATGCAATAAAACCTGGGAGCAAAAATTGAAATGAACTGCAGTTTGATCAGCCATTTTGCGCATGAAAACTGTTTTCAACCCTGACCCTTTTTCAGAGAGTTTCACGAAGTTAAGCCACCAGAGAGCGAGAGTGGAAAGCTGCAGTTTGTAGGGTGGGGCCCTCGCTTCCAACAGCTGGTGCGTTTCATAATCCTCTTCGGTTGCCTATTCTCTTGCTATTTCATGCTACAAGCCTTTGATTCCAAATATGCAAATTAAATATATGGTACACTGTGCACAGGCAATATGCCAAGGAGTAAGGTTCCATGCGGTCTGCGAGCAAGCAGGACGTGGGTCTGCTGGCCTTTGTTTTTACACATTTTGTGTGATAGCTAAATGCTTTGCCAGAAGCAGTGACAAAACTTGAGAATGCATTGTTCCACATTTCTATTTTATGATACCATTGTGTTGATGTGGATTATTTTTTATGTACACTGAACAACAATGGTAATGAAATATCTATCATGCGATTCACATTACATTGTTCAAATCATGGTCCCACGGATGATTAAGACATTGCAGGGATACTAAACCTTACCTGCAGGCGGTAATGCCTGAGTTAGGAATGTTTATATGCAGTTGTTTTCACTTCCACTGTATCTGGAAGCACTTTTGATAGATGGATGAATGTGTAATTTTTGATGGATTCGTGGCAAGAAAATTTCGACAAAGGATAAATAAATGCATTCAATGTTATTTATTCCAATCATTGTGTAAGATTACTCCACTTCGTCTCACCTGCATTCAAAATGATCCTCACAGCGAATGTGTATGTATATTTGATGTACGGTATTTATATATATTTATTTTTATATATTTATATGCACATTTATTTTGTATGTATATACAGACTTGGCATTTAATATGGAATATTTTTTTGTGGGGGTGAACTTACTTTTCAAGTTGACTTAGAACCAAAAGTTCATTGGAATTATGTTGAAATTATTCTAGATTTGTTAATGTGACCTTGAAAAGAAACAAAAAACACTTTTGACATTTCGAAGCAAATAAATTGATCCTTGAAAGTGATGTAAACTGATATTGAACTCGATTCATGTACAGTACTGTGTTAAACTTCCGTACGTTTTCCAGAAGTATTTCTTTATTTTGCACATTAGCCAAATTATTTTTAAACAAAAACAAAAGTTAAATTACAACTGGTATTACGGACAGTAAAATTACAGTTCAGTACATCGTGTAACCCCCACGAGCATTCAGGAGAGCACATAAACGTTGAGGCATGCTGTTCCTGAGATTTGCCAAGGTTTGGACAGGAATCGCTTGCCATGCAGTGACAATAGCCTGCTGCAATTCACGCACAGAGCTAGGCTGCTGGTCCAAGTGGTCGATTTGACGCGTTAATTATGCCCACAAGTTCTCTATCGGATTCATATCCGGGGACATGGCAGGCCACTCCATATGCTCTACACCACGGTCAGTGAGAAAGTGTTGGATCATGCGAGCACGATGAGGCCATGCATTGTCATCTTGGAAGACAAATTTTCCTCGAAAGGCTACACGAGCAAATGGAAGCAATTTTTCTTCCAGAAAGGCCCTGTCCTTGAACTGGTTCAGGTTTCCATTCAGAACAACCAGGTCAGTTTTGCCCCCTGCATGAAAAGCAGCCCAAACGGTCACCCCACCACCTCCAGCTTGGACTCTTGGCACTATACAATCTTCGTTGTAGGCTTCATGCACTTGTCTGCACACTCGGACATGGCCATCGTGACGATAGACCAGAAATCAAGACTCGTCACTGAAGATCACGTGATTCCAGTGTCCTGGCTGCCATTGACGGTGCTTTCTGGCCCACTGCACTCGGCGCTGGCAGTGTTGTCTTGTCAGGCGTGGCTTTCTCATGGGACGCCTGGCACAATACCCTGCTTGAACCAGTCGTTGGTTGACTAGCCTTCTGGATACAGGCACATTTGTCAGTTGCTGCCACTCAGCCCTAAGCCGATTAGCTGACTTGGTACGGCCATGGCGGACTAACCGGTGCAGCTGGCGATCATCCCTCCTTGTGGTTCCGCAGGGATGTCCTGGCCTCGGTATTGGAGGAGGGACACCCCTCTGAGCATTTCGTTTTGGTATCTTTGACACCTGACCTTGAGTGATGCCATACTGCCGAGCAATAGCACACTGATTCATGCCGGAATTTCGTAAAGCCACCACTCCATGACAAACAGCATTGTCGAGTTGACAGACCATCTCCAAAGGAAGCGGCAATAACTTTTGTAGATGTGCAGCAGTTGTTTTCCACTAATACAGAACGCAACAACCCTTATATACCCGATTGTGAAGCCAATCGTCAAATGTACCTGTCCGTACATTTTGCCACACCACCTGTGATATAATCCTGTTGTTGACTTCTTGCTGCGACAGACAATCAGTGACATGGTTCTTTTAACAAAGAAATCAGCGAAGCGTAAAAGAAACTCACCAGATTGATATTCTGAGTTCAGAAAGGAAACCCAAGTCAAAAAAAAAAAATTCCATAATAAATGCCAAGTCTATATATATATATATATATATATATATATATACATACATATACAGACTTGGCATTTAATATGGAATATTTTTTTTTTCTTGACTTGGGTTTACTTTCTTAACTCAGTATATCAATCTGGTGAGTTTCTTTTACACTTTGGTGATTTATTGGTTAAAAGAACCATGTCACTGATTGTCTGTCGCAGCAAGAAGTCAACAGCAGGATTATATCACAGGCGGAGTGGCAAAATGTACGGACAGGTGTATTTGATGATTGGCTTCACAGTCGTGTATACAAGGGTTGTTGCATTCTGTATTAGTGGAAAACAACTGCTGCACGTCGCCAAAAGTTATTGCCGCTTCCTCTGGAGATGGTACGTCAACTCGACAATGCTGTTTATCATGGAGTGGTGGCTTTACGAAATTATGTCATGAAACAGCGTGCTATTGTTCGGCAGTATGGCATCACTCAAGGTCAGGTGTCAAAGATCCTGAAACGAAATGCTCAGAGGAGTGTCCCTCCTCCAATACCAAGCCCAGGACATCCCCGCAGAAGCACAAGGAGGGATGATCGCCAGCTGCACCGCTTAGTCCGCAATGGCCGTACCAAGTCAGCTAATCGGCTTAGGGCTGAGTGGCAGCACCTGACAAATGTGCCTGCATCCAGAAGGCTAGTCAACCAACAACTGGTTCAAGCAGGCTGTTGTGCCAGGCATCCCCTGAGAAAGCCACGCCTGACCAGACAACACTGCCAGCGCCGATTGCAGTGGGCCAGAGAGCACCGTCAATGGCAGCCAGGACACTGGAATCACGTGATCTTCAGTGACGAGTCTAGATTTCTGGTCTATCGTCAAGATGGCCGCGTCCGAGTGCGCAGACAAGTGCATGAAGCCTACAACGAAGATTGTATAGTGCCAAGAGTCCAAGCTGGAGGTGGTGGGGTGACCGTTTGGGCTGCTTTTCATGCAGGGGGCAAAACTGACCTGGTTGTTCTGAATGGAAACCTGAACCAGTTCAAGTACAGGGCCATTCTGGAAGAAACATTGCTTCCATTTGTTCGTGCAGCCTTTCGAGGAAACTTTGTCTTCCAAGATGACAATGCACGGCCTCATCATGCTCGCATGATCCAACACTTTCTTGCTGACCATGGTGTAGAGCACATGGAGTGGCCTGCCATGTCCCCAGATATGAATCTGATAGAGAACTTGTGGGCAGAATTAACGCGTCAAATCGACCACTTGGACCAGCAGCCGACCTCTGTGCGTGAATTGCAGCAGGCTATTGTCACTGCATGGCAAGCGATTCCTGTCCAAACCTTGGCAAATCTCGTGAACAGCATGCCTCAACGTGTATGTGCTCTCCTGGATGCTCGTGGGGGTTACACGAAGTACTGAACTGTAATTTTACTGTCCGTAATCCCAGTCGTAATTAAACTTTTGTTTTTGTAAAAAAAATTTTTGGCTAATGTGCAAAATAAAGAGATACTTCTGGAAAACGTACAGAAGTTTAACACAGTACTGTCCGTGAATTGAGTTCGATATCAGTTTGCATCACTTTCAAGGATCAATTTATTTGTTTCGAAATGTCAAATGTGGTTTTTGTTTCTTTTAAAGGTCACATTAACAAAATCTAGAATAATTTCGACATAATTCCAATGAACTTTTGGTTCTAAGACATCTTGAAAGTTAAGTTCACCCCCACAAAAAAAAGATTCCATATTAAATGCCAAGTCTGTGTATATATATATATATATATATATATATATATATATATATATATATATATATACATACATACATACATACATATATATATAATATATATATATATATATATATATATATATATATATATATATATATATACTAGCAGAAGGACCCGGCATTGCCGGGCGGTGGAGGGGGAAGTGGAGGGGAGTGGAACTGGGGGGAGGGGCGAGAGAGAGGGGGGAGGGGGGAGGGGGGGGAAGGGGGGGGAGGAGGAGGGGAGGGGGAAGAGGAGTGGAGGGGAACAGGGGGGAGGGGGGAGGGGGTGGGGGAAGGTGGGGAGGGGGGAGGGTAAGGGGGGACGTTCCCTCGTTCTAAGACATCTTTCCTCGCTCGCAACGGCTTCAAGCACTTCCGCATTCGACCATTTCATGAACACCATACGCCCCGCCCATCAAAGCGCGTACGTATTAAATGAACAAACAGTGGCCCATGTGTCGTCATTTGCGCATGCACCAAAGTCTTTGCAGGAACATGAAGCATCGGAACAGCGCATTTGCGCATGCGCAAGAGTGAGAACCGCCTGTGCACCATTATGCTAACAGAAGCGCTGGCGCTGCGAAGCGCGAGAGGGAGCGCTGCGCTCCCTCCCTTCGATTCCCTCCCTCTTCTGCTTGCGCTTCTGCGCTAATAGGCTAATTTTAAAACCCGAAGTTTTTTAAAATTTAAGGTGTGCTGTAGTTGCTCTGAGATGTACTGATTCCGAATGTGCCTTTGGTTTTTCTCTGCGATGAGTAGTTCTCGAGTTATAAGAGGACAAACAAACAAACATACTTTACTGCTTTATATATATTGTTACGGACCGCAGATTGGATGTTATTTACCGAGCGGAGGTAACCGCGGCCGAACAGTTGTTCCCCGTTTCTTCCCGACTCACCCGATTCACCCAGACGTTGGCCAAATCGCGCTATGCCAAATCAATGATAGAAAGGACACGACGACTGGGAAAGAGGAAATGACGCAAGGGGGGTACAGTTCTCAAGACCTCCGGAGGAGGGTATAATTACAGTGGTGGAGAAAAGGGGTAGATTACAAGGCAGAGTGAGGTAAAGACACAGAAGAGATGGGCACTTAAATACAGTCTTATCTATGCCCAGACAGACCACGGACAAACGGACAAGGTAGACTTACCCAGGGATTGATGGCAGGAATGGACAGGTAGGTCGATGGCACAAGGTGCACCTTGGCTCGGGGACAGGATAAAGCATGGTTCCAAGATGCAGGGAGGTCTCACAGCGCTCGGAGGTGGTCTTGCTTGCTCCAAGCTCGGCGCGCATCTCTGACGTCACCTCTCTCTCACTGCGCATGCTCAGCGGGGAGTGACACGCCCTCGGCTGGTTGGTTCCGCCCCAACTGGGGCCGGTCCGCCGCTTCCATTGGGTGCGGGGGTTACCGGGCTCCGCCCTTGACGAGAAGCCGACAGGGAGCCCCTGTTTGGTAACCCCGTCGAGCACATGTCCGATGGCGGCTCGTTGGGAAGGCCTGGTGTCCTCCCACCACTCCTACCAAGCCGGAGTGAGGACGCGCACTCCCTGCGCTCGTTGTTGTTGTTGTTGTTGTTGAAGAGAACTGTGAGGAAGAGCTGCGGGGAGGTATTGGGAGGTCCTAAACTTCCTAACGGTGCCATACAATCACATTCTGGTGCAACGAAGGGTCAGAATTAATGGAAACGAATCCTTAACTGACATAGACTAAGAATAACTAGCAAGATGTCCTATCGTTGTCGACATGAGATGCGGTGGACCTGGATGCGACATTTAATGGGGGAAATAGGGGGAGGTCGGGTCTACAGAGTGTTGTTTACAGAAAATGGGACTAGGGAATGGGGGATTGGGGAGAGTTGGGAAGTATTGAGGAAATAGGGGAATATTTACAAGCGGATATGGATGGATGCAAATCCCATATCCGCAACAATATATATATATATATATATATATATATATATATATATATATATATATATATATACATACATACATACATATATATATATATATATATATATATATATATATATATATATATATATATATATATATATATACAGGGTGGCCCATTAATCACTGACATTTAAAAAATCTCTATAACTTTTTTGTCTCTTAACCAAATCAGATAAAAAATTTGCACAACATAGGTACATATTTCAAGTTTTTTTTACATAGGTTCAATCAACTTTAAGAACTTACAAATTTAGTTTTGAACTTGAATGTGATTTCCACCAATTTCAATCAGTTTATTCAGACTTTCTCTGTATCCCGAAAAAACCTTTGTCGCATTTTGAGCGTAATTTCACCAAAAGCTGCTTGAATTCTCTGTTTCATTTCCTAAATGTTGGTTGGCTTTTTCGTGTAGACTTTCGACTTAATAAACCCCCATAGAAAAAAGTCACATTGTGTGAGGTCGGGAGAGCGTGGCGGCCAGGGCATATTGGGGGATCTGCGACCCATCCAGCATTTGGGCAGTGTTTCATTCAGCCAATTCCGGACCTGGATACCCCAATGGGTAGGAGCTCCATCTTGCATAAATATCAGTTAATCGGCCATGCCACTAGCTTCCACGTCTGGCCAGAACTGACCACGCAACATTTTCATCGAAAAAAATGGGCCGAAAGCACCACCCTGCCAAATAGCAGCCCAGACCGTAGTTCTTGGCGAATAAAGAGCTTGCTCCTTTACCCAGTTTGGATTCTCTCGAGACCAGTACTGATGATTATGGCGATTAACACCCCCGTCCAAGTGAAAATGGGCCTCATCAAACCACAACAGCAATGCCAAATGCATAAGCTTTTCCTCGATTCTCTCAAGTTCATCAGTAGCAAATTGCATATGATTGGCTTTGTCTTCTAAAAGTTTCTGGACAATATGAACTTTGTAGGGATGCCATTTTAATTTTTTCAAAATGCGTTGAATTGTTGGGCGACTCATTGCCATTGCCAAAGAGGCACGTCTTGTGTCGAAGTGTGAGGATCGTTATCATAATGATTCACAACAAGTGCCACGTTTTCTTCTGTTTGTCTGGTTCTTTTTCTCTTTTTTGCACATTTTGCACACTACAAACTTCCATCAACGCTCTGTGCCAACTAATAATGCTGTTTCTTGCAGGAGGTTCTTTGTTGAATTCTGCATGGAATTTGCACTGAACTGTTACGACGCTGCTTGTCCACTCAATCAAACCATGCTGCACATTTGGCACTCATATACAGGATACTCAATTTTAATTCTGAAAAATGAGAAATAATAAATCAGTGATTCTAATGGCAAAAAAACTTGAAATATGTACATACGTTGTGTACATTTTAAAATCTGATTTGGTTAAGAAACAACAAAGTTATAGAGATTTTAAAACTGTCAGTGATAAATGGGCCACCCGGTATGTATATGCGTGTATATGTGTGTGTGTATATATATATATATATATATGTATACTTCCATCACCAGTAAGCTTGAGATTGTGGGGGTTGTTGCAGGAGGAGAGATGTTCTTTCTGTGGAGGTTTGGGAATGGTGCAGCATGCACTGAGTGCATGCTCAGTAGCATTGGTAGCAGGAAGATACAAGTGGCGGCATGATCAGGTGCTGGCGGTGGTAGTGCAGATGGTGCAACAAGAGGTGCTGAGATCGAGAGAGAGAGAGAGAGAGAGAGAGAAGAGTGGAGAAGGAGACCGATGGGGGATAGGTGTGGTTTGTCAAAGAGAGCCAAGTGGTAAGAGGTGGAAAGAGGAGGTGGAAAGCAAGTGGGCTGTAAGATGCTTGTGATTGGCAGGTGGTGGCAGACCTAAAGCCACAATTAGTATTCCCAGAGGAGATCTGTGACAAGGTTGCGGCATGACATTGTCATCTGTTCAGGTGCAACAAGACAGGTCATCTTAGGGAAATTGTATGTACCTTGGGAAGAGAACATGGAGGATGTGCACAAGAGGAAGAGAGGAAAGTACAGTGAGCTGGAGGCAGAGTGTCGGGAGAAGGGTTGTCGAGTTTCTTGTCAGCCATTTGAGGTGGGTGCAGTGGGTATATTGGCAATTCCTTTTCTGCATTCTTGCTCAGCTTGGGTGTGTGGGACAGAAAGGAGGAGGATGTGTGACAAGGTGGCCCAGGTTGCCTTGAAAGGCTCATTTTGGATATGGAGGAATTTTATGGAGGTACCTCGAACAGTGTAGGTTGTGGTTCATTTCAGCCTGAAGGGGTCATGACTGAGAGTGTAAGAGAAATGGAGATGTGTGAATGGTGTGTGTGTGTGTGTGTGTGTGTGTGTGTTGGCAGAGTGGGTGTGGTTTTGCATAATTGTGTTTTTGCTTGAGTGGTGTATGTTGTAAGGCTATGTGTTGGGTGGTTAGGTGTGGTTTTTTTTTTTTTTGTGGGTGTGAGGGAGTGAGGAGTGGCTGTGGATTCTGGGAATGGAGGTGGTTTTGTTGTTGAAGTCTGTGTTCTCACTGGCTGGGGGTGGGGGCATGTACACATCCATGTGGAGGCATATGTGCCCCTGCTGGCCCACCTTAGCTGACTGTATCGAGGTTGAAAGGCCGAAATGGGATGATGCTGAGGACTTCGATTAAGGACCCGGTCAATGAGGCACACTTGTGACGAGGTGTGTTTTGAATGATTTTTTTTGTATATGTATATACTAGTACCCCGACTGCAAAGATGCAATGAGCCGGCGAAGCCAAAGCCTCTTGCCACTATTTTACCCATCACTATGGCATCAGTAGGTTAGTAGTTGGTAGTAGGTAGGTGTCGTAGGTACTGTAACTAGTTCAAAATGACACCATTTGCATTCTAGATGAAATTAAAATTTATAAAATTTACTTCTTGATTCATTCCGTGAATTCCGTCTCAACTTCGGATATTTCCGGCCGTGAAAAACTATCTCCTACGGCCACGAGATTTCTAAAAATAATTCTTCGTCAATTTTAGAATATTTGACGCCGTTTTCAGCCTCCGAAACGCGATAATAAAATAAGCTTTTTGAAATACTGTTTCAAATGCTCGAATCTCATTGGTTCTGGTGTTTGGTGACGATTTTCGTTGAAGATAACCAGGGCCCGGTGTACGAGGTTGGTCTTAAAGTATTTTAATTACAAATTAGAGGTGCATAAGATTGTGAATCAAACAAAGACGGTGAAACAAACTCCTATTGAACTTTTTCGCAATTTTTTTATGCATACTTCCGCATCCGAAAGATGGCGGCCTCCATGGAGCGATTTGGTTTTTGAAATATTTTTTCAAATGCTCGAATCTCATTGGTTCCGGTGTTTGGTGACGATTTTCGTTGAAGATAACCAGGCCCGTGCGGGCCGAGGTTGGTCTTAAAGTATTTTAATTACAAATTAGAGGTGCATAAGATTGTGAATCAAAAAAATACGGGTGAAACAAACTCCTATTGAACTTTTTTCAATTTGTTATGCATACTTCCGCATCCGCAAGATGGCGGCCTCCATTGAGCGATTTGGTGCGTCAAAGCTTCGAAATTCTCAAGGGATCCAGCAAAATCTGGCTTTTCAACATAATACGTACACGTTCATTCACAACACCGGCTTCGTCGGCTATTATGTATAATATATATATATATATATATATATATATATATATTATATATATATATATATATATATATATATATATATACAGTCATACCCCGTTTAAGCCATTTCGACCTACGTCAAATCCGACTTTACGCCACTCTTCTAGAGTAAATTTCAGTTCAGCGAACGTCATTATGTGCGACTTTACGTCACTCCTACGGACGTGGAAAAAAAAATTCCTTAAAAATATATTTAAAATAAATAAAATAGTACATAAATTAACAATAAAAGAAGCTAAAAACAATTTAAAATACAATAAAAACCACATTAAAAATATATTGTTACGGACACGGCTTAAGATGTTATGATGGGCCGAGCGGAATGGCCGCCGTGTTCGCACAGTTTACCCGATTACCCCCAACTCACCCGATTCCACTCGAACGTTGGCCAAATCGCGCTATGCTAAATCAATGAAGAAAGGACACAACGGCTGGGATAAATGAAACGACACAAGGGGTACAGTTCTCAAGACCTCCGGAGGAGGATATAATTGGTGGTGGAGAAAAGGGGTAGATTACAAGGTAAGAGGTAAAGCACAGAAGAGATAGGCACTTAGACACAACCTTATCTATCCCAGACAGACCACGGACAAACGGAACAAGACTGACTTACACAGAGATTGATGGCAGGGAAGGACAGGCAGTCGATAGCACAAGGTGCACCTTGGCTCAGGGGCAGAATCAAACACGGTCCGGTCCAGAGATGCGGGGAGGTATTGCAGCGCTCGGAGGTGGCGTCCTTCTCTCTCCAAGCTGAGGGCGCATCTGACGTCACCTCCCTCTTCCTGCGCATGCTCAGCGGGGAGTCACACGCCCTCGGCTCGTTGGCTCCGCCCCAGATGGGATCGGTCCGCCGCTTCTATTGGGTGCGGGGGGTTACCGGGCTCCGCCCTTGACGAGGAGCTGACAGCGAGCCCCTACTTGGTAACCCCGTCGAGCACATGCTCGATGGCGGCTCGTTGGAAAGGCATGGTGCCCTCCCAACACCCCCCACCAACCAAGCCGGAGTGAGGACGCACACTCCCCGCGCCGCCGCCGCTGTTGTTGTTGTTGCTGTTGCTGTTGTTGTTGCTGTACCATGAGGAAGAGCTGCGGGGAGGTATTGGGAGGTCCTAAACTTCCTAACGGCGCCATACAATCACATTCTGGTGCAACGAAGAGTCAGAATTAATGGAAACGAGTCCTTAACTGACATAGACTAAGAATAACTAGCAAGATGTCCTATAGTTGTCTACGTGAGATGCGGTGGACCTGGATGCGACATTTAATGGGGGAAATAGGGGGAGGTCGGGTCTACAGACTGTTGTTTACAGAAAATGGGACTAGGGAATGGGGGATTGGGGATAGTTGGGAAGTATGGAGGAAATAGGGGAATATTTACAAGCGGATATGGATGGAGGCCAATCTCATATCCGCAACAATATATATGTACGTACAGTATTTTTTTTTTTTTTTTTTTTTTTTTTTTTTGTATACTGAATCGAGGCTCGTGTAAGAGCTGACATTTACTTCACAAACAAATCAACCAGACAAACAAAATATATAAAAAGAGGGAGCGGAAGACAAGAGAATGGGAAGCACGCAAACACTTGAGAGCACACAACATTTAAGAGCAGGGAGATGTGTGGGAGGGAGAGGGCTTGGGGGGAGGAGGCGTGGGAAAGGGGGCGGGGGGGGGGAGGGGTGGGAGAAGTATAAAACACAAGGACACCAAGGACTTCCAGGACAGAAGTTGGTATTTCAAAAAGTGGAATTGGGGTGAAATTATCGGGGATAGAAAAGATCAAGGTTTTGGATGGGGGAAGATAAGAGATGGTGGTGAACAGCTGTTTTAAAGACCTGGAGGGTGGAGTGGGATTGAAGAGAGTGAGGGAGTTTGTTCCAGAGGCGGGAGAAAAGAGGAATGAAGGAGTGAAGGTGAGCAGAGAGTCTTGATTTTGGCAGTTTAACCATAAGAGGGTTGCAGGCAGATCAGGTGCGACCTGTAGGAATATTTGCGGGACAGAGACCAGAGAGAGCTGGGGGGGCAAGGCCAGAGAGGAGTCGGTAGAAGACGGAAAGACCACCAACCTGCCTGCGGTGAGTGAGTGAGAGGCCCTTGGAGTTAGCTTCATCGCGGGAGATTCCAATGATTCTGAATGCTTTGCTTTCAACAGTGTGAAGACGAGCTAGGTGTGAGGCAAGAGCACCAGCCCAGAGGGGAGAGCAGTATTCCATTGAGCTGCGGATGAAAGCCTTGTACGTGGTGAGGAGCTCAGGTGTGCCAAGGAAGGACTTCGCACGACGGAGGATGCCCAGTCGGCGACTGGCTTTGGAGGCCAGATTTGAAATGTGGTTTTCCCAGGAAAGATCATGGCAGATAGTGAGACCCAAAAGTTTGAGTGACAGAACTTTTTGGAGAGGATTATTCAGAAAGTAGATGGGAGGGTTGTCCAGTCGGTCTTTTCGGAGAGACATCGTAAGAGTGTGAGATTTGTCAGGATTGAAAGACATGTTCCACTTGTTTGCCCAGTCTGTGATTTTGTCCAGGTCTGCAGAGAGTGAGAAGGCTGCAGACTGCCGATCTGAGGGATGAAGAATGGAGCGACAGAGAGTAGAGTCATCAGCAAAGAGATAGAGAGGATTTCTCAGGAGAGTCGGAGAGATCATTGATGAAGACCAGAAAAAGCACAGGGCCCAGAACACTGCCTTGGGGAACTCCAGCCTGAACAGGAAGAGGAGATGAGAGAAACCCATTCAGGGCCACACGTTGACTACGACTAGAGAGGAAGCAGCTGCTGGTTCTCCTTCAAAACAGAGGTGACGTACAGTATTCCTTTACTGTGTCTGTGTTAGCCATGGGTCCTAAGAAGGATAATGCTAGTGTTTCCAAGTGTAATGTGGTTACGATGGAAGATATGTTAAATCTGATTAAAAGGTATGAAAAAGGTGAAAAAGTGTCGGTGATAGCGCATAGACCTTATCGCGAATCGGAACCGCAATGCGTCATGGGATCGGAAAAGGACAATAGCGCCGCCGGCGGTCGCTGTCACTTTGACAGACTGCTTGTTTACATTGACACACTACGTGATGCTTACCACTGTGATCAGCTCATGAGGCAGTATTTGCAAGCCAAGGACACCGTCGCAAAACTGAAAGCCGCCATTGCAGTATGTAACAAGAAGCTTACTGTTTTGGATATAGCAAACTGTGATGAAATTGTGAAACTTTATTCAGGTTTACCTAGTTATGACCTGTTTAAGTGGTTATTAGCAGAAGTATCCCCTCATGCACAGAACCTTCATTATTATAAGGGGAAATTATCAATGGAAGACAAGACCTGGCAAATAAACAATACTACAAAACTCATAGTTAAGCGATCTCAATCTTTAGAGGATCAACTACTCATGACACTCATGAAGCCTCGGCTTAATCTTCACGACGAGGACCTCGTATTTCGCTTTGGAGGACAAAGCACCGTCTCCCAAGATTTGTTCGCAAGTGTACAGCCAATATAAGTCAAGACCTACTCTCAAGTGCCTTGTTGGTATTACATCTTGCGGAACAATTTCATACATTTCCAAACCTACATGAGCAGACACGTCGGACAAAAAAATTGTAAAGATGACGAACATTGTAGACAAGTTCCTGCCCGGCGATATTTGTATGGCCGATCGAGGTTTCAACATTCAGGAACTGTTCTTGCATAAGCAGGTTGTTTCTCTTCTCCAATGGGAACCCCCCTTTCCCTCAAATATTTCTTTAAATCGCTGGATTTTAATGCCAAAAAACGCTGAATTTCTTTCACATTAGCCATCTTCCTTTCCGTAAACACAGCGTCGATCGTAGACAGACGCTTCCTCTTCTGGGTTCGTGTTTACCTTTGCCCCCTTTTCGATCCCATCATGCTTTGTGGTGGAGCGCCCTCTGTTGATATTTACCGATTCGCAATAAGGTCTATGCCTTAGGGCTGCCACGGTCGACGGTATCGACCATCATTCATGATAGGGAACGTATTCTCGCATACGTCACTGAAAAAGCGCCGCCGGCTAAGACTGCTAAAATATGTGTTTGTGTTCAGAAGAGACGCCATGTTTAAGGTGAAAAACATAGTCTTATTAATTTTATTGATTATTCTTTACAAATTCATTTATTAATTGTGTTCATTACTCATTAAAAAATATGACTAAAATGTGTTTTTAGTGTTCTTTAAGGTTTAGCGAAAGTTATATACTTTCGCGAGTTATTTACTCTAGTTTTACGGTGTTTGTCTTCATTTAAGGCATTTTTAAGGGTTTTTTTTTTTTTTTTTTGTATACAAGATCGAGGCTCGTGAAAGAGCTAAAAGGCATTATGCCCGGTTTACGTCAAAAAACGAGTTACGTCATGGCTTATGGAACCAACTAATGACGTAGGCCGGGGTATTACTGTATATATATATATATATATATGTATATATATATATATATATATTTAAGAAACAGGAGGTAAATTCCTGTGTGGGGCTAGTGTGAAAAAAAATCTGACTCAACCTCAGACTCGAACCCACGGAATTCATCACTTACACGGTGACAGCCCACTGAGCTATTGAGTCTCTGGGATATCCTCAGAGATTTCTCACACTAACATTGTAAGCTTTATAATGGCTGATGTCTTACGTGCCTGCCAGGCAGACCCCGGATGTGAGTGTATGTATGTGTATGAAAGTGCATTCGATTGAAGACCCGGCAATGAGGTACACTTGTGACCAGGTGTGTTTTGAATTTTTTTTGTTGTTGTATATGTGTGTGTGTGTGTGTGTATGTATATATATATATATATATATATATATATATATATATATATATATATATATATATATATATATATATATATATATATATATATATAGTGTGAGTATGTGTGGATCAGTGATTCAGTAAATGTATGTTTATGCAAATTTGTATGCAGACGGTTTCTTGCATTGGCACGTGATATCCCTTCAGATCTCATTTTCACAACATCTGACTAATGGATTATTGCAGCCTTCTCACATCTCATTACTTGTCTATGAGACTAAATTTGGAATACAAAAATAACCCATCATGAGCTGTTGAGATTTATGCTTAAAATCTCACCAGCAAATGACATCCCAAAGGGCGGTAATAAAGCTCGTCGTCAAATGCCTCATGATCGGTTGTAATGAATATCTCGAGTTGTCTTAAACAGCACAATCTTGAAAAAGGCAGTAAAAAATCACTTAAACCACGTTTTTGACAA
Organism: Myxine glutinosa; assembly: GCF_964187855.1. Taxonomy (NCBI): domain Eukaryota; kingdom Metazoa; phylum Chordata; class Myxini; order Myxiniformes; family Myxinidae; genus Myxine; species Myxine glutinosa. The sequence continues at coordinate 156,504,198 of NC_136267.1, read as the reverse complement.
TAGTATATGTTTTCTTCCTTGATAACATTTTCATAATAACTTACTGAGTCACAGGCTTTCACACCACCTTCACGGGTGCAATATTTCCTTTAACTACAGCATTGTTTCATCATTTTACTTGCGGCAGACCAAATCTCTTCTCCCAGAATATAAATATCAACACAGTTCCATTCAAATAATAAGATTTTGTGCTCCAGTGGTTCATTCCCAATGCTTTTGCATGTGTGGCACTAGCGGTATAACTCATTGGTAGCAAGCTGACTTTTGAGTAATCTACATACACCATAGCCTGGTGTTAGCTTAGCGGTTAGGGCACAGGCTTGGGATCCTTGGATCCTGAGTTTGAATCCCGTTCGATCGCTGAATTAACGCCAGGGGGGTTGACTCAGCCTGTCATCCTTCCGAGGTCGGCAATTTGAGTACCAGCTTGATGGGATGAATGATCACGGTGTGTACCCCGATTTAGAATAGGTACATAGTATCCCTGCGCATTGTAGGAGCGTGACCAAGGGTTGGCATCAGGAAGGGCATCCGGCCATAAAAAACATTGCCTCAAACAGGGAACCATGATTGTCATGGGGCCCGCAAGGCTAACCACCGCTCTAGCGGGGAAAATGGCCTTAAAACGATCATTCATTCATTCACATTCCATGTTGGATTTCTGAAGTAACATGAAATAACTAGTGAACATTATCCGGGTCCTTCACCTGCAGGCTTTCATACCACTGAGTTAATTGTCCTTTGAAGAGTATAATCTGATTGGTGACCTTGGTTGCAATCCTTACAAATAATAGTGATACCATGGTAGATGTTTTAACAGATGATACAAGTAGGTGTACAGGTTGATACCCCCATAAAAATGAACATTTCTGCCTCTGGTTTTTGAGTGTATAGTTGGCACTTCATATCATTGGGAGCATTTCTGATAAATAACAGACTTGTTAGATCACCATAGCAATAGCAACATGTGGAAAATAATGGCATATATATATATATATATATATGTCCTTTTATATATATATCAAGTAATGTCTTTTTTTATAAATAAATAAATAAATAAATAAATAAATATATATATATATATATATATATATATCACGTAATGTTCCTTTTTATAAAAGAAAATATATATATATATATGAAGTAATGTCCTTTTATATATATATATATATATATACATATATATATATATATATATATATATATATATATATATATATATATATATATATATATATATATATATATATATATATATATATACAGTCATCCCTCGCTATATCGCGGTTCACTTTTCGCGGCTTCGGTACATCGCGGGTTTTTCTCGCTAGTATATGTAAAATTATATCGCCGATTTTTCGCTATATCGCGGGATTTTGCGGTATAAATGTATTTTTATATACTATTATTTTAAATATTTTTGTGGTAAAATAAGCATTTACTAGCCTAAAAAATTAAAAAACGTAAAAAAATAAGAAAAATACAGTAATTAAAACATATTACAAGAAATAAAATACTGTACATAGTGTACAGTAGAACAGTAGACAAAGAGACAAAGAGTCGTGCGTATGGAAAACGCAGATGCGGCAGCTTCCACTTGCGCTAGTTACCCACGTAATGGGTAACTGTAATGCTCTTTCTGGCTGTGCAGTACATTCATCATCGTCATCACCTTCATCGTCATCAGTACTGCACAGCTAATTCATCATCATCTTCATCACGCAAGTTGTAGTATTGAAGAGCCGGGGCTCTTGCTTGATACGGACGAAATGACGGGCAAGACACAAACTCGTCCGAGAAGATATTTATTCTCAAAACCAACTCGGGAACACTGAAAAGCCCATTTATCGGGCTGCATTATAAAGCACAACCAGAAACCGAAAGCCACGCCTCTCAAGCGTGGCGTGCTTCGGCGGTCACGTGATCAACAGGTGTAGCTGATTATACCCGCACGCGCGGCACGCTTTGGCGGTCACGTGACCAGCCACTCTGGCACCTGGGATCCCCGCCGGTGACGTCACCGGCTGGAGCAAGGAGATTCTGATGCTGGTCTTGCTTGGGGAACCCATGGGTCGCTACAGTATCTTCAATCGTGAGTACCCATTAGAATTTTATATGTTGTTAAAATTACGTATGTTTAAGAGTGTAAAAAGTGTTTAAGAGTATAGGAAGTGTTTATAAGAGTATGGGAAAGGTTAATAAGAGTGTGAGAAAGGTTAATAAGAGTGTGGGAAAGGTTAATAAGAGTGTGGGGAGGGTCATAAAGCTTTAAAATATATATAAATAATAAAATAAAAATATGGTCGCTACTTCGCGGATTTTCGTCTATCGCGGGGGGTTCTGGAACGTAACCCCCGCGATAAACGAGGGATCACTGTATATATATATATATATATATATATATATATATATATATATATATATATATATATATATATATATATATATTGTAACGATTTTGAGAAGTGTGTAACGATTTTGAGAAGTGAGTAACGAATTTGAGAAGTGTAACGGGTTTTGAGAAGTGTAACAATTTTGGAGGAAGTGTAATGAATGTGAAAACGTTACAATGGAAACGTTACAATGTGAACGTTACAAACGTACGGTACCACCCTGTAATGTAAATAATGGTCGCAGTCAGCGTCCTCGTTAATTGCATGAAATATACACGCAGGTCACGATATATCTTTTAAATAGTGTATTTCCTTATTTCCATGTAGGCTAAGTATGTGTTTTCCCACTAGATTGACTTTGCATTGTATCAAACAAAATAAGCGTAGGCCCTTCCAATTTCCCCAAAACCTCCCTTCCAATTGCCTTCCGCATTTTGGCTGGTTTTCTTCAAACCACCATTGGCCACGAGGTAAGGTTGGGGAAGAAAGGCGTGTCTCCACCTCGTCGTAAGAGGGAAGGAGTGAACCAGCCCTAACAGCCAATCAACACCGCGGTGAGTGACCCGGTAGGCGTGCCCTCGGAGTCGGCGGCTTGATTTCGCTGGAGGTGATAAAAGCGACTGCAGGGGACTGCTTGACCAGATGAGAGATGACTGGAGAAGAGCTGGAGCTGACCCTGGGAGAGGAGCAACGAGGCTGCACCAAAGGGAGGCGGTGAGATGCGAAACGCTCCAAGCCAAAGAGGAGAGGTACTCGGCAAGGAGACCAGCGTTGGAGAGACGCGCTGAAAGGAGGGAGACGGCCCCGCTCCAAGCCAAAGGGGAGCAGGTGTGCCGAACCAGCGCGGGACGTCTACCACGGTGGATACACGACGGAGGGGTTCCCGCCACAACCGCGAGGGATTGCGAACTGCGCGTTCCCGACCAAGCGATCGATCTCAAGCTTACCTGCCTGCAATTATCCCCTGTGTAAGTGTGAATGTCCAGTCCTGTTCGTTTGTCTTGGGGCTAAGTAAAAATGAATAGTGTAAGTTAAGGATTCGCTGTGTTACTGCTTCTTCCATCCATTGCTTGTGTGTGTATAATAAAACCTGTTCTTCCTCCGTATTCTTCTTCTTCTTCTTCTTTTTCCTTCTCTTTCGGTCGCTTTAGAGATTTCCCGATTGAATATCTGTGGGGCGATCTGGTCAACGTTCGAGTATAATCGGGTAACTTGTGCAGACGTGGTCATACCAAACCGCTCGGTAAATAACATCTTTAACCGTGTCTGTAACAATTGGTGTCGAGGAGTGGAATTCGAACCCGGGACTAAATTTATTAGGCCCAAATTTGTAGTAGAATCGATTCGGAGCGCGTTTCCCGCGCGTTATTAGGCCCAAATTTGTAGTAGAATCGATTCGGAGCGCGTTTCCCGCGCGTTATTAGGCCCAAATTTGTAGTAGAATCGATTCGGAGCGCGTTTCCCGCGCGTTATTAGGCCCAAATTTGTAGTAGAATCGATTCGGAGCGCGTTTACTGCGCTCGACGAAATTATAACGGCGAAATTTATTTTGTTTTATAAAGCAAAACCCGAATTTTGAGATCGCGCCATGGACAATCAAGGCGATCGGATGTCGGTGGGAGAGATAGACAGGGTGGAATCGACCCAGGACCTCGGGGAAATGTATGTGGAGGATAGGGAGGAGGAGAAAAATGGCAATGTGGTTGCGGAGGTTTCAGACGCACAAAATGGCGCTCTCGCGCACGTGGTTGAGGCGGTCGCGGAACCAATGAGCGCGGCCCAAATGCAGGCCCTCATGGGGCAATTTATGGCGCAAATGCAGGCGTCCCTCAAACTGCAGAGTGAGCGATTGGAGGGCCAGATGGGGGTAATGGGGAACCGGATGGATGCTCAGGGTGAGCGATTGGAGGGACAATTGGGGGTAATGAGGGACGAAGCGAGGGGTACCGGTGAGGAGTTAGACAAGAAATTTGGGAAGTTCGACAATAATTTTGAGGAGTTAGACAAGAAATTTGAGGGGTTAGACAACGGGATAAAAGAGGTAAAGAATGGGTTAACGGGGGTGGAAAACAGAATGGCTGCCCAGGAGAATCAGTTAGAGGGGGTGAAAAATGGGTTAATGGGGTTAGAAAATAGGATGGAGGACAAAATGCGGGAAATAGGGGAACAATCCGCTCGGGAAATCGAACAGATGGGGAACCAGATGGAGGAAATACGACGAGGGGTGAGTGAGGAGGTCTCGGGGCTACGCGAGGAGGTAAAGCGAGGCGAAAAGCGTATAGAGAAAGAGGTGAGAAATAATACGGCAAAGTTACAGGGGGGAATGGAAGATCTGACGAAAGGAGTAGAACAGCTGACAGTGGGACAAAAGGAACTAGCGGACCAAGTGGAAAAGAACACTGCAATCATCGGGGGTTTAAAAGCAACACAAAAGGACATTAAAAATGAATTAATAGCGACACAAAAGGAATGTCAAATGGTACATGAGGGATTGACGAAGAGGTTGGAAGAGGTGACAGAAGTAATGGAGACGAAGGACCGGGAGGTAAGGACACACATAGAAACGGTTAAAGTAGCGATGGAGGAAGAAATAGAGGGGGCGCACCAGGAGCTGAAGGAGGTAAAGGAAAAATTGGAGGAGGTGGAAGAGGGGGTGAGTGAAATTAAGAAGAGACGGAGGGAAACTAAGAGGGAGATAAAGGAGGAAGTCATGGAATATGTACAAGGTCTGTGTTCAAATCATGATGCGGTGCTCACTAACCAAATAAAAAGTTTGCAGGTGGCGGAGGAGGTGCGACGAGGTACGGAGGTGAGTGGCAATGTACATGATGTGAGGGGAGATTCAGTCGGCTTGGGGGGTGGTGTAGACCCGGGTGTTCATGAGGGACCAATGGTAAGATGTATGACTGGTCCGGAGTGTATGGACAGAGGAGGTGTGCAAGGAGGGTTGGCTATGAGGAGTGAGGGGGGTGCTGGTGAGCAGGGCTGTGGGGGTATGGCGTGGGTAGCGGGTTGCGGAGGGGCGACCCAGGCATCGACACCAGGAGGGGTAGTGTTTGGAGGGACGGGGGACGCGCGGGAGCCCCCCGGGAATAGCGTACTGTGGGAGCCCGAACGGTTTGGTCCCGCGTTGATCCCGCAAGGAGTGACGCGCGGGGTCCGACCTTCAGGCGCCCACAAGGTCCCACTCGCGCCGTATGACGGCAAGAGTGATTTGAGGGCGTACCTGGCGCAGTTTGAGTACGTGTGTAAAGGCAACGGTTGGAATCCGGACGAAGGTGGAGTACACCTGGTGGGGGCACTGCGCGGCGCGGCGGCGGAGGTGCTGACGGCTTTACCACCGGGTGCTCTCACACTGCCAGCTCTCCGTGCGGCATTAATTAATCGGTTCGGCATTGAACAGCAAAGCGAGCTTGTTAAAGCCCAACTTGCGCAGCGAAAACGCAAGCCCCAGGAGACCATCGGGGAACTTGCTCACGATATTCGCCGCGCGGTCGGGATTGCACACGCGGACATGGCAGCGAGTTCCCAGGAAAGCCTGGCGCTGGATCACTTTATTCAGGCCCTTCCGGATCTGGAGCTCCGGCAACAGCTCGCCATGTGGCGCCCGCAAACCATGAGTCAGGCGGCCGACGCTGCAGCCCGTTGGGAAGCAGCGAGGCCCCTGGCCCGGGGAGGCGAGCGCCATGCAGTGGCGGTGCGTCAGATGGGGCCCGTGATGGGGGCCCTGACCTGGAAAACATGGTCCGGAGGTTAGTGGATCGGCGCCTGGCGGGACCTGGACCATGGCAGGCGGCCCCAGCGGTGGCACCCGGTAGTCCCCGACAGAGTACCCCAATTCGGACATACAGGGGGGGGGAATTTGGAATACCGGAGGCAAGCACCTTACCAGGTGAGGTGCTATAATTGTGCTCGGATGGGTCACCGTGCATGGGAGTGTCGAGCTCCGCGCCGGGACGTTTCCCACCAACCGATGCCCTCAACTCCGCCCCGTATAGATCGGCCTAGCCGACCTCAGACACCCCCCCGCCAGGACCCGGGAAACTAGAACGTGCCGGGCATGCAGGGCGGTGTTCGGCAGTAGGGGATGGGGAGAAGCCCTCGTTGACGCGACAGGTCATTCATTGTGGCCGAATTGGGACGGGTAGTTTGACAATTCGGTGCAAAATTGCCGGCGTGGGGGTGGACGCCGTGGTGGACACGGGAGCCAGCGCCACGATCATCAGCCCCGTGGTCCTTAATTCGAGTGCAGACGGCTGGGGTAAAATCCAGCGTCTGGAAAATCATAGTTTGCAGTTGGCTACCGGGGCAACGGCTCCGATCATAGGGCGTGGTTTTGTGACCCTCAAGTTGGGATCGGTAAAGGAAGAGATAGAGGTTTGGGTGGCGGAGGTGTGCGACCCGTGCTTAATAGGGTTGGATTTGTTGACTGCCAGCGGTTGTAAAATCGACTTGAGTCGGGGGATCCTGCGATGGGGAGTGGAAGAGCTACCATTGGAGGGGGTGAGCACGGCCGAGAGGGTGGAGCTGGAGGCTCCTGAGGCCGTGACCATCCCTCCGGGGGCCGAGGCCATCGTGCCGGCCCGATGGTCAGCTCGCCCGACATGGCAGGAATCCTGCGGCCTGGTCGAACCGGTGGCAGCGCTATCCATACCTGGTTTAATCGTGGGCCGTACCCTTGTAAAAACGGACGGGCCGGTGGTGGTCGTCCGAGTAATTAATAGTAGCACAGAACCACGCACTATAGTAAGGGGCACGAAGGTAGCTGGCTGCACCCCAGTTAGAGAAGTCGCGTCAGTGAGGGGCGAGAACGTCCAGCCGAGCCGGCCCCAGGGGGAGCCTTCAATAAGTTCTAGGAATTGGCCCGATCCCATTTGCGAGATGGTAAATCGTAGTAGTGTAGAGTTGGGAGGCACCCAGAGGGAGGCCTTACACAAACTGGTTGGGTCCCATTTGGACCTCTTCTCCTTGTCCACCGAGGATATTGGACGTACGGGCCTGGTGAAACATCAGATCCACACCGGTGAGGCCCGGCCTATTCGTCAGGCCGCCCGACGGCTCCCTTGGAGCAAGAGGGCGGAAGCTGACGAGCAGGTTGAAAAAATGCTCGACGCAGGTGTGATCGAGCCCTCGGGAAGTCCTTGGATGTCACCTGTTGTGCTGGTCAAAAAGAAGGATGGGACCACGCGGTTCTGCGTGGACTATCGCCAGCTAAACAACGTGACACTCAAGGACTCATATCCCCTGCCAAGGATTGATGACACCCTCGATGCCGTTGCGGGCTCAAATTGGTTCTCGACTTTGGACCTCAAGAGTGGGTATTGGCAGGTGGAGATGGATAGGGCAGGGAAGGAGAAAACGGCATTTTCCACAGGTAAGGGACTTTATCAGTTCACTGTGATGCCGTTTGGTTTGTGTAACGCCCCCGCCACCTTTGAGAGATTGATGGAGCATGTACTAGGCGGCATGCCATGGCAGTCATGCCTGGTGTACCTGGATGACGTCCTAGTACATGCCAAAACGTTCCCCCAGGCAGTAGCTAATTTGGACCAGGTGTTCGGGTGCCTCAGACAGGCAGGGTTGAAGCTGAACCCGAGTAAGTGCACTTTGTTTGCAAGAGAGGTGGCCTATCTAGGTCACGTGATCGGCCGCGAGGGGGTAAAAACGGACCCAGACAAAATCAAAGCGGTAGAGGAGTGGCCCGCACCACGTACCATCAAGGAGGTGCGGGGATTTTTGGGACTCTGCTCCTACTACCGGCGCTTTGTGGCGAAATTTGCGGAGTTGGCCCGTCCCCTCCACCGGCTTACGGAGAAGGGGACGCGATTTAATTGGACACGGGAGTGCCACGAGGCCTTCCAAAAATTGAAGGGGTGTCTAACATCCGCACCCCTTCTAGCTTACCCCACTAGTGACGGGACATTTACCCTGGACACGGATGCGAGCCAGGAAGGATTGGGCGCAGTTTTGTCTCAGACACAGGAGGGCGTGGAGAGAGTGATTGGTTACTATAGTCGGGCCTTAAGTAGGCCCGAGCGAAATTATTGCGTCACTCGCAAAGAGTTATTGGCCATGCTGGCTGCCATGAACCATTTCCACCCGTACCTGTACGGGCGGAAATTTTTGGTTAGAACTGACCATTCCTCCTTGCAATGGCTCCTTCGGTTCAAGGAACCGGAGGGCCAAATTGCAAGGTGGTTGGAAAAGTTGCAGCAGTACGATTTTGATGTGGCCCATAGGGCCGGGAAGGCCCATGGTAATGCGGACGCACTCTCTCGGCGTCCTTGTCTGGGGGAAAACTGTAAATTTTGTGCGAGACACGAGGAGAGGGAGCAATTGGGCGATTCCGCCCCGATTCTCGTTGTCCGGGCAACCCGGGTGAGAGGGCCAATTTTGCCACTAACCGCGGACGAGGAATTTGGAGAGTTGGCTTGGAGCACGGCCCAGCAGGAGGATCCTGTTCTGGGGCCGGTGTTCCAATGGGTCAAATTGGGGCAAAGACCAAAGGGGGAAGAGGTCACCCCCCTCGGGGCGCAAACAAAGGCGTATTGGGCTCAGTGGCAGACCCTGGAATTGAAAGGCAACATCTTATATCGCAAGTGGGTGGAGGTTCCCTCTGATAGAACTTCCTGGCTGGTGATAGTCCCTGACAAATTCAAGAACGTCATATTGCAACAGGTGCATGGTACCCGCTCCGGCGGCCATTTGGGCAGGACAAAGACAATATATCGGGTCCGCCGGAGGTTCTATTGGGTGAATATGGGGCGCGACATACAGGACTGGTGTCGGAGATGCGACGCCTGTTCTGCCAAAAAGGGACCAGCACGGAGGATGAGGGCCCCCCTTCAATTACATCAGGTGGGGGCCCCCCTTGAGCGGGTGGCTATGGATATTCTAGGACCGCTGCCCCGCACCCGCCAAGGTAATAAGTATATCCTCGTTGTAATGGACTATTTCACCAAGTGGCCGGAGGCCTATGCCCTCCCCAACCAAGAAGCAGGGGTGGTAGCACAGGCCTTCGTAGAAGGATTTGTATGTCGGCACGGGATTCCACAGGAGCTGCACACCGATCAGGGTCGAAATTTTGAAAGCCAATTACTAAAAGATGTGTGCAGACTCCTGTCAATTCGGAAAACCAGGACCACGCCCTTGCGGCCACAATCTGACGGGATGGTGGAAAGGTTCAATCGAACATTGATCCAACAACTGGCATTGTTCACCACCACCCGTCAGGATGACTGGGACGAACATCTCCCGTACCTGTTGATGGCCTACCGAACTAGCCAGCACGGGGCCACCGCATGCAGTCCAGCGTTGCTTATGTATGGGCGGGAGTTACGGGCTCCCGCCGACTTGCTATGCGGTCCCGTGCCAAACACCACGGACACACCGCCGAGGGAGGGTTACGCACGTCACCTGGAGGAAGGCATGGAGCGGGTCCATGCCTTCGCCCGCCGCCAGCTCCAGCTGGCGGGGGCCAAGATGAAGCGCAGGTACGACGACCGGAGCCAGGGGAGTCAATACGCTCCGGGGATGAAGATTTGGTTCTTTAATCCCCGGAGGCGGAAGGGAAGGTGCCCAAAACTCACCTCCCCCTGGCAAGGCCCGGGAGTCGTCCTGGCGCAAATCTGTGACGTGGTCATTAAGATCAAAATGGGGCCACGGACCCCCCCTCGGATCGTCCATGCCGACCGGATAAGACCTTATGCCGGCGAGCAGGCGCCCTCATGGATCGCCTCGGCTCTAGATGCCGAGGCAGGGCCCAGTACCTCTTGCGACGGGGGCTCGTAGCGTCAGAGGACTGGGGGGATGGTAGTGAGATGCCCCGCGGTGGGGGGGATGGCAACGCTGTCATCCCTCACAGACGTGGGGCAAAGGAGCAATAGTTTATGGGGTGGCTATGACAACCGAGCCAGGGAGGGCTTGGATAATTGTAGGGATCTAGCGAAGATGACATAAGGTAACGTTAAGTTTAGTTAGTGACTGATACCTGTAGTGGGGACGCAGGTAGATTAGTGTGGATGATAATGACGTGGGAGCGCAATAGTTTAAAGGGACGACTGGGAAGCGCAAGTTTCAGAGGGGAGTAGTTAGCTGAGATGATGCCGTGTGTGTGAGGATTGAACAGGTGAGAATGGAACAGGTGTGATTGCACAGGTGTGCAACTGACAGGTGAATGGAGCAGTGTATGAGGGAGTAGTGGTGATTGCGTGTTGTGTTGACCAAATGGTCCAGGAAGAAAGGAGGGTGCAGGTGGCACCAGGTATGATTGCACAGGTGTGCAACGACAGGTGAAGAAGAACAGGTGTCAATGGTTGTATGGAATAAATGGTCTGGAGTATTGGACTGCATGGTCGTGGAGTGAGAATGGTGGAAATTGTGGAGTGGAGTGGATGGTGCGAAGGTGTGAATGGGGGAAGAGTGGACCCCCATCACGGATACCTGGGGCGGGTAGTGTAAGTGTTAGGTAGAGGGTATAGGTAAATTGTAGTTGGATATTGGCATCTGTGGTGCGGGTGACAGAATGGTATGTGGATGGGTGCGTTGGTGTTGTGGAAATGGCTGGGCGTGTAGCCTGTTAGTGTGTGTAGTTGGTTTGGGCACTCCACCACTGTAAGGATGTCGGCCAGGTGAGGCCGCAGGTGGGCTCTGGGAGCCGGTAGTAGTTGTGTGGATGGGGCCCGAGGATCCGGAGGACGGACCCGGGTAGCCCAGTGCCAGAGGGCACCATGGGGTGACAGAGCCAGGAGAGGGGCTGTCCCCAGTTAGTTAGGTTAGGGTGAGGAGCTAGGTAAGCTCGGGTGGCAACTACAGTGGTGGAGGTGTGCAGGTGGGTAGACCTGTTGGGAGAGGTACACGTCGCAGCCCAGAAATTGTGCTAGAGCACCGGGAGATGAATCGGGGGAGTGAGACCCCAAATTGAGGAGCACCACAGTTTGGCCAATGGGAATTGGTTATTAGAACCCATAGTGTAAGTTGGCCAATGGATTGGCAGGGAAAGACCCCGGGTAGTGTAAAGTGTGTTAAAGTCATTTAGAGGATAGTTAGGATGAAGGATCTCCTCGCACCATCTGCATCCACTCACCTGAGGTGACAGGTACTCCACACCATGCCATGTTTTGATTATTTTTTATGATGCAAATGTTTGGATTGTGAGACACATCATGACGTGGGTGTGACATTGTGCGTAATTCCATCTCTCCCTCCTTATGAGGATTGATGATGAATTGGTGATGGCAAATTTTGAAGTAACGGGATTGTGGAGACGAATTTGGTATAGGGGAAATATGGGGAAGACGTGACAGTAGTGACGAATTTGTAAATGGGTAGATTTTTGTACATATGGGGTAAGGGTAGGATAGGTGACAGGGGGGTGACGTACGGTAGGGACGAGCTTTCTCACTTCGGCCTCCGTACGCATTTCACCTTGCATTGCCTTATTGACGTGTACCCTTGTGACCTTACCCCTCGCTCAATTGTCTTTCTTTTGTCTCCCACATGACCTGTGCGCCATTGGGTGCCGATGGGAGCGTGCGTGAGGTGGCCATTGTGCGCCCGAGATTCCCAGAACCAGCATGCATTGCGTTGATGTACCACATTATGGACCGCTGTTCTGCGGCCAAGTACCACTTGATGGACCCCAGGTTCTGGGGCAGGGCACCTCTGTTGGAGACCGGCCATAGTGGCCAGGGAATCTTGCTTGCGGACCTCGGTAAGGTGGCACCTATGCCAAACAGGTGGACCACCCTTAGTTGGCCCCTGAGGCCCTAAATAAAAATGGACACAAGTTGTGCTTTTTATTATGTCCAAATAGGCCGCATGAAGCCAGAAGACGTCGGGAAGAACATCGGCCCAGCAGAGGAAGAGAAGACCACCACCAGTTGTTTTGTTGTGTTTCTTATGAACCATGGTAACCGCACCGGATGGTGCTTTTGGGTGCTTTGTGGTGTTTGGGTGCTTTTGGGTGCTTTGGTGGTATTGGTACTGGTGCATCGATGCAATGCGTGCTGTCTCCTCCCTCCCAACAGGAATTTCTTTCTCTTGTTCCCTAAAAAGAAAAAAAAACACAGGTCCTGGGTTGCGTTGTAAATAAGAAATCACGTCATTGTAAATAATGCTCCCCACCGTAAATGTATAGTTTGAGAATAATTCCGTAATTCGGTTAGCTGTGGGCTTGAGTCTGTTAGACAGGATGCAATGCAATAGGGGGACATACTTATTTGTGTTTTAAAATTGTCACACTCAGGGTCAGGTTAATTGTAGAGGGAATTACACCTACGTGCCACACTAAGTTAAAGTTAATAGGTCCGAGGACGGACCTGAAGAAAGGGGGGTGCAGTGTAACGATTTTGAGAAGTGTGTAACGATTTTGAGAAGTGAGTAACGAATTTGAGAAGTGTAACGGGTTTTGAGAAGTGTAACAATTTTGGAGGAAGTGTAATGAATGTGAAAACGTTACAATGGAAACGTTACAATGTGAACGTTACAAACGTACGGTACCACCCTGTAATGTAAATAATGGTCGCAGTCAGCGTCCTCGTTAATTGCATGAAATATACACGCAGGTCACGATATATCTTTTAAATAGTGTATTTCCTTATTTCCATGTAGGCTAAGTATGTGTTTTCCCACTAGATTGACTTTGCATTGTATCAAACAAAATAAGCGTAGGCCCTTCCAATTTCCCCAAAACCTCCCTTCCAATTGCCTTCCGCATTTTGGCTGGTTTTCTTCAAACCACCATTGGCCACGAGGTAAGGTTGGGGAAGAAAGGCGTGTCTCCACCTCGTCGTAAGAGGGAAGGAGTGAACCAGCCCTAACAGCCAATCAACACCGCGGTGAGTGACCCGGTAGGCGTGCCCTCGGAGTCGGCGGCTTGATTTCGCTGGAGGTGATAAAAGCGACTGCAGGGGACTGCTTGACCAGATGAGAGATGACTGGAGAAGAGCTGGAGCTGACCCTGGGAGAGGAGCAACGAGGCTGCACCAAAGGGAGGCGGTGAGATGCGAAACGCTCCAAGCCAAAGAGGAGAGGTACTCGGCAAGGAGACCAGCGTTGGAGAGACGCGCTGAAAGGAGGGAGACGGCCCCGCTCCAAGCCAAAGGGGAGCAGGTGTGCCGAACCAGCGCGGGACGTCTACCACGGTGGATACACGACGGAGGGGTTCCCGCCACAACCGCGAGGGATTGCGAACTGCGCGTTCCCGACCAAGCGATCGATCTCAAGCTTACCTGCCTGCAATTATCCCCTGTGTAAGTGTGAACGTCCAGTCCTGTTCGTTTGTCTTGGGGCTAAGTAAAAATGAATAGTGTAAGTTAAGGATTCGCTGTGTTACTGCTTCTTCCATCCATTGCTTGTGTGTGTATAATAAAACCTGTTCTTCCTCCGTATTCTTCTTCTTCTTCTTCTTTTTCCTTCTCTTTCGGTCGCTTTAGAGATTTCCCGATTGAATATCTGTGGGGCGATCTGGTCAACGTTCGAGTATAATCGGGTAACTTGTGCAGACGTGGTCATACCAAACCGCTCGGTAAATAACATCTTTAACCGTGTCTGCAACAATATATATATATATATATATTGTTGCGAATATGGAATTTGGCCTCCATATCCGCTTGTAAATATTCCCCTATTTCCCCAATACTCCCCAACTATCCCCAATCCCCCATTCCCTAGTCCCATTGCCTGTAAATAACACTCTGTAGAACCGACCTTCCCCTTTTTCCCCCATTAAATGTCGTGCCCAGGTCCACCGCATCTCACGTAGACAACTTTCGGACATCTTGCTAGTTATTCTTAGTCTATGTCAGTTAAGGACTCGTTTCCATTAATTCTGACTCTTCGTTGCACCAGAATGTGATTATATGGCACCAGTAGTGAGTTTAGGACCTTCCCATACCTCCTCCCATCTTCTTCCCCACAACAACTACAACAACAACTACAACAACAGAGGGGCGCGGCGAGGGGGGAGTGTGCGTCCTCACACCGGCTCGGTTAGCCGCCATGACCATGCGCTCCGACGGGGTTACCACGAAGGGGCTCCCTGTCAGCCCCTCGTCAAGGGCGGAGCCGGTAACCCCCCCGCACGCACCCAATGAGAAGCGACGTGCCGATTCCATCTGGGGCGGAGCTAACGAGCCGAGGGCGTGTCACTCCCCGCCGGATATACGCGGCGACTTACCGGATGTGAGGAGAGATGCGCCCCGAGCTTGAGAAGACAAGAGAGCCACCTCCGAGCGCTGAGAGACCTCCTGCATCCTTTGGGCCGCGCTATCCTGTCCCTGAGCACAAGGTGCACCTTGTGCTGGCCATCGAATACCCGCTTTCCTTGCCATCAATCCCCGTGTGAGTCAGTTTTTGTCCTGTTTATCTGTGGTCTGTCGGGAATAAGATAAGTGTGTCTAAGTGCCTATCTTACTATGCTGTACCTCTCATCCCTGTAATCTGAACCTTCCGCACTAATATAACCTCCTCCGGAGGTCTTGAGAACTGAACCCTTGGTGTCGTGTCATTTTAGCCCAGCCGTTGTGTCCTTTTCCTTCATTGATTTAGCGTAGCGCGATTAGTCAACGTTCGGGTGGAATCGGGTAAACTGTGCAGACGTGGTCATACCAAACCGCTCGGTAGACCAACATCCACAACCGCGTCTGTAACAATTGGTGTCAGGAGTGTCGGATTCGAACCTGGGACTAAATTTATTAGGCCCAAATTTTGGAACACCAATTGTACCACTAGGGTAACAATTGGTGTTGGGGAGGTAGAATTGATCCGGAGCGCGTTTCCCGCTCGAAATTATAACGGCGAAATTTGAATTTGTTTTACGAAAATAAAAACCCGAATTTTGAAAGTCGCGCTATGGCAGACCAAGACAGCTGGGGTCCGGTAGTGGAGAGTGAGGCAGGGTCGGTCCAGGACCAAATTGAGGGACGCGAGGAGAGCGAAGCAGCGAGGGTAGCAGACGCACAAAATGGCGCCTCGCTGGTCACCGCGCCCGCGACCGTGGCAGCGCCCCTGGTGGATTCGAACCTTTTCCTCCTGCAAATGAGGGCCCTTATGGAACAAATGGTGGGAATGAGGGCTGATAGTGAGCGGTTGGGAAACCAAATGGGGGTAATGGGGAACCGGATGGATGCTCAGAGTGAGCAATTGGGGGTAATGGGAAACCAAATGGGGGTAATGAGGGACGAAGCGAGGGGTACCGGTGAGAAGTTAGACAATAATTTTGAGGGGCTGGACAACGGGATAAAAGAGGTGAGAAATGGGTTAATGGGGGTAGAAAACAGAATGGCCGCTCAAGAGAATCAAATGGAAGGGATGCAAAAGGGGTTAGAGGGGGTAGAAAATAGAATGGCTGCCCAGGAGAATCAGATAGAGGGAGTGAAAAATGGGTTAGAGGGGTTAGAAAACAGTATGGAAGGCAAATTGAGGGACATGAGGGACCAAGCGGAAAGGGAAGTTAACCAAATGGGGCAGCAGATAGAGGGGGTCAGAATGGGGGTAGAAACCAAACTGGATGCTCACAGGGAGGAAATGGAGCAGATGAGGGTGGCATCTGGGCAGGAGATGCAAGTGATGGGAGAGGAGATCAGAAGAGGTGTGAGTGAGGAGGTCGGAGGAGTGCGCGAGGAGGTGAGGCACTGTAAGGAGCACATGGAGAAGGAGGTGAGAAAGGGGACTGTAAAGTTACAAGGGGGCATAGAGGACCTGACGCAGGAGGTGGAGCAGCTGACGGTGGGACAGACGGAGTTAGTGGAGCAGGTACAAAGGAACACTGCGGTAATAGGAGGGTTAAAAGCGACACAAAATGACCTAAAAAATGACTTGGTAGCGACGAAGAGGGAATGTCAGATGGTACGTGAGGGACTGACAACGAGGTTGGACGAGGTGATAGAGGTAATGGAGACGAAGGACCGGCAGGTGAGGACGCACATGGAAACGGTCAAGGTAGCCTTGGAGGACGAGCTTGAGGAGACGTACCGGGGAATAAAAGAGGTGAAGCAGAAATTAGAAGAAGTGGAAGAAGGGATGAGCGAAATTAAGAAGCGACGGAGAGGGGATAAGAAAGAGATAAAAGAGGAGATAAAAGAATTGGTCCAAAGTCTGTGTTTGGATCGTGATGATGTGCCCATTAACCGGATGAGGGATTCGCAGGTGATGGAGGAGAAGCGAAGAGGAAGAGGACCCGGTGTAAGTGGTGACCAATATGGTCGTGCGTATGATGCGCCAGGTGATTTAAGAAGCTTGGGGGTCGAGATGGACCCGGGTGTTCGTGAGAGGCCGTGGGTGAAGTGTGCGACAGGTCTGGTGTGCGAAAAAGGAGGTGTGCGAGAAAGTCCGACTCTGGGGTGTGTGAGGAAAAAGTGCGTGCCAGGGAGTGAGGGTGCTGGCGAGAGTGAGTCGGTCGTAGCGCGTGTGCGAGGGAGCACATGGAAGCGCGGTGTGGTAAGTGTTACAGAGGGTGTGACGGGAGAGTGTGCGCAAGGGTGTGCGCGAGAAAGGTGTGTGACGGACAGGTGCATGGGGAAAGAGTGCGCTGTCAAAGGCAAGGAAGAATGCACACCTGTGGTGAGTGTTACAGAGGGTGTGACGGGAGAGTGTGCGCAAGGGTGTGCGCGAGAGAGGTGTGTAACGGACAGGTGCATGAGGAAAGAGTGCGCTGTCAGAAGTAAGGAAGAGTGTCCACCTGTGGTGAGTGTTACAGAGGGTGTAACGGGAGAGTGTGCGCGAGAAAGGTGTGTGACGGACAGGTGCACGAGGAAAGAGTGCGCTGTCAAGAGTAAGGGTGAGTGCGCTGTCAAGAATGGAGGTGAGAGTATTGAGAGTGACAAGGAGAGTGAGTTGGTTGTGACAGGTGAGAAAGGAAGCACACCTGGAGTGGTAGAGCGTGAGTGGGAATGCACGCTGGAGTTGGTGGTGAGGCACGTGGTTGGGTGTGCGAATGAGAGCACACCTGTGATTGTCACAGAGGAGGTGACAGAGGAGGGGGCGCGAAGAGGTGTGTTGGTGAGGTGTGCGACCAACGAATGTGTGCCAAAGTGTTCGGTGGTCAGGTGTGTGACCAAGGCTGTGAGTGGAATGAGGGTACCTGGGTGTGTAAGGAAAGGTACGAGGAGCATGGAAACGGCTGGATGTGTGAGCAAGGAACGGGCAGTGGGGTGTAAGAATCCAGGTGAAGCATCGACGGTAACCAGGTTAGAGGTTAGGTCGACTTTTAGCCGAATCGGGCCCTCGGTGCGTGCTGGGCCTCGCTTTGAACGGCCGCGTCCGTGCTCCACTAGGCGGAGCGGGCAGCCCGATAGAAAGGGTCGTCATGGCGACCACGTTTTGTTGAGACGTGCCGGCAGGTCGAGATCGGGACATTGGATGGCTCCACGCCGAGGTGGTGCGTGGGATCTCGGCCCGGGTAAGCCCCCGTCCCTGCCCCGAATGCCGGACGCATCCAGCGGCCGGCACAAAACAACCAGCATTCATTGCTCGGCTTTACGAAGCCGGGCTTTGGACAGGAATTGGCGCACCGAGAGGCATTAGTGAGTAGACGGGTGATGAGGATAGTGTTTTGGCCCCAAAATTAGAGAAAAACAAAATTTGATGATTGGCAAAGGATTGGCAGTAATGATTGGCAGATGATGAGTAGGATTGGCAAATTTTTAATTTGTTGAAATTTGATGTGCAAAATTGGTAGTGAGCGATGGGCCCGGTGGGTAAGGCTGGCATCCCTGCCGCCCTTCCCATGTGGGGCAAAGGAGCAATAGCTTATGGGGTGTATGGCAGTGAAAACTAGCCCGGGTGGGTTAGGTTATATTGATAGGGCCCTAGAAGATGACATTAGGTAACGTTAAGTTTAGTTAGTGACTGATACCTGTAGTGGGGACGCAGGTAGATTAGTGTGGATGATAATGACGAGGGAGCGCAATAGTTTAAAGGGACGACTGGGAAGCGCAAGTTTCAGAGGGGAGTAGTTAGCTGAGATGATGCCGTGTGTGTGAGGATTGGACAGGTGAGAATGGAACAGGTGCGATTGCACAGGTGTGCAACTGGACAGGTGTGTGGAGCAGTGTGTGAGTAATGAGTGTTGTGGATCAGCGCGAATGCGCTTGGGGAGAGAAGGGTGCAGGTGGCACCAGGTGTGAGAGCACAGGTGTGCAAGTACAGGTGTGTGGAGAGAGTTGGAGTAAGTGGTACGGAGTGGTGTGCATGGTGCGAAGGTGTGGATGGGGGAAGAGTGGACCCCTTTCACGAGTACCCGGGGCGGGTAGTGTAAGTGTTAGGTAGAGGGTATAGGTAAATTGTGGTTGGATATTGGCATTTGTGGTGCGGTTGCAGAATGGTGTTGTGGATGGGTGCATTAGTGTCGTGGAAATGGCTGGGCGTGTAGCCTGTTAGTGTGTGTAGTTGGTTGGGCACTCCACCACTGTGAGGATGTCGGCCAGGTGAGGCCGCAGGTGGGCTCTGGGAGCCGGTAGAGTTGTGGGTGGGTGCCTGAGGATCCCGGGTGTGGATCGGGCAGCCCAGTGCCAGAGAGGGCACCGAGTGGGGAGAGCGCCAGAGGGCCTTCCCCAGGTAGTTAGGTTAGGGTAAGGAGCAGGTAAGCTCGGAGGCAACTGCAGTGGTGGAGGTGTGCAGGTGGGTAGACCCGCTGGGAGAGGTACACGCCACAGCCCAGAAATTGTGCGAGGGCACCGGGAGATGAATCGGGGGAGTGAGACCCCAAATTGAAAAGCACCACAGTTTGGCCAATGGGAATTGGTTTGTAGAACCCATAGTGTAAGAGGGCCAATGGTTTGGCCGGAGAAAGACCCCGGGTAATGTAAAGTTGTTAAAGTCATTTAGGAAATAGTTAGGATTGATGAACCTGTCGCACCATACGCAGCCACTTACCTGTGGTGATGATGACTCCACACCTGTGTTCCTTTGTTCTGTGTTGCAGGAAGTGAGAATTGCTGGTGGATTTGTGAGACGCATCACGACGTGGATGAGACATTGGAGTGATTCCATCTCTCCCTCCCTAGGAGGGACTGATGATAAATTGGTGATGGCAAATTATGATGTTCAGTTGGAGATGGCAAATTTTGAGGAGAGTTGAAAATGGCAAATTTGATTGGTTAGGAGGGAGAGAAGACGAATTTGGTTTATGGGAGGAAGGGGGAAGACAGTAGGGATGTTTGTTGATTTGTAAAATAGATGTTTATGGGTAGTGTTGTGTTTTGTGGATACAGTAAGGGGTAAGGGAGGGGCCATGTAGGTTACCTGGTGGGGGGGGGGGGGCGTACGGTAGGAACGTACCTGTCTCACCTGGTTCCCATGTGCCCCCAGTGTGCATTACCTTACATTGCGTGCACTTTTGCGCCCTTACCACCTTACTCACTTGTCTTCTTCTTTTGTCTCCCACCTCCGAGGATCTGGCTTTGGGGCAGAGAGAGAGGAGAGAGAGGTGCTGGCTCCGCAGTTGTGGGCCTGCACTTTCGCTGCTTGCTGCTTGGATCGATACACCATATGGACCGCAATGTTTGTGGCCACCCACAATGGACCGCAGTTCTTTTGCGGCCAAGCACCACCCATGGATGGACCTATGGGTCAACGTGGCACCTATGCCATACAAGGTGAACCACTAACAGTTGGCCCCCTGACGGCCACAATAAAGAAATGGACGCGGTTGGCGCCTTTCTTTATTTTTCTAAGGAAGTAAGAAGGCCAAGTGCACCACACGAAGGCAAGACCAGCGGCAGAACATCGGCCGGCTGCGACACCACACAATGATCACTAAACACTTTATTGGTGCACCGGATGGTGCTGACTGTGTGATGGGGTGGTGCTTTTCGTGCTGGGAAAGGGTGCTCTGCACGTTATTAAAGGCCGTAGGCCACAGAGCACTCGTGGGTTGGTGTATCGATGCTGGCATGCGTGCTCTCTCTATGCATAACATCTGCATGTGTCCCTCCAAAAACAGGTCCTGGATCGTAGTGTAAATATCAGCGTAGTCTTGTAAATAATGCTCCCTACCGGCTGTATGGTTAGTTTGCGAATTCTTTCCGGATTCGGTTATCCTGTGGGTGTGTTTCTGAGAGGAGAAGGGTGCAACGTCGCAGGGGGACATATTTACTCATTTGTGAATATCTGTAAAACTGTCGCACTCAGGGTAGAGTTAATAGTAGTGGGAACTACATCTGAGTGCCACACTAAACTAGGTAAAAATTTATCGGGTCGGGACGCCCCGAGGGTAGAGAAGGGTGCAATGTTGCGAATATGGAATTTGGCCTCCATATCCGCTTGTAAATATTCCCCTATTTCCCCAATACTCCCCAACTATCCCCAATCCCCCATTCCCTAGTCCCATTGCCTGTAAATAACACTCTGTAGAACCGACCTTCCCCTTTTTCCCCCATTAAATGTCGTGCCCAGGTTCACCGCATCTCACGTAGACAACTTTCGGACATCTTGCTAGTTATTCTTAGTCTATGTCAGTTAAGGACTCGTTTCCATTAATTCTGACTCTTCGTTGCACCAGAATGTGATTATATGGCACCAGTAGTGAGTTTAGGACCTTCCCATACCTCCTCCCATCTTCTTCCCCACAACAACTACAACAACAACTACAACAACAGAGGGGCGCGGCGAGGGGGGAGTGTGCGTCCTCACACCGGCTCGGTTAGCCGCCATGACCATGCGCTCCGACGGGGTTACCACGAAGGGGCTCCCTGTCAGCCCCTCGTCAAGGGCGGAGCCGGTAACCCCCCCGCACGCACCCAATGAGAAGCGACGTGCCGATTCCATCTGGGGCGGAGCTAACGAGCCGAGGGCGTGTCACTCCCCGCCGGATATACGCGGCGACTTACCGGATGTGAGGAGAGATGCGCCCCGAGCTTGAGAAGACAAGAGAGCCACCTCCGAGCGCTGAGAGACCTCCTGCATCTTTTGGGCCGCGCTATCCTGTCCCTGAGCACAAGGTGCACCTTGTGCTGGCCATCGAATACCCGCTTTCCTTGCCATCAATCCCCGTGTGAGTCAGTTTTTGTCCTGTTTATCTGTGGTCTGTCGGGAATAAGATAAGTGTGTCTAAGTGCCTATCTTACTATGCTGTACCTCTCATCCCTGTAATCTGAACCTTCCGCACTAATATAACCTCCTCCGGAGGTCTTGAGAACTGAACCCTTGGTGTCGTGTCATTTTAGCCCAGCCGTTGTGTCCTTTTCCTTCATTGATTTAGCGTAGCGCGATTAGTCAACGTTCGGGTGGAATCGGGTAAACTGTGCAGACGTGGTCATACCAAACCGCTCGGTAGACCAACATCCACAACCGCGTCTGTAACAATATATATCAAGTAATGTTCCTTTTTATAAAAGAAAAAATATATATATATAGGAAGTAATGTCCTTTTATATATATATATATATATATATATATATATATATATATATATATATATATATATATATATATATATATATATATATATATACATACAGTGATCCCTCGTTTATCGCGGGGGTTACGTTCCAGAACCCCCCGCGATAGACGAAAATCCGCGAAGTAGCGACCATATTTTTATTTTATTATTTATATATATTTTAAAGCTTTATGACCCTACCCACACTCTTATTAACCTTTCCCATACTCTTATAAACACTTCCTATACTCTTAAACACTTTTTACACTCTTAAACATACGTAATTTTAACAACATATAAAATTCTAATGGGTACACACCATTGAAGATACTGTAGCGACCCATGGGTTCCCCAAGCAAGACCAGCATTAGAATCTCCTTGCTTCAGCCGGTGACGTCACCGGCGGGGATCCCCGGCGCCAGAGTGGCTGGTCACGTGACCGCCAAAGCTTGCCGCGCGTGCGGGTATAATCAGCTACACCTGTTGATCATGTGACCACCAAGCACGCCACGCTTGAGAGGCGTGGCTTTCGGTTTCTGGTTGTGCTTTATAATTCAGCCCGATAAACGGGCTTTTCAGTGTTCCCGAGTTGGTTTTGAGAATAAATATCTTCTCGGACGAGTTTGTGTCTTGCCCGTCATTTCGTCCGTATCAAGCAAGAGCCCCGGCTCTTCAATACTACAACTTGCGTGATGAAGATGATGATGAATTAGCTGTGCAGTACTGATGACGATGAAGGTGATGACGATGATGAATGTACTGCACAGCCAGAAAGAGCATTACAGTTTCCCATTACGTGGGTAACTAGCGCAAGTGGAAGCTGCCGCATCTGCGTTTTCCATACGCACGACTCTGTCTCTCCTTCCACTGTACACTATGTACAGTATTTTATTTCTTGTAATATGTTTTAATAACTGTATTTTTCTTATTTTTTACGTTTTTTAATTTTTTACGCTAGAAAATGCTTATTTTACCACAAAAATATTTAAAATAATAGTATATAAAAATACATTTATACCGAAAAATCCCGCGATATAGCGAAAAATCCGCGATATAATTTTACATATACAAGCGAGAAAAACCCGCGATGTACCGAAGCCGCGAAAAGTGAACCGCGATATAGCGAGGGATGACTGTATATTGTTACGGACCGCGGATAAGATGTTGTGTTTGCCGAGCGGATGGCACCGTGGCCGAACAGTTACCCCGACTAACCCGATTCCCGAACGTTGGCCGGATCGTGCCACAGGTAGTCAATAGGAAAAGACAAAGGCGACACGGATGTGAAGAAGAAGAAGATAAAAACAAAAAGGTTGGAAATACTACTAAATTTATTCTTACTATTTACACGCTCAAAGTAACGAAGGAAGAAGGAAAGATAAGAAAATAATTTACAGAAGAATTCAGAGACACAGTGCAACGCTAGCTTACCTACAGTCTTAATTAACCCAGGGACAAGACACACAGAACAAACTCACGTACACAAAAGGATGGAAAGGCAGGAGGTGGATGGCTGGAGGGAGAGGAAGGTCCAACGGATACTGCAGCACGATCGGCGCGTTTAGCAGCCGCCGTTCCTTCGCGGCCCTGCTCAAAACTGCCGTCCAGGCCCCAAGCTGCTGTTGTTGCTGCTGTGGCTGCTGCTGCTGCGGCTGTGTGGACATCGCGTGCCCTTTTCAGGACTTGTCTCTCTCGTCTTGTCAAAGCTCATCTGCTTCTGTAAAAGCTCATCTGGTCCAACCACTTCCGTAAAAGCTCATCTGGTCCAACCACTGCTGTAAAAGCTCATCTGGTCCAACCACTTCTGTAAAAGCTCATCTGGTCCAACCACTCAACTCAACAACAACGTCCTTGCTTCTTGCGCGCGCGCTTTTATAGCGCCTCAGGCGATCAAGCCGCCGGCCTTTAGGACACGCCCATCGGTCAGCTCGCCTTGGCCCTGATTGGTCGGCACGGCCCTCTGGCTCCGCCCTTGATGACGATGGGCGGGCACGCCCTTCTTCCCCGAGCTGAGCACATGCTTAATGGCGGCTTTGGGGCGAAATCAGCAACCCACCGCTGTAACAAACCTGGCAAACTGCCCAGTGCGGTTGACAATGGAGACTTGGAGGGGATGTAGCTGGAAATGGAGATTTTGGGAATGGGAATGAAAGGGGATCTATCTTGTTTCACTTGGTGCAATGGAGTGTCATCTTAATGGAAGACAAGGCCTTACCCTAATACACATAATAAAGATATAACTATCAACAAGGGGGAAATCTATGATTGGCTGACGTGATTGTTTATGACCTAATTATGGGATGCCCTTTGACCTTTATACATAACTGGAGTAAGGAGGGTCCAGAATAAAGCACTAATAATAAAAAAACACAATTAAAAAAACACAATCCTCATATCCATAACACTGCACCCTCCTCCTCTTAGGCACGTCCCGGGCCTATAACTTTAACTTAGTGTGACATGTAGGTGTAGTTCCCTCTACTTTATCCTGACCCTGAGTGCGACAGTTTTAAAACATAAATAAATATGTCCCGCTGCTCCATTGCACCCTGCCTAACAGATGCATGCCCACAGCTAACCGAATTGCGGAATGGTCTTCAAACTATACACTGACGGTGGGGAGCATTATTTACAATGGCTCTGCTTTTATTTACAAAACTAACCCAGGACCTGTGATTGTTCTTTTGGGGGGGAGAGACAGTCTGCTCTGCATCGACGCACCATGAAAGCACCCAAAACGCACCACACACCCTCAAGCACCAATCGGTGCACAGTCATCACTGTCATCAATAAAAATAAACCAACAACCCCTAACCCTGCAGGTGGTCTCTTGCTCTTCGGCTCCCTCTGCTGGCTATTTGCTTTCTTCCAGATGTTGTCATTTTCTTTCATTTTTTCCTACTGGCGGCCTATTTGAACATAAAATGAAATGCACCCAACGTGTCCATTTTTATTTATTTATGCCCACAGGGGCCGACTAGTGTGGTTCACCTGTGGGGCATCGGTGCCTGTGGCCAAGGTCCGCCAGCAAGATTTCGGGCCTTCATGGCCGGTTCCAGCAGAGGGGCCATGCCCCAACCCATGGGGTCCATAAGTGGTGCTCGGCCATAGACATGTGGTCCATAATGTGGTGCATCGATGCAGACAGCTGGTTCTGGGAGTTCCGGGCGCACAATGGCCGAATCACGCACGCTCCCCTCGGCGCCCAGTGGCGCACAGGTCCTCATGTGGGAGACAAAGGGGGAAAAGACAGATGAGCGAGGGGTAAGGTCTCAAGGGTACACATCAAACAAGGCAATGCAAGGCGAAGTGCGTACGGAGAGCGAAGTGAGAAATGCTTGTCCCTACCGTACGTCACCCCCCCTTGTCACCCACACTACCCTTGCCCTTACCCCATATGTACAACAATCTACACATTTACAAATCCGTCGCTACCGTCACATCTTCCCCCTATACCAAATTCGTCTTCACTCCCTCTACTTCAAAATTTGCCATCACCCAATTCATCATCAATCCTCATAAGGAGGGAGAGATCGAACAACATAGCACAATGTCACACCCACATCATGATGCGTCTCACATTCCAAACATCTGCACAATAAAATAATAAAAACAACCATCGCATGGTGTGGAGGTACGTCATCCCAGGTGAGTGGATGTAAATGGTGCGAGGAGATTCCTAATCCTAACTATCCTCTAAATGACTTTAACACACTTTACACTACCCGGGGTCTTTCCCTGCCAATCCATTGGCCAACTTACACTATGGGTTCTAAAAACCAATTCCCATTGACCAAACTGTGGTGCTTCTCAATTTGGGGTCTCACTCCCCCGATTCATCTCCCGGTGCCCTTGCACAATTTCCGGGCTGGGTCGTGTAGCTCTCCCAGCAGGTCTACCCACCTGCACACCTCCACCACTGCAGTTGCCACCCGAGCTTACCTGCTCCTTACCTAACCTATCTAACTGGGGAAGGCCCCTCCTGGCTCTGTCACCCCTCGGTGCCCTCTGGCACTGGGCTACCCGGGTCCGTCCTCCGGAACCTCGGGCCCCAACGACAACAACTCTACTGGCTCCCAGATCCCACCTGCGGCCTCACCTGGCCGACATCCTCACAGTGGTGGAGTGCCCAAACCAACTACACACACTAACAGGCTACACGCCCAGCCATTTCCACAACACTAATGCACCCATCCAAATACTATTCTTTCACCTCGCACCACAGATGCCAATATCCAACCACAATTTACCTGTACCCTCTACCTAACACTTACACTACCCTCCCCGGGTATTCGTGATGGGGGTCCATCCTTCCCCCATTCACACCTTCGCACCATCCACTCCACTCCATAGTTTCCACCATACTCACTCCACGACCATCCATTCCAATACTCCATATATTCCACACTCCATGTATTCCACACTCCATGTATTTCACACAACCATTCTCCATACACCTGCACCTGTCGTTGCACACCTGTGCAATCACACCTGGTGCCACCTGCACCCTCCTTCCTCCCTGGACCATTTGGTCAACACAACACACATCACCATCACTCCCTCATACACTGCTCCATCCACCTGTCCAGTTGCACACCTGTGTAATCACACCTGGTCCTCACACACGGCATCATCTAATCTACCTGTTGCCCTGCTAACTTAGTGCTCCCCGTCTTCCCTTTAAACTAAGCACATACCACGTCATTATCATCCAAACTAATCTACCTGCGTCCCCACTACAGGTACCATTGTCACTAACTAATCTTAACGTTACCTATTGTCATCTTCTCTAGATCCCTATCATTATATCCTAACCCTCCCGGGCTAGTTTTCACTGCCATAAACCCCATAAACTAGTGCTCCTTTGCCCCCGCTGTGAGAGATGGCAGAGTTGCCATCCCACCACATCGGGCATCTTCCACTACCAATTTTGCTCGTCCAAATTCAACAAATCAAAAATTTGCCAATCACTACCAATCGTCTGCCAATCCTCACTCTGCCAATCATCAAATTTTGTTTTGCAATTTCGGGTTCAAACCACTATCCTCATCATTACAGTCTACTCACTTGAGCCTCTCGGTGCGCCAATTCACTTCTACAGCTCGGCTTCGTAAAGCCGAGCAATGAATGCGGGTGGTTCGTTGCCAGCGGATGGGTCCGTCCGGCATTCGGTGCAGTGAAGGCGGTCTACTCGGCCTGAGATTCCATGCACCATCGGGGCACGGGACTGTCCAATGGCCCGATCTCGCCCTGCCGGAACGCCTCAACAAAAAGGGGTCGCCATGACGACCCTTCCTACCGGGCTGCCCGCTCTGCCTAGTGGAGCACGGACGCGGCCGTTCCGAGCGAGGCCCAGCGTGGATCGCGTACGGCGGTTCTTTCGAAAGCGCCGTGGTTCGGATCCCCGCTGGTCCTCGCGGCACGCGAAGCCCAGCATGCACCGAGGGCCCGATTCGGCTATACGTTGCTCTAACCGCTAACCCGGTTACCGTCGATGCTTCACCTGCATGCTTACACCCCACAGCTCGTTCCTTGCTCATACATCCAGCCGTCTCCATGCTCTTGGTCATTGCACCTTCCCTGACACACCCAGGTACACTCATTCCGCTCACAGACTTGGTCACACACCTGACCACCGCACACCTTTGCACACACTCGTCGTTCGCACACCTCACCATCACACCTCTTCGCGCCCCCTTCTCGGTCACCTCCTCTGTGACAACCACAGGTGTGTTCTCACTTGCACAACCAACCACGTGCCTCATTACCAATTCCAGCGTGCAATTCCCATACACGCTCTACCATTCCAGGTGTACATCCTCTCTCACCTGACACAACCAACTCACGCTCCGTGTCACTCTCACTACTTTCACCTCCACACTCGGTCGTGCACTCACCCTTACTTTTGACAGCGCACTCTCTCCTCATGCACCCGTCCGTTACACACCTTTCTCGCGCATCCTCTTGCGCAAACTCTCCCGTTACTTCCTCCGTAACACTCACCACAGGTGTGCACTTTTTCCTCACACACCCCAGAGTTGGACATTCTCGCACACCTCCTCCTTCGCACACCGTACCTGTCGCACACTTCACCAACGGCCTCTCACGAACACCCGGATCCAAATCAATCCCCAAGCTGACTGAAGCTCCCCTCACATCATATACATTTCCACGTATATCGCCACTCACCTTGGCACCTCGTCTCCGCACCTCCTTCGCCACCTGCAAACTCTTTATTTGGTTAGCGAGCACATCATCACGATTTGAGCACCGACCTTGCACATATTCCATCACCTCCTCCTGTATTTCTCTCTTAGTTTCCATCCGTCTCTTCTTAATTTCACTCACCCCCTCTTCCACCTCCTTTAACTTTTGCTTCACCTCTTTTATTTCCCGGTGCGTCTCCTCTATCTCGTCCTCTAAGGCTACCTTGACCGTTTCTATGTGCGTCCTCACCTACCGGTCCTTCGTCTCCATTACTTCTGTCACCTCGTCCAACCTCGTTGTCAGTCCCTCACGTACCATCTGACATTGCCTCTTCGTCACTATCAAGTCGTCCTTGATGTCTTTTTGTGTCGCTTTTAACCCTCCTAGTACCGCAGTGTTCCTTTGTACCTGCTCCACTAACTCAGTCTGTCACACCGTCAGCTGTTCCACCTCCTGCGTCAGGTCCTCTATTCCCCCCTGTAACCTAGCCGTATTATTCCTCACCTCTTTCTCCATACGCTTTTCACCTCGCTTTACCTCCTCGCGTACCCCCGAGACCTCCTCGCTTACACCTCGTCGTATCTTCTCCTTCATCTCCTCCATCTCCTCCATCTCTTTTGTAGATGCCACCCTCATCTGTCCCAATTCATCCCTCTGAGCATCCAATTTACCTTCTAACCCGATTTTCACCTCCTCTATCTGGTTCCCCATCCGTTTGATTTCCCGGGCGGATTGCTCCCCTACTTCCCGCAATTTGCCTTCCATCCTATCTTCTAGCCCCCTTAACCCATTTTTCACCCCCTCTATCTGATTCTCCTGGGCAGCCATTCTATTTTCCACCCCCGTTAACCCATTTTTCACCTCTTTTATCCCGTTGTCTAACCCCTCAAATTTCTTGTCTAACCCCTTAATTTGGGCATTGGTACCCCTTACTTCGTCCCCCATTACCCCCATTTGGCCCTCCAATCGCTCACTATCAGCCCTCGCTTCGTCCCTTGTTCGCTCACTATCAGCCCTCGCTTCCTCCCTCATTTCTCCCATTTTGGCTTCTAGCCCCATATTCGCCATTAGAATGGCTGCATTAATCTGCGCCATGAGGTCCCGCACATCAATCCCTCCCACTTGTGCGGCGGGCGCGGCCGCCGTAGCCATGCGCGAGGCGCCATTTTCGCGCCCGTAACCTCGTGCGCGAGAGCGCCATCTTGCGCGCCTGAAACCTCCTCAACCACCTCCTCATTGTTTTCCTCCCTCTGATCCTGGGTTACTCCTAACCCCTCTTCTAGTTCCCCCACCGGCATCCGATCGCCTTGACTAGCCATGGCGCGATTTCAAAATTCGGGTTTTTTAAAACAAAACAAATTTCGGCAGCTCGTAATTTTTAGCGCGTTAAGCACGCTTCGGGTCCGACCCCGCTCCCGACACCAATTGTTACGGACCGCGGATAAGATGTTGTGTTTGCCGAGCGGATGGCACCGCGGCCGAACAGTTACCCCGACTAACCCGATTCCCGAACGTTGGCCGGATCGCGCCACAGGTAGTCAATAGGGAAAAGACAAAGGCGACATGGATGTGAAGAAGAAGAAGACAAAAACAAAAAGGTTGGAAATACTACTAAATTTATTCTTACTATTTACACGCTCAAAGTAACCAAGGAAGAAGGAAAGATAAGAAAATAATGTACAGAAGAATTCAGAGACACAGTGCAACGCTAGCTTACCTACAGTCTTAATTAACCCAGGGACAAGACACACAGAACAAACTCACGTACACAAAAGGATGGAAAGGCAGGAGGTGGATGGCTGGAGGGAGAGGAAGGTCCAACGGATACTGCAGCACGATCGGCGCGTTTAGCAGCCGCCGTTCCTTCGCGGCCCTGCTCAAAACTGCCGTCCAGGCCCCAAGCTG
This sequence comes from Myxine glutinosa, assembly GCF_964187855.1. Classification (NCBI taxonomy): domain Eukaryota; kingdom Metazoa; phylum Chordata; class Myxini; order Myxiniformes; family Myxinidae; genus Myxine; species Myxine glutinosa. The sequence continues at coordinate 156,474,312 of NC_136267.1, read as the reverse complement.
CTGTTGTTGCTGCTGTGGCTGCTGCTGCTGCTGCGGCTGTGTGGACGTCGCGTGCTCTTTTCAGGACTCGTCTCTCTCGTCTTGTCAAAGCTCATCTGCTTCTGTAAAAGCTCATCTGGTCCAACCACTTCTGTAAAAGCTCATCTGGTCCAACCACTGCTGTAAAAGCTCATCTGGTCCAACCACTTCTGTAAAAGCTCATCTGGTCCAACCACTCAACTCAACAACAACGTCCTTGCTTCTTGCGCGCATGCTTTTATAGCGCCTCAGGCGATCAAGCCGCCGGCCTTTAGGACACGCCCATCGGTCAGCTCGCCTCGGCCCTGATTGGTCGGCACGGCCCTCTGGCTCCGCCCTTGATGACGATGGGCGGGCACGCCCTTCTTCCCCGAGCTGAGCACATGCTTAATGGCGGCTTTGGGGCGAAATCAGCAACCCACCGCTGTAACAAACCTGGCAAACTGCCCAGTGCGGTTGGCAATGGAGACTTGGAGGGGATGTAGCTGGAAATGGAGATTATGGGAATGGGAATGAAAGGGGATCTATCTTGTTTCACTTGGTGCAATGGAGTGTCATCTTAATGGAAGACAAGGCCTTACCCTAATACACATAATAAAGATATAACTATCAACAAGGGGGAAATCTATGATTGGCTGACGTGATTGTTTATGACCTAATTATGGGACGCCCTTTGACCTTTATACATAACTGGAGTAAGGAGGGTCCAGAATAAAGCACTAATAATAAAAAAACACAATAAAAAAAACACAATCCTCATATCCATAACAATATATATATATATATATATATATATATATATATATATATATATATATATATATATATATATATATATATATATATATATATATATATATATAATATATTAAGCGCCTTTGGGCTTCATGAAAAGCGCTATACAAAATAAATGAATTATTATTATTATTATTATTATTATATATATATATATATATATATATATATATATATATTATATATATATATATATATATATATAATATATTATATATATATATATCAAGTATATATATATAATATATATTATATATATATATATATATATATATATATATATATATATATATATATGATAATAATAATAATAATAATAATAATAATAATAATATATACACACACATATATATACACACACACACACATATATATATAATATATATATATACACACACACACATTGTTATGTCTGGGGGGTAAAGGAATATCTAGAGCCAGGTAGATCTGTATAGGTAGGTATTCGACTGTCGCAATAGGGAATCTACCCTGTAATAAGTTCTATGTGTAGTCCGATTTGTCGGGATAAGCTGTATTGATGTCCCCGCTACGAGGGAGCAGGGCGTGCTAATTAGTCCAGGGATTATGGATAAGATTCCTTTGTTCGTTGTCCCCCCTGTCACCAAACGTTTGTCCCTTATGGCAATGCATACCCATATAAACACTTAGATAGGTCCTTAGTGCACACATTAATTAATTCCCCTCCCTTACCACAACAACTTTGGAAAACGGGCAGGAAGCCAGATCGGGGCACTGCCGGATGGCCGCCGCCGGCCACACCTCCGGCTGGCCTAGCAACATGAGCAATAACCACGCCACAGGGAATGGGTGATTGGTTGGCACGAAAGGCGCGAACCTCCAGCCAATCGGGGCGGGAGGCGCGAACACACAACTGAGGAGGAGGTGGTTCATTGGAGGTGAGGCGAGAGAAGGTTCGCTGGACAGCGGGAAGCTGGAAGGGACTGGTTGGTCACCCCCGAAGGTTATAATAGAACGCGCGGCACGACATTTTCTCTTCTCTTCACTCTGGGCTTCCTCGCTGGTCTCTTGTCTCTGCGCTTCCCTTCTTGGTCTTGAGAGGTCCTGGTGGTCGTTGGTTCGCCATCTTCGTGGTGCTTGGAGCGGTTCTCGGTGCTCGGTGCTTGAAGCGGTGCCCAGTGCATCTGGAGCTTGGAGTGGTGCTGGGGCCTCGGGTGCGATCGACTCGGAGCTTGGAGCTGGACGGGGCCGCGTGACAGACAGATAGGGTCGCACCCACAGAACATTTTACAAGTACACGACGAGATATTTCCTTTCGTAATCCATTCCTGTGTGGCGTATTTGAAGTGAGGTGCGTGGGATCCCAATTTAGGATTATTATTTATTCATCGTCGCGTTTAATTGTCTCGGGTTCCGGAATAAACGTGTTTCTTTTTGTACATTAAATCATGTGTTTGTTCAAGGTCATTAATTCCCTGCAGGGTCGGAGCTGCCGTTGGTTCGCTCTAGGTAAGCATTGCCGCCTCTTCCTCTTCCCTTCTTCTTCCCACAGTTGATAGCAAAATCCGTGTTTGGTCGTCGCCTCCTTTAAATCCATTCGGTCTTCTGCGGTCCCTGGTATTAACCGGAGGGATTTGCACTACAATATATATAAAGTAATGTTCGTTTTTATAAAAAATAAAAAATATATATGTATCAAGTAATGTCCTTTTTATGAAAAAAAAAATATATATATATATCAAGTAATATCCTTTTTTTATAAATAAAAAATAGGTATATATGTATATAATATCGAGTAATGTCCTTTTTTATAAATAAATAAATATATATATATATATGTATATATACATATATATACATATATATATATATATATATATATATATATATATATATATATATATATATATATAGATATATATATATATATATATATATATATATATATATATGTATATATACATATATATATATATATATTTATTTATTTATTAAAAAGGACATTACTCGATATTATATACATATATACCTATTTTTTATTTATAAAAAAAGGATATTACTTGATATATATATATTTTTTATATATATATATTTTTTTGTCATAAAAAGGACATTACTTGATACATATATATATATATTTTTTTATTAAAACGGACATTACTTTATATATATTGTCGTGCGAATCCCTCCGGTTAATACCAGGGACCGCAGAAGACCGAATTGATTTAAAGGAGGCGACGACCAAACACGGATTTTGCTATCAACTGTGGGAAGAAGAAGGGAAGAGGAAAAGGCGGCAATGCTAACCTAGAGCGAACCAACGGCAGCTCCGACCCTGCAGGGAATTAATAACCTTGAACAAACACAATTTTAAAATGCATGTTGTTGTTTGTTGTATATATATATATATATATATATATATATATGTATATATATATATATATATATATATATATATATATATATATATATATATATATATATATATATATATATCAAGTAATGTCCTTTTTTAGAAATAAAAAAAAAATATATATATATCAAGTAATGTCCTTTTTTTATAATAAAAAAAAATATATATATATAAATATATATATCAAGTAATGTCCTTTTTATATAAAAAAAAATATATATATATATCAAGTAATGTCCTTTTTATATATAAAAAAAAAAATATATATATATATCAAGTAATGTCCTTTTTTATAAACAATATATATATATATATATATGTCAAGTAATGTCCTTTTTTTATAAATAAAATATATATATGCAGTATATATGAAGTAATGTCCTTTTTGAAAAATAAAAATACATATATATATATGAAGTAATGTCCTTTTTTATAAGTATATATATATATCTATCTATAATTCCAGTAATCTCTGTACGTTTGTACGTTTTTCTGTGACCGCTGTTTCTCGACAACCACGGGTCCGATATACTTTTAACTTGCCAGGTATATTGCTGGGGACCCGAGGATGTGCCTTTTCAAGGTTTCATATTAATCGGACAATTACTTACCGAGCTATGTCCAAAAAACGATTCAACCAATCAGAGAGCAGCGAACTATCGCGTGTGCCGAACGTGGCGGACACACTCTGCCTCGGATGGCACATTTGAGAGCGTATTCATTTATTTCACGTTTGCAAACTATGTTGGCGTTAAACTATGTTTTAAAACTAATAAAAACGAATTTGCGATTCATTCGCTTTCCTGCGCGTTTGTGCACGCGATGGCGATTTCTTTACCAAACTCCGGAAGCCGTTCGCTTTGGACCAAACCATTTCATGTAAATAGAGGGGGGGGATTGTCACCGTACTCGCAAGCCGTTCGCTTTGGACCAAACCATTTCATGTAAATAGAGGGGGGGGATATAATTTTAGATATAGATATAGTACGGGCAATGCCCTAGTATATATAATATATATACTGTATATATATATATATATATATATATATATATATATATATATATATATATATATATATATATATATATATATATATAAAGACTTGTCATTTAATATGGAATATTTTTTTCGTGGGGGTGAACTTACTTTTCAAGATGACTTAGAACCAAAAGTTCATTGGAATTATGTTGAAATTATTCTAGATTTTGATAATGTGACCTTTAAAAGAAACAAAAAACACATTTGACATTTCGAAGCAAATGAATTGATCCTCGAAAGTGATGTAAACTGATATCAAACTCAATTCACGGACAGTACTGTGTTAAACTTCTGTACGTTTTCCAGAAGTGTCTCTTTATTTTGCACATCAGCCAATTTTTTTTTAAACCAAACAAAAGTTAAATTACGACTGGGATTACGGACAGTAAAACGACATTTCAGTACTTCGTGTAACCCCCACGAGCATTCATGAGAGCACGTACACGTCAAGGCATGCTGTTCACGAGATTTGCCAAGGTTTGGACAGGAATCGCTTGCCATGAAGTGACAATAGCCTGCTGCAATTCACACACAGAGGTTGGCTGCTGGGCCAAGTTGTCGATTTGATGCGTTAATTCTGCCCACAAGTTCTCTATCGGATTCATATCCAGGGATATGGCAGGCCACTCCATATGCTTTACACCATGGTCAGCAAGAAAGTGTTGGATCATGCGAGCACGATGAGGCCATGCATTGTCATCTTGGAAGACAAAGTTTCTTCGAAAGGCTGCACGAGCAAATGGAAGCAATGTTTCTTCCAGAATGGCCCTGTACTTGAACTTGTTCAGGTTTCCATTCAGAACAACCAGGTCAGTTTTGCCCCCTGCATGAAAAGCAGCCCAAACGGTCACCACAACACCTCCAGCTTGGACTCTTGGCACTATACAATCTTCGTTGTGGGCTTCATGCACTTGTCTGCACACTCGGACACGGCCATCTTGACGATAGACCAGAAATCTAGACTCGTCACTGAAGATCACGTGATTCCAGTGTCCTGGCTGCCATTGACGGTGCTCTCTGGCCCACTGCAATCGGCGCTGGCGGTGTTGTCTGGTCAGGCGTGGCTTTCTCAGGGGACGCCTGGCACGATAGCCTGCTTGAACCAGTCATTGGTTGACTAGCCTTCAGGATACAGGCACATTTGTCAGTTGCTGCCACTCAGCCCTAAGCCGATTAGGTGACTTGGTACGGCCATTGCGGACTAACCGGAGCAGCTGGCGATCATCCCTCATTGTGGTTCTGTGGGACGTCCTGGTCTCGGTATTGGAGTTGGGACATCCCTCTGAGCATTTCGTTTCAGGATCTTTGACACCTGACCTTGAGTGATGCCATACTGCCGAGCAATAGCACGCTGTTTCATGCCGGAATTTCGTAAAGCCACCACTCCATGACAAACAGCATTGTTGAGTTGACGGACCATCTCCAGAGGAAGCGGCAATAACTTTTTTAGACATGCAGTAGTTGTTTTCCACTAATACAGTACGCAACAACCCTCATATATCTGATTGTGAAGCCAATCGTCAAATGTACCTGTCCGTACATTTTGTCACGCCACCTGTGACATAATCCTGTTATTGATTTCTTGCTGCGACAGACAATCAGTGACATGGTTCTTTTAACAAAGAAATCACTGAAGTGTAAAAGAAACTCACCAGATTGATATACTGGGTTCCGAAAGTAAACACAATTCAAGAAAAAAAAAAATTCCATATTAAATGCCAAGTCTGTATATATATAAGTTCAAAACACACCTGGTCACAAGTGTGCCGCACTGACCGGGTTCTCAATCGAGGTCCTCAGCATCATCCCGTTTCGGCCCTTCAACCTCGATACGGTCAGCTAAGGTGGGCCAGCAGGGGCACATACACATCCACATGCAGCAACTGCACCTGGATGCATACATACCCCCACCCCCAGCCAGTGCGAACAACAACAACAACAACAACAACACATCCAGAATCCACAGCACCAAACAAACATGGTGGAACACTCAAAGACCCGCCTTTATACCATTCACCACTCACCAACAAAACACACCAGATCATTCATACACACACATACACACCCATACACACCCATACACACACAACACCAACCAACCAACCACCTACCCTTACATCATACACCACTCAACACACAAAAACACACACACATGCAAAAATTAATTCATGCAAAAACACACACCCTCACCCTCTCACTTATATACCCAAAATAAAAAATAATAATAGTTACAAAAAAAAAAAAAACTACACACACAACCAACCTACACCGTTCGACGTGCCTCCATAAACTTCCTCCATATCCAAAATGAGCCTTTCAAGGCAACCTGGGCCACCTTGTCACACATCCTCCTTCTTTCTGTCCCACACACTCCAAGCCTAGCAAGAAATGCAGAAAAGGTATTGCCAATATACCCTCTACACCCCACCTCAAATGGCTGACATGAAACTCGCCAACCCTTCTCCCGGCACTCTGCCTCCAGCTCACTGCCTCCGTGACAGTGCCTTTGACTTGTGCCGTGACAGTGCCTGTGACAGTGACTGCTCACTGCCTTTGCACAAAAAAGGTGCAAAAACAGATCCTAGCAACTACAGACCAATCAGCCTTCTCCCAATTATCAGCAAAGTCATGGAATCCATCATTGCTTCGGATATGAAATCTTTCCTCTTCTCCAATGGCTTGATCTCTGATCATCAATTTGGTTTCAGACCAGGTCACTCTACTCTGGACATGCTGCTTCTGCTGTCTCAACAATGGATGGAGGTCCTCAATGCCAAACAGAAAATTAGAGCTGTCTCCCTCGACATATCACATGCCTTCGATACGGTCTGGCACCCCGCTCTGCTCACCAAACTCTCCTCCTTTGGTATCCATGGAAATCCCACGCATGGCTGGCGGACTTCCTCTCTAGTCGTAGTCAACGTGTGGCCCTGAATGGGTTTCTCTCATCTCCTCTTCCTGTTCAGGCTGGAGTTCCCCAAGGCAGTGTTCTGGGCCCTGTGCTTTTTCTGGTCTTCATCAATGATCTCTCTGACTCTCTTGAAAATCCTCCCTATCTCTTTGCTGATGACTCCACTCTCTGCCGCTCCATTCCTCATCCCTCAGATCGGCAGTCTGCAGCCTCCGCACTCTCTGCAGACCTGGACAAAATCACAGACTGGGCAAACAAGTGGAACATGTCTTTCAATCCTGACAAATCTCACACTCTTACGATGTCTCTCTGAAAAGACCGACTGGACAACCCTCCCATCTACTTTCTGAATAATCCTCTCCAAGAAGTTCTGTCACTGAAGCTTTTGGGTCTCACTATCTGCCATGATCTTTCCTGGGAAAACCACATTTCCAAGCTGGCCTCCAAAGCCAGTCGCCGAATGGGCATCCTCCGTCGTGCGAAGTCCTTCCTTGGCACACCTGAGCTCCTCACCACATACAAGGCTTTCATCCGCAGCTCAATGGAGTACTGCTCTCCCCTCTGGGCTGGTGCTCCTGCCTCACACCAAGCTTGTCTTCAGCTGTTGAAACCAAAGCATTCAGAATCATTGGAATCTCCCGCGATGACGCTATCTCCGAGGGCCTTTCACTTACTCACCGCAGGCAGGTTGGTGGTCTTTCGGTGTTCTACCGACTCCTCTCCGGCCTTGCTCCCCCAGCTCTCTCTGGGCTCTGTCCCCCAAATATTCCTACAGGTCGCACAAGATCTGCCTGCAACCCTCTTATGGTTAAACTGCCAAAATCAAGACTCTCTGCTCACCTTCACTCCTTCATTCCTCTTTTCTCCCGCCTCTGGAACAAACTCCCTCACTCTCTTCAATCCCACTCCTCCCTCCAGGTCTTTAAAACGGCTGTTCACCCCCATCTCTTATCTTCCCCAATCCAAAACCTTGATCTTTTCTGCCCCCGCTAATTTCACCCCAAATCCACTTTTTGAGGTGTCGACTTCTTTCCTGGAAGTCCTTGGTGTCCTTGCGTTTTATACCTATCCTGCCCCGCCCCCCAGGCCCTCTCCCTCCCACACATCTCCCGATGTCCCTGCTCTCAAATGTTGTGTTTGTGTGCTTCCTCCCCTTCTCTCCCCATCTTGTCGACTGCTCCCCGTTTTTACATACATTGTTTGCTTGTTTGTTTGATAAATGTTAGCTCTTTCACGAGCCTCGAATCTGTATACAAAAAAAAAAAAACTGTACTTTCCTCTCTTCCTCTCGTGCACCTCCTCCATGTTCTCTTCCCAAGGTACCGACAACTCCCCTAAGATGACCTGTCTTGTTGCACTTGACCAAATGACAATGTCAGGCCGCAACCTTGTCACACAGATCTCCTCTCGGCATACCAATTGTGGCTTTAGATCTGCCACCACCTGCCAATCACAAGCATCTGACAGCCCTCTTGCTTTCCACCTCCTCCTCTTTCCACCGCTTACCACTTGGCCCTCTTTGACAAACCACACCTCTCCCCCATCAGTCTCCTTCTCCACTCTTCTCTCTCTCAATCTCAGCACCTCTTGTTGCACCATCTGCACCACCACCGCCAGCACCTGATCATGTCGCCACCTGTATCTTCCTGCTGCCAATCCTACTGAACATGCACTCAGTGCATGCTGCACCATTCCCACACCTTCACACAAATAACATCTCTCCTCCTGCAACAACCCCCACAATCTCAAGTTTACTGGTGACGGAAGCACATCATACGTTGCCCTCAACTGGAAATTCAACAATATTGGCTCCATCCTCCAAATCTCTTGCCACTTCAATATCCTCACCCGCACACCTTCCTAATTAGTCCAAGCACCTTGCTGTGCCTGACCGACTGCTTTCACATATCTCCCCTCCTCTTCCTTTCTTCTCACCTCCCACTCAACCATCTTCCTCCTCTCTTTCACACATGCCTTTCCCCATCGCTCATGCTCCATCCACCCCAAGCCATGCTTCCCATGCTGTACCATCCCCATGACCTCCTCCTGTTGCAACCGCTCCTCCATCTCGTCCACCTCTGCTCTTGCAATCCACTTCCGACTTCCCTTCTTCTCTGGGAGAGCATTCTTTACCACTGCATAACTTGAATCCCGCAACATCATGAACTCCCGCACCCTCAACACCTTAAACTCTTCGGGTAATGATGTCAAGGGAAACTGGAGTTTTCCACCCTGACCATAAAAGGCAATGTTCGTCAAACAGCGTGGCACTCCCAACCACCTCCTCACAAACCCGCTCATCACAACCTCCATCCTCTCTACATGCCCAATTGCAATATCATACATCATCAATGGCCACAATACTCGTGGCATCAACCCAAACTTCAAACACCATACCTTCAACTTACCTGGCAAACCACATCCATCGATCCTCTTCAAACCTCTCAAAAGCTTATTTCTGACCTCCTCCACTCTTCCCACATTATTCAACTCGACTGTATACCATCTTCCCAAACTCTTCACAGGGGCCTCTACCAATGATGGAACCACCTCCCCTCCCAGCTCAAACCTGTGCATGTTATCCACCACTCCTCGTCTCACGACCACACTCCTCGATTTTCTTGCTTTAAATGCCATTCTTGCCCACCGCATGAACCCTTCCAGTCGTCCCAGTACCTCTACTGCTGCATCAGCGGACTGTTGGACAACCTCTATATAAAAAAATAAAAATATATATATATGAAGTAATGTCCTTTTTTTATAAGTATATATATATATATATATATATATATATATATATATATATATATATATATATATATATATATATATATATATATATATATATATATATATATATATGTGTGTGTCAACTAATGTTCCTTTTTATAAAAGAATGTTATATATATATCCTTTTTGTGAAAGGGCATTCAAAGCACACACACTTAGGCTAAAAATTGGAGTGTTTGCACGCCTTATTGGCATGTGCGTTTATTCATTCAACATCCTAAGGCACGTTTGACATAAAAATTATACAAAAAAAAAAAAAAATCATTTGTGACTTGTCTTTTGTTATGAGAATAGCTTGATGTAGTAATTAAGGCATGATTATCTCGTTCATAGTATCTATTCTTGTTTTGCGATTTGATTGCTCATATATCTCATAGATATCTTCAAAATGAAATTCAAGGCAACCTTGACATGAAAGGAGGCAACTTTGACATATTCCCATACGACCCCTCCCAACTCTGCCATACCTGAGGTGATACGTACTTTGTTGAGGATTGAGATGAATATAATACAAATGTCGGAGGGCAGAATAAAGTCTCTGAATGGTTTACTTCATATCACCATTAGTGTACAGGAAGTGGGCAAGCCATATCTGGCACATGCATACATACACGCAACAGACCTAATAAAGTAGTTCCTTAATATCACTACTCTCTGCCCCCCACTTACTGCAGTTTTGGCTAATTACACAGTTCACCATAAGCAACGAATTTGACTGAGGTAATGGCCGAAACAAACTAACTCTTTGCAAAAAACGACCCTGAAATGTTTACTGTCCTTAATGTAAATAGACACAGCTGTATTTATATTCCCACTCAAAGAACAGTATGCAAAGATCCAGCATCCCCTGATACAACAACAACAACAACAGGCATTTTAAGGCCATTTTCCCTGCTGGAGCAGGGGTTAGCCTTGCGGTCCCCATGACTATCTTCTCCATTTTTTCCTATTTTCTACATCTCCCCTTGTTAACCCCCTTGCCCTCATTTCTTCTTCCACCATCTTTAGCCAAGTATTTCTCAGTCTTCCCCGTCCTCTACTTCCTTTTACATTCATTTCGATCTCTCTTCTCAACCAGTCACTTTCATCCTTCCTCAACATATGATCAATCCATCACAACCTGTTCCTCTTCACAGCATCAATCACAGGCTCTATTCCCATCATCTTTCACAATTCATCATTTGTCTTCCTCTCTCTCAACGATACTCCGCACATCCGTCGAACCATTCGCATTTCCACCCTTTCCAGCCTTCGTTGCTGCTCTACGTTCATTACCCATGTCTCGCTCCCATAAATCATAACACTTCTCACACATGCAGCATACACCTTTCCCTTCAGCTTCAGCGACACTCTCCTCCTCATCAGCACGCCACTCAGTTCCCGAAACCTTTTCCATGCACATCTCACTCGAGCAACCATTGCCGAGTCTGATCCACCTTCTCCATTCAGCATGTCTCGGAGGTAGCAAAATGTTTTCACACCTTCCAGCTTCATGCCGTCTCCAAGATCCAACTCAACATTTCCCCCATCTGCAGCTCCCTCTGTGCACACCTTACATTTGAATGTAGCTGCCACACTGGTAAATGACCCTCTCAGACCACTACATTTTTGATGAACCCACTCAGCGCGCATTGTACATTGAATGGAGTTCACTCCGACACCCTTCCTGCACACAGCACAGGGCCACTTCCCAGTTCTTTCCACCTCACCACATGCTTTACCACTTGCCATCACCTTCGTCTTTCCGATATTCACCTTCAGACCTTTTGTCTCCATACATTCCTTCCACTTGTTTCCTGATAGCAGCATCAAAATGGCAGTTTTTAGTTAATATCAACCAAGTACTTGCAGGATCATTACATAGTGCATATAACCTTTGTAATCTGTGTGTGATTGCTCACTTGCTAGTATGCAACTATAATCAATCGGCCAGGTGCTTTACAGGTAAAATTGTTTACACCATATAATATGCACCATCCTCTTGGAGGAAATGCTTATAGCTATACCATCTGATAGGCCTGTGCTGCCTTTAAAAACAGTATTATCCCAGGAAAATTCCATGTCCGTGTGGTGAACTACCACCAGATATGTCCCGGTACGTCGCCCATTTTATCTCATATTCATGTCCAGTGCTCACCTCATCAAGGCAGGACAGGATTGGTGTTTCTAAATCTTAAATTGGCCTTTTGTATATTTAATGGTGCAAGATAAACACTACAATTTCTGTCAGCATTGTCGGCCTACAGCTAGAGCATTCAAGATGTAGCCGAGACCATCAGTACACCACCATCAGTATGGTGTCAACCACATTCACCACTCCCTTGGTAAACATCAGGGGTAAAGAAAGATGGTGTAGTACCTGGGTGGAGGCCTACATATATCTTTATAACCCAACTATTCATCTCGCTCGCAATTGGTAGCGGAGCAATCAATTTTCGCTCACCTGATCAACTACCTGTGACTGCGATGTGAAATTCACTCAGCAAATCAATAACCCTTTGGGACGGGTTTGACAATTTATATTTGCAATTATAAAAGGCCTGGGTTCTTAGAGTTGAGGATGTCTGCGGGTCGTGGCTGAAATGTCCCCTGAGACTGTCTGCTCTTTCTTATTTACTGCGTACATCAGTGGAGTCGTACTGAGTACAAATTCTTTCGAATGTACAGTTCTTTATCTTGCAACCAACATCACCTGGTACTGCGCTGCTTCTAAATATGAGGCATTACAGGTATTATAACGCACAGGAAAACAAAATGTGCGAAATCAACGGAAGTTAAATTTCACAACAGATTCATATAATATCACCAGTGAGTCAAGCTGGAACGTATTACAACTAGAGCACAGCACTCGGTAGAGCGCAAACCTCCGCCAGGTTGAAAAGTCTAAATTTTGTATCCCACTGATAGGCCGGGATCTGCATCAGGAAAAGGTCAAAAGGTCAACATCGGCCAAAGGTCACCAACTTTGCTAAATTTCTAAAATCCTCAATTTTCATCAGATTGACCTGAAATCTAAAGAGGACTTGCATATCTGGTCACTGAATTCAACCACCAAGTATTTTTGAGGTCAACATAGGCCAAAAGGTCAACATAGGCCAAATTGCTAAAATCCTCAATTTTCATCGGATTGACTTGAAATTTGAAGAGGGACTTGCATATCTGGTCACTGAATTCAACCATCCAGTCAGTATAAGTATCCACCTACAACTCATCCACGCAGGATCTGCATCCGGACCTCAACCAAAATCTAATTGGGTTGTTGTTGTCACCTAACCAACTCATCCACCAACAACTCATCCACCCAGGATCTGCATCTGGACCTCAACCAAAATCGAATTGGGTTGTTGTCACCTCACCAACTCATCCACCTTCAATTCATCCACCCAGGATCTGCATCTGGACCTCAACCAAAATCTAATTGGGTTGTTGTTGTCACCTAACCAACTCATCCACCCAGGATCTGCATCCGGACCTCAACCAAAATCTAATTGGGTTGTTGTTGTCACCTAACCAACTCATACACCTACAACTCATCCACCCAGGATCTGCATCTGGACCTCAACCAAAATCGAATTGGGTTGTTGTCACCTAACCAACTCATCCACCTTCAATTCATCCACCCAGGATCTGCATCTGGACCTCAACCAAAATCTAATTGGGTTGTTGTTGTCACCTAACCAACTCATCCACCCACAACTCATCCACCCAGGATCTGCATCCAGACCTCAACCAAAATCTAATTGGGTTGTTGTTGTCACCTAACCAACTCATCCACCTTCAACTCATCCACCAAGGATCTGCATCTGGACCTCAACCAAAATCTAATTGGGTTGTTGTTGTCACCTAACCAACTCATCCACCTACAACTCATCCACCCAGGATCTGCATCCAGACCTGAACCAAAATCTAAATGGGTTGTTGTTGTCACCTAACCAACTCATCCACTTTCAACTCATCCACCCAGGATCTGCATCTGGACCTCAACCAAAATCTAATTGGGTTGTTGTTGTCACCTAACCAACTCATCCACCCACAACTCATCCACCCAGGATCTGCATCCAGACCTCAACCAAAATCTAATTGGGTTGTTGTTGTCACCTAACCAACTCATCCACCTTCAACTCATCCACCAAGGATCTGCATCTGGACCTCAACCAAAATCTAATTGGGTTGTTATTGTCACCTAACCAACTCATCCACCTACAACTCATCCACCCAGGATCTGCATCCAGACCTGAACCAAAATCTAAATGGGTTGTTGTTGTCACCTAACCAACTCATCCACCTTCAACTCATCCACCCAGGATCTGCATCTGGACCTCAACCAAAATCTAATTGGGTTGTTGTTGTCACCTAACCAACTCATACACCTACAACTCATCCACCCAGGATCTGCATCCAGACCTCAACCAAAATCTAATTTGGTTGTTGTTGTCACCTAACCAACTCATCCACCTTCAACTCATCCACCAAGGATCTGCATCTGGACCTCAACCAAAATCTAAATGGGTTGTTGTTGTCACCTAACCAACTCATCCACCTACTTTTGTCATAATCCATCCATAACGTTTTAAGATCCATGCTATACATCGGATTTGAGATCCATGCTATATATCGGTTTTGGCCCGATCTCTCAAAGGTGAAGAATCACTTTAAGGATTAAAATATTCTCGGATCCGGATTGGATCTCAATCCAAATTTAATGAAACCTTCCTTGTCACACATCCGACCTGTCCACCAAATGTCGTCCGAATCCATCCACAACGTTTTGAGATATCCTGCTCACAGACAAACAGACAATGATGACAATGCATGATTTTTGGGGCATCCAAAAGCATACTCAATGCAGGAATCACAAAAATGTTATTATATACCACATTATATCAGGATATAATTACATTTTACAAACTGAAGTTAAAACGCTATATTTGTACTATTATTTCAGTGTATCAGGTTGATTGGCTTATTTAGTATAAGACATTTTAATTTGGGTTTCAAGAATTATGAGCCAGCAATTTCAGATTATTTCATGAGTGTTGGAACTTCCTGCATGCGAGTTATGTCAAAGATCCTCCATGAGCGTTGAATTAATTGTTTTTAAAAATTGTAGATAATGAGATCATCAAATAATGGGTAAATTATTTGAACACACAATGGATTAACTGAAATCCATGAGGCTTTTGATTTTAAATAAGTTATTTCATATCATTTAAAAGAGGTTGATTGAAATCAAAGTTCAGCTTTCATTTGCGATCTTTGTGATGCTCAAGAAAAACCTATCTCCCTTTTTTCAGATGACTCCATATGGTGTCACTTGTGCCCCAATATAAGTCATTACAACCAGACCCCAATCCATCGAAAGGCCGACAGCAGCTACATCACTCTCTGCTGATGTGGAATTGATTAGACGCTGGTCTGATAAATGGATCATGTAATTCAATTCTAGCAAATCTAACAGTCTCACCATGTCATTCGAAAAGGATCATCAAACGAGCCCACATATCTATTTCCATCATCGGCTATGATAAGAAGTCCAATCTCTTGAACTTCTCAGCCTTGCCATTAGACACGACCTCTCCTGGGCCAACCATAGAGCAAAGATGGCCTCTGAATCCATGCGTGGACTGGGCATCATCTGCCATTCCAAGTCATTCCTTGAAATATCAGAACTACTCACAGCCTACAAGGCCTTTGTCCATATCTCAACGGAATACTGCTCTCTTCTATTGGCTCGTGATGCAGCATCACACCTGTCTGGGATTTTGTAGAATCTAAAGCTTGCAACATGATTGGAATCTCCAGGGGCCAAAACACAAGGCCTATTGCTCTTACATTGCAAACAGGTTGACAGCATCTTCGTTTTTGTATCGCCTCTCTTCCAGTTTAGCGTATCCTGCTCTGTCAGACATCCAACTATCTCCAGCTCCTACCGGATGCAGGTGTTCTTCCAGGAATCGAAGCCGAGTCAAACTCCAAAAAGCCAGAGATACAGCCCACCTGCACTCTTTTGGTCCTTCTTTTTACCGTTTGTGGAGCTGCCTTCCAGATATCTGCATTTCAATCATACTCCAACCAGGCAGTGCATCAACCTCTCATGTCATTCCCCATCTGTATATGCGATCTTTACCCCCAAAAACCAGACCTATAATCCAACCCTCCTAATTGCAGCTTACTGCGTTTCTTCCCTTTTCCTGTCATTCATTCCTTTTCTTGTACCCAACTGTGAGCGCAGTTTCTATTTGCATTCCCTTTTTACCTTGTTGTCTTTGCTCTTCCCTGAGCCGAGATCTTGCGTAAAAATATTTAAATGTATAATCCTTCGCTGTATTTTACGTATACTAAATGCCACTTTAAATGGCATTGCAATGTATTTATACTCTCAAGCAATCAGGTGCATTGTACCATCCTTATCCATGTAGATGAGCAAGATTATGAGCTTGCTCATCTCCATGGATAATAAGTTGTGATTATGAGCTAATTGGTTTTTTTTTCTTTGTTCTTTCTTCAATACATTTACTTTTTCTAAAAAATCCGCAATTAAAAGCTCAATGTTACTCCGTTGCAATGTCACCCAGGATTTTTGGCTTCTTACTTTTTACGGCAGAGCCCATAGGGCAATGCCATCTGGAACAGCGTTTGTCTGTCTGTCTGTATGTCCCTTCCGCAGGCATTTTGAAGGTTTATTTCCTTTAAAATTTGTTTGCTCTGCAACTGTTGGTCCAATTGATTTAAAAAATGTTCACCATAGAAGCGCATCCTCCTGTAGCTTTTTAATGATAATTATGACGTCATACGTCACGTGGTACCGGCGCCATCTGGAACAGCGTTTGTCTGTCTGTATGTATGTCCCTTCCGCAGGCATTTTGAAGGTTTATTTCCTTTAAAATTTGCTTGCTCTGCAACTGTTGGTCCAATTGATTTTAAAAAATGTTCACCATCGAAGCGCATCCTCCTGTAGCTTTTTAAATGATAATTATGACGTCATACATCACGTGGTACAGGCGCCATCTTGGAAAAACTGAAAAACTTTGCACCTTTATATCTACAAAACCACTCCATGGAAAAAAATTGAAAGGGCTCATTGTAAAGTACTCCCCCATGAGGAATAACATATGTTAATGATGATGTCATAAGTGCCTTCATTTTGACATCATAAATTGCCAAGTCGAATGCTTGATCTGATCGGTATGAAATTTATTGAGCATTATCTTGGGATAAATTGGTCAAGAAAAAAAATTGATGACGTCATTGCTCATGTAGTCGGCATCCATATTTTTCGGCATAGCCCTTAGCACAATGCCGTCTGGAACAGCGTTGTCTGTTCCTCCGGTGTATGTATGGATGTATGTCCCTCACAAAGGTCTGGTCTGTCCGTCAGTCTGTCAGTCCGTCCGTAAACACTTGCAAATTCTTCTCCGAAACCGCTGAAGGGATTGTGACCAAACTTGGCACAAATTCTATTTGTTGTGTTGTGACTAAAGTTTGTTCATGGCAATAAAAAAATCGGGGTCTAAGGGGGTTTACCGGGGTCAAAGTGGATCCAGGTTTGACCCCCAAAATATGAATTTGCTTTTTCCTCTGAAACTACACACACTATTCCGATGAAACTTGACCACAAGCTTCATTACCCATGATGTACCAAAGTTTCAGGTGTTTATGGACGGACGATGCGCCATCGCATAAGCTGCCCTGAACTTCGTTCCAGGTGAGCTAAAAATTGGGGTCTGAGGAGGTATACAGGGTTGGGGTGGAGGTTGCCCCCCAAAATAGGTATTTTTTTGTTTGTTTTATTTAAAGTTTTATGATTATGTTAGTATGATTCTACGTGCTACCCTGTCTTCTAGCAACCATTGAAATTGGTTTAAAATACCTTTAGTCAGTGTAGTATACTGTTTATTATACCAGGTGACCGCCAGGAGTATTGCCCCTATGTTTTTAGATCACCTGGAACCAAGTTAAGGGGAGACTATGTGATGGTTTAAGTTTAACCTCCAGTTGTTTTAATTGTTAATTAATGTTTGGATTATCCATTTGCAACTCACAGAACTATATTTTTTTGTATTTTTGTACTCATAGGTGTTGGTACACAAAAATAATTTGTACTACCAGGAAGTGCAAGGGGGATCTCTGACCCGTTTGACGCATTGGGGGAAAGAAGGAATGGTATATTGTGGATTGACAGACTGGCTGTACCAAGGTAAGTGTAGCGCTATGTGTATCACATTCTTTCACTGATCAGCTCTGTTTCTAAGATAGAATGAAATTGTTTCAACTAATCCTTAAACCACATACAACAAGCAAAATCTCAACCTCCACAAGAAATAATTTAATTATAGAAACCCCGTCATTTTATGCTCGGATAAATACTGTCAAGGAGCATTGCTGACAATATAATGTAATTGAAGGAATGAAAATGAGTATCATAAGAGGGAAGTTATTAATTTGCTTGAATAAACTGTGCGTGCAAACATCACACAGAGGAGGTGCTCCACTCTCGGAAAGCACATTGGTGGTCACCAAATGGTGGATCGCTTGCCTTCTTGGTGATCAACAACACAGGTGTACCAAATGCTGAGCTCCCTCGCTATACAGGGGGGCTGTATCCCAACAGCTACCGCTACCCATACCCTAAGGTACAAAATGCAACAATAGCATCTTCTCCAAGTGCACCACTTCATTAAATATCACTTTTCACTAATATTATCATCATCATCATCATGAAGTGAGTCGTTAGCATTCCGAGTTTTGAATCATTTACTTTTTGATATTTCATTGAATACACATGTGACAACATATTTTTGTTTGTAAATGTTTGTTTAGCAACCATTAATGGATTTCTTTATTAATCATTTCCTTGCCAATATTTGTATATCATTGGCTTTGCAGGAGAATGACAATTTTCTGACCTATGGCCATGTGCCTTATCATATCAAATGCTAGCAGGGGTACCCGGCATTGTCCTGTGTGGTTCTTTCTAATCCTGTGGCATTTGGAAGAAATCAAATTTTATTTAAAAAAAAAAATGTTTCAATTTTTTGTTTCTGGGGGCTTAAGACACTTCCCTATACCCACAAATGAATGGCGTAGGGGATCATTTAATATTATCAGTACCTTTCACTTAGCTAGCTATAAAGGCTTAGGAACTATAGAGCGAATAAAAGAAAAACCAAAACAATTCCATTTTCTTTTTCAAAATTTTCAAAACTTTTTTGAGTAAAACACTCACAGGCACTCACTGATGAACCTCTGAAAGTTTGACGAAGGTCAGTTTGGCCATCTCTGAGAAAGATGGCGACACAGACACAGACAGACAGATAGACAAACATCTATCCTACAGTATAGATCAGTGTAATGGCTGAAAAGACTATTCTTTTGATCATTGGATTACTCATTGACCTACCTGCAACCTGAATGGGGTGGGAGGGGGATGATGGGGTACTGAAAAATGTTTTGAAATATTAACAAATGAACAGATTGATGACATACTCACACCCTGCTGTAAGCTCCCTGGGGTATAGCTCCAGGTTCGTGAAAAATAAGCCCGATTGAGTGAAGTTAAGGACATAGGAAAGTTGGTGTTTATTTGTTTGATTACTGAATGAATAATATAGAGAAATGTATCCTTATTATTGAAGTTTTAGTGGAAAAGAACTTCCAGTGCTTCACATCGCTGTTGCTTTCACATCTGCCAATGTGGTGATGGATGCTGAGCAGATATGCTGATTTCATATTTGTTTGCCACTCTACTCACGGTTACACCATTAGCCTCAGGCCAGTGTGGAAAAAAGACTTCCTTCGTGTACCTCTTGTTTACATTCCATGAAGATGGTAGTACCTGAACTGCAAGAGAGAGTTGGCAAGCATGACAAACGTGGGAATGCACGGAGCGCGTCTTGTGTTTACACGTGACAATAAATATTGGGAAAAAGAAAATTTTACATCAGATTTTTATGTGGAACAGTCTAACGGTAACTTTTTGAAATTTTCTTTGTTGCATCTAAATGAAACATGAAACAAGAATGGCACTCGGTAGAGCGCAAACCTCCACCAGGCTGAACAGTTTATGTTTTGTATCCCACTGATAGGCCGGAACTGGATTCGGACCTGAACCAAAATCTAATCGGCTTGTTCTTGTCACCTAACCAACTCACCCACCAAGTTTAGTCATAACTCGTCCATAACTTTTTTTAAATATCATGTTGTGTATCGCTTTTCACCCGATCTCTCAATGGTGAAGAATCACTGAAAAATTAAATAATTCTAGTATCCGAATCCATATTAAGATCTTCACCAAAATCTAATCGAACGTTGTCACACACCCAATCTGTCCACTAAGTTTCGTCCAAATCCGTCCATAACGTTTTGAGGTATCGTGCGACATGTTGGTTTTAGCTCCATCACTCAATGGTGTAGAAGCACTTTAAAAAATTCCTTGATCTGGATCTGCATTGGAATATTCACCAAAATTGAATCAACAATTCTTCCTTGTCGCATGCGCAATCTGTTGGCCAAATTTTGTCCAAATCCGTCCATAACTTTTTGAGGTATCGTGCTATATGTTGGTTTTAGCTCCATCACTCAATGGTGTAGAAGCACTTTAAAAAATTCCTTGATCTGAATCTGCATTGCAATATTCACCAAAATTGAATCAACAATTCTTCCTTGTCGCATGCGCAATCTGTTGGCCAAATTTTGTCCAAATCCGTCCATAACTTTTTGAGGTATCGTGCTATATGTTGGTTTTAGCTCCATCACTCAATGGTGTAGAAGCACTTTAAAAAATTCCTTGATCTGAATCTGCATTGCAATATTCACCAAAATTGAATCAACAATTCTTCCTTGTCGCATGCGCAATCTGTTGGCCAAATTTTATCCAAATCCGTCCATAACGTTTTGAGGTATCGTGCGACATGTTGGTTTTAGCTCCATCACTCAATGGTGTAGAAGCACTTTAAAAAATTCCTTGATCTGGATCTGCATTGCAATATTCACCAAAATTGATTCAACAATTCTTCCTTGTCGCATGCGCAATCTGTCCGCCAAATTTTGTCCGAATCCGTCCACATTTTTTTGAGATATCGTGCTATATGTTGGTTTTAGCTCCATCACTCAATGGTGTAGAAGCACTTTAAAAAATTCCTTGATCTGGATCTGCATTGGAATATTCACCAAAATTGAATCAACAATTCTTCCTTGTCGCATGCGCAATCTGTTGGCCAAATTTTATCCAAATCCGTCCATAACGTTTTGAGGTATCGTGCGACATGTTGGTTTTAGCTCCATCACTCAATGGTGTAGAAGCACTTTAAAAAATTCCTTGATCTGGATCTGCATTGCAATATTCACCAAAATTGATTCAACAATTCTTCCTTGTCGCATGCGCAATCTGTTGGCCAAATTTTATCCAAATCCGTCCATAACGTTTTGAGGTATCGTGCGACATGTTGGTTTTAGCTCCATCACTCAATGGTGTAGAAGCACTTTAAAAAATTCCTTGATCTGAATTTGCATTGCAATATTCACCAAAATTGAATCAACAATTCTTCCTTGTCGCATGCGCAATCTGTCCGCCAAATTTTGTCCGAATCCGTCCACATTTTTTTGAGATATCGTGCTATATGTTGGTTTTAGCTCCATCACTCAATGGTGTAGAAGCACTTTAAAAAATTCCTTGATCTGAATTTGCATTGGAATATTCACCAAAATTGAATCAACAATTCTTCCTTGTCGCATGCGCAATCTGTCCGCCAAATTTTGTCCGAATCCGTCCACATTTTTTTGAGATATCGTGCTATATGTTGGTTTTATATCTATCACTTAATGGTGAAGAATCACTTTAAAATTATCTGATCTGGATCTACATTCGAATCTTCACTGCAATTGAATCAATTCTTCCTTGTCGCATCCACAAACTCTCTGCCAAATTTCGTCCGAATCCGTCCACAACTTTTTGAGATGTCGTGCTGTATATAGTTTTTGGCCCAATCTTCAAATGGTGAAGAATCACTTATAAAAAACTCTACTAGCCGGATGCAGATACAGACCTTCACCAAAATCTAATCATTTCGTCCTCGTCACATACGCAAACTCTCCGCCAAGTTTCATCCGAATCAATCCATAACTTTTTGAGATATCTTGTTCACAAACAGACAGACCGACAAACAAACAGACATACAGGGGGTGAAAACATAACCCCCATTCATCTGCGGTGGCAGAGGTAACAATGAAACAATTGTAACATTTCAGTCCTCTTTAATTTTGATGTCCGTTCTGACATCTTTTCAGATTCTTTCACAAAATCCTAATGAATTTTATAACTTATACTTATGGTTTATCAGCCACCCTCAGTTAAGTACCCCGTCATCCTTCCAAAGATTTTTTTTCCCCCTGTAATCATCAGGACTAGTGGAGAAACTTGATAACACATTATACGAAAGAGATAGGAAACCCAAGATAATGAACCAAAAGAGCACAATGAATCAAACTCGAGTCTTTTACCAGATTTGCGAATCAAATTAAGCTCTTTCGACCATTGATTGCATGGAGCTTTTCCTCTTATCCTCAGTGCCATTTATACGGCCTTCCTCATGAAAACGGTTGTGCTTAAAAACCAATTTGGTGGCTTTTAAGAACTTTTTCATGTTAAGTTATTCGATATGTATTACTGATGTCAAGATGGAGATTATCGTTGTTCAGAGGCACATGGCATTCTTAACAAGGATGCGAATGACTGTGCATGCAGGCGGGACAGCCCAACCCAAGTGTGCGGCTTTTCGTTGCCGGTCTCACTCCTCCATCACTGGATACTCTCACGGAACTGCTCCCACCTCTTGCCCTCCGACATCAGTGAGCATTGTGCCTGCTGCCACACTCTGGTCACATGTCTTTGGGAGTTAATTTGGTGCTTGGGGCTAAATCTATAATCCTTATACGGCTTATGCTTAATAGGAAGAAATTTACTGTGGCTACTGGCAGCCTTTTTGAAGTGAGGAAAGCCACATAACCCATGTCTTAGTGTTCTTGCCATCAAAAGAAATCGGTGCCCTTGCAGTGAGTTTCTATCACTATATCATTGGTGTTTATGAAAACATATAACTTTGCATCATCACAATGCCCTCTTGTGATTTCGTACGTACACATTTGGCTTCGTTCCATGTCAGGCTGTTATAAAGAAAATGTTTGTTTTGAATCAGTGTTTTTCATGTATTAGCAGCTGAGACAATTTTACCTCCGGAACCGAAGGTGCATGGAGGTTATGTTTTCACCCCTGTCTGTCTGTTTGTCTGTGAGCAGGAAATCTCAAAATGGTACAGACAGATTTTCACAATTTTTTTTACAGGCAAGGATCAATGGTGACATGAATTGTGTGACGAGGATGAATTGTTCAGATTTTGGTGAAGATCCGGATCTGTATCTGGATCCGAGAATTTTTTAAGTGATTCTTCACCATTGAGTGATGACCATACACACAAAGTTATGAATTATGTGCAACTAGAAGGAAGTTATCCTTATTTAAACGTGTAATTCAAAATACCTCTCACTGCGTAATTAAAAACACCTCCCTATACTGGAAAACGTGGGGACAGGAATACAGTACTGGGAATGGTGAGGACTTGTAATACCCTCTCCCACCTGGAGTGGTGCTACACGATACACATTTACAAAGAAATTTGTGTCCTCCACTCCCTGCCCCCCAAAACCCGGCTAGCTAAACATCTGAGAGGAGAGTTCGTATAACTCAAGGCCACCACTTATTAACTCAACTCAACACACCACTTTATTATGCCATATATCTGCACAAACAATCCCCACAACACATTGAAACATACCACAACACACCTCAGTGCACACAAGACCACAAACCACTACACATCAGCACACCACACCACACTCAACATGCCACACACCACAGAACCACACACATCAACACTATACACTCAACAAATCAACACACCATAACTCCAACCCGGCATTTTGACACCCCTTAATTATGCTTTTCACACCAGCGAAATAAATGGTTTGTGTGCGTAGATTTTCGTTTTAACCTGACTTGTCGCACCAGTAAACACATCCCTTTATCTGGGCGGTGTATAGTGCCACAGATCGGTGCCGCATTCAGTCCCAAATTAATTTAAAAAATAACCCGATGTACAGACATGAAGCAAAAGCATGCATATGCACTTGTGTGTGTGTGTGTGTGTATATATATATATATATATATATATATATATATATATATATATATATATATATATATATATATATATATATATATATATATATATATATATATATATATATATATACACATATATACAGACTTGGCATTTAATATGGAATATTTTTTTTGTGGGGGTGAACTTACTTTTCAAGAAGTCTTAGAACCAAAAGTTCATTGGAATTATGTTGAAATTATTCTAGATTTTGTTAATGTGATCTTTAAAAGAAACAAAAACCACATTTGACATTTCGAAACAAATAAATTGATCCTTGAAAGTGATGTAAACTGATATCGAACTCAATTAATGGACAGTACTGTGTTAAACTTCTGTACGTTTTCCAGAAGTATCTCTTTATTTTGCACATTAGCCAAAAAAATTTTAAACAAAAACAAAAGTTAAATTACGACTGGGATTACGGACAGTAAAATTACAGTTCAGTACTTCGTGTAACCCCCACGAGCATTCAGGAGAGCACGTACACATTGAGGCATGCTGTTCACGAGATTTGCCAAGGTTTGGACAGGAATCGCTTGCCATGCAGTGACAATAGCCTGCTGCAATTCACGCACAGAGGTCAGCTGCTGGTCCAAGTGGTCGATTTGACGCGTTCATTCTGCCCACAAGTTCTCTATCGGATTCATATCCGGGGACATGGCAGGCCACTCCATATGCTCTACACCACGGTCAGCAAGAAAGTGTTGGATCATGCGAGCACGATGAAGCGTGCATTGTCATCTTGGAAGACAAAGTTTCATCGAAAGGCTGCACGAGCAAATGGAAGCAATGTTTCTTCCAGAATGGCCCTGTACTTGAACTGGTTCAGGTTTCCATTCAGACCAACCAGGTCAGTTTTTCCCCCTGCATGAAAAGCAGCCCAAACGGTCACCCCACCACCTCCAGCTTGGACTCTTGGCACTATACAATCTTTGTTGTAGGCTTCATGTACTTGTCTGCGCACTCGGACGTGGCCATCTTGACGATAGACCAGAAATCTAGACTCGTCACTGAAGATCACGTGATTCCAGTGTCCTGGCTGCCATTGACGGTGCTCTCTGGCCCACTGCAATCGGCACTGGCGGTGTCGTCTGGTCAGGTGTGGCTTTCTCAGGGGACGCCTGGCACGATAGCCTGCTTGAACAAGTCGTTGGTTGACTAGCCTTCTGGATACAGGCACATTTGTCAGTTGCTGCCACTCATCCCTAAGCCGATTAGCTGACTTGGTACGGCCATTGCGGACTAACCGGTGCAGCTGGCGATCATCCCTCCTTGTGGTTCTGTGGGGACGTCCTGGCCTCGGTATTGGAGTAGGGACACCCCTCTGAGCATTTCGTTTCAGGATCTTTGACACCTGACCTTGAGTGATGCCATACTGCCGAGCAATAGCACGCTGTTTCATGCCGTAATTTCGTAAAGCCACCACTCCATGACAAACAGCATTGTCGAGTTGACGGACCATCTCCAGAGGAAGCGGCAATAACTTTTGGAGACATGCAGCAGTTGTTTTCCACCAATACAGAACGCAACAACCCTTGTATACCCGACTGTGAAGCCAATCATCAAATGCACCTGTCCGTACATTTTGCCACGCCACCTGTGATATAATCCTGTTGTTGACTTCTTGCTGCGACAGACCATCAGTGACATGGTTCTTTCAACAAATACATCACCAAAGTGTAAAAGAAACTCACCAGATTGATATACTGAGTTAAGAAAGTAAATCCAAGTCAAGAAAAAATTTATATTCCATATTAAATGCCAAGTCTGTATATATATATATATATATATATATATATATATATATATATATATATATATATATATATATATATATATATATATATATATATATATATATATCGTATATACAGTCATAACCAAAAATATTGGCATCCTTGCACTTTTTTCAAGTAATGCACCATTTCTTCCAGAAAATTGATGAAATAAAAATATATTTTGGTATCCACATTTGTATTTATTTAGTTTGCAGTCGAACAAAACAAAAAAGCCTGAAAAATTTACGAAATATTGGCGTATTCCACATAGGAATCCTAAAATGACCTGGACAATATTATTGGCACCTTTTAGAAGTTGTTAGAAATAATTAGATTTAAAGCAGGTGATTCTCCTTTATTTTGGAATTTAACTCACCCGTGGTGAGTTGCAGGTGCCTGCAATATAAAAAAATCACTCATTCAACCAGTTTGAATAGAGAAAAGGAGTCATTCTGCTGTTTTGTGTCACTGTGTGTACCACAATGAGTATGGAGAAAAGAAAGAAAACCAGAGAATTGTCTGAGGAGGTCAGACACAAGATTGTAGCCAAGCATGGACAATCTCAAGGCTGCAAGTCCATCTCCAGAGACCTTGATGTTCCTGTGTCCACCGTACGCAATGTCATCAGGAAGTTTTAGGCACATGGCACTGAAGCCAATGTCCCAGGATGTTGCCGCAAGAGAAAACTTGATCGAAGATTGTAGCGAAGGATTGTTCAAATGGTGGAGAATGCACCTCGATCAACTGCCAAATAAATTCAAGCTGACCTGCAGACACAAGGTACGGCAGTTTTAACCTGCACCATTCGTCGCCAACTCAATGAAAGGGAGTTCTATGGTAGGAGAGCCAGGAGGACCCCACTGCTGAGAGAGAGAGACATAAGAAATCCTGACTGGAGTTTGCCAAAACACATTTGAACAAGCCAACAAGCTGGTTAATTGCCAGTTTCTGGGTCACAGAGGTTAGGCTATTGTTCTCAACAGCTACTCATATTAGGACACACTACTCATATTAGGATTTTTGAAGGTGGCAGTATAGCATAGTTTCACCATACTCGATTACAAATATTCTTCCTTTTCGTTCAATTCCAGGGAGTTGTGAATCTAAAAGAACCTCCTTCTGGGAGAATGTCCTGTGGACAGATGAGACCAACTTTGAGCTTTTTGGTGAAGCACATCATCTCTATGTTTACAGAAAACAAAATAAAGCCTTCAAAGAAAAGAACACCTTCCCTACAGTCAAACATGGAGGAGGTTCAGTGATGTTTTGGGGTTTCTGTGCTGCCTCTGGCACCTGGTGCCTTGAATGTGTGCATGGCATCATGAAATCGGGAGATTACCAAGGCATTTTGGAGCGCAATGTTCAACCCAGTTACAGAAAGTTGGGTCTCGGTCTCCGTCGAAGGTCATGGGTCTTGCAGCAGGACAATGACCCCAAATACACTTCAAAAATCACCCAGGAATGGTTCAAGACAAAATGCTGAACTGTTCTGAAGTGGCCAGCAATGAGTCCAGATCTATATCCCATTGAACACCTGTGGGGAGATCTGAAAACAGAAGTTGGGAGAAGGCACCCTTCAAATCTGGAAGAACTGGAGCAGTTTGCACAAGAAGAGTGGGCCAAACTACCAGTAGAGAGGTGTGGGAAGCTCATTCATGGCTATAGGAAGCGCTTGTCTGCAGTTATTTTGTCCAAAGTCTGTGCTACCAAATATTAAGTCTAGGGTGTCAATAATTTTGTCAATGCCATTTCTTTTTATTTTCTGATTTTAAAGGAAATATTACGTTCTGAATCCAAAAAACGGTTCTGTAATATTAACAGTGAAATAAAGAATTGTGGAGACCAAATACTTTTGTCAATTTCAACTTATTTTTTAGAGAAAATTGTGAGTTGTTTGAAAAAGTGCAAGGGTGCCAATATTTTTGGCCACGACTGTATATATTACATTGTGGTTATATCCCTGGGATCATTACAATTTCACTGGGCCATGGACTGACACCCATTCGTAAGACCTGAGGCCTGCCATTTGTGTGAGCTGCATCATAAAATGGCGGCACATTATTTTAATTGTGGGTGGAGTCAGGCCAGCTGTCCAACCAATGGATGGAAAGGAATATTACACGTGCATGGATAGACGGACGGCCAAGTGCATTATGTAAATGTGACATAGTGAAATATTTAAACTTGGATGAGCGAGTGTAGTTTTAGATAAGTGTGGCAGACTTTCCAGTTGAATGGACTTTATGGTCATTGCGAGGCAGTTTATCATCATTCCCTTTTTTTCTGTCCGTGCCCCTTTTGACACTTTTTAAAAATTAACTCTTTCATGAGCCATGACTAATGGCCTTTAAAAAAAACACAAATCCTAAAATCACTGGCCTATAGGTCACCCGCTCTATGTAGAAAGGGCTGCTTAATTGGTAGTTTCTGGGTCACAGAGGTTAGCCTATTGCTCTCAACATCGACTCCGAGGACACACTACTCATATTGGGATGTTTGAAGGTGGCAGGTACAGCTTAGCTTCACCGTACTTAATTGCAAATTTTCTTGTTTTTCGTTCAATTCCAGGCAGATGTGAATCTAAGAGAACCAGCTATATTGGATATTGCGCAATTTCAAGGAAAATATGAATATTGTTTCACAAGGCATTAAGTGATTTCAGGAAATTGGATGTGGATATCATATAGGCTTGATCTGCCAAATCGCCCAGTCCTGTTTCTTTGTATACTGCAGTGGTACATCCAACGCACACTGGGATAGCTGGCATTCATAAAATGCCTTTATATATATATATATATGTATAATAAGAATACAAAGCAGCAAGAAATGTCTCACCAAGAATGCTCTTTCTAAATTGCTGTGATTACGGATAAACTTGCAAAATAATTTTGTCATAGTGAATGCCCTATAATAATGTGAGCAGTTATATGAATAACTGCGAAGTAAAACCCACATTATAAATGGCAAATGGCGTGGGGAAAAAGAACGGTAAATGGATAATTTAATGATACTTCAAAACATCTCTCTGCATTAAATACTGTATTCATTTTACTGCACAGCAAACTGTGACCTCACGACCGGAATGTGCAGGCGTTCACCATCGTGTAACTGGGGAATAAAAAGCAGCAGAATTTATGAGAATGTTTTCTTGTTATAACAATAACAGCAGAATAGCATTCGACGAAAGTTGTTTTGGTTTTTTTTCAGCAGTTTATCTGACAACTCGTTTTATGGGGAGAGCAGGATAGCCCAGACGTATGTGCGCTCCCCTCTGAGCTGTCTGGTCTGGGTTCCAATCCCGACCCAACTATAAGCTGTCACCCCGATGATAGATCTGTGTGTGCGCCGTCCGGGGAAGAACGTTATGTCCGTCTGCCAGCAATGGTCGTTGGTGGACGTGAAAGGTAAGACGGTGTTCTTCGAGAAGAGTAGGTTGAATTATTGTAGCACACTGGGTACATTCTACATTCTAAATTCCTGTCATCTTCGGTCGAACGTCAGACCTGGCCATGAAGTTCATGAGAGCCTTTGGACAAAAATATGCCCTGGCCGATCCCACTATAAGATGGGAATAATTGGGGCCACTGAGATAGTAGTAGTAATAGTAATAGTAGTGTAGTAGTAGTAGTAGTAGCAGTACTTGTAGCAGTAGTAGTAGTAATAGTAGCGGTAGTAGTAGAAGTAGCAGTAATAGTAGCGGTAGTAGTAATAGTAGTAGTAGTAGTTGTACTTGTAGCAGTAGTAGCAGTAGTAGTAGTTGTAATAGTAGCGGTAGTAGTAGAAGTAGCAGTAATAGTAGCGGTAGTAGTAATAGTAGTAGTAGTAGTTGTACTTGTAGAGGTAGTAGTAGTAGTACTAGCGGTAGTAGTAGTAGTAGCAGTAATAGTAGCGGTAGTAGTTGTAGTAGTAGCAGCAGTAATAGCAGCAGTAGTGGTAGTAGTAGTAGTAGTAGTAGTAATAGTAGTAGTAGTAGTAGTAGCAGCATTAATAGCAGCAGTAGTGGTGTTAGTAGTAGTAGTAGTTGTAGTAGTAGTAACTGGCAGCTTGTTTTACATTCAGGAACAGCTGAGTTTTTTTCTCTCTTCGTCAACCCTATATGTACTAGCACACCTGTGAGGCCGAAGCCCTATTTTTTTGGTCTTGTTTGTAGCACTAATTTTGAAATTCCAAGAACTGAGAAACAGGTACAAGTGAGGCAGTATTGAAATGTATTGATGAGAGTGGATGAGGGTTGATGTTGTAGCGGCTACCGCTGGGTATACACAATCGCCATGCACCTACCGAGGACGTGGATCGATCACCATGCCGGGCTCGCCCAGGATGCCCGGGCATGCCCGCTCTCGACTTGCCAGGCCTCGTCCAGGACGCCCGGGCGCGCCCGGGCATGCCCGCTCTCGACTTGCCAGGCCTCGTCTGGGACGCCCGGGCATGCCCGCTCTCAACTTGCCAGGCCTCGTCCAGGACGCCCGGACACGCCCCCTCTCGCCTTTCCCGGGCAAACGCTCCGGGATAATGTGTATATATATTGCTGCCCGATAAACGGGCTTTTCAGAGTACCCGAGTTGATTTGACACAATAAAGAAACTCGGATGAATTCCAGCTTTTTGTCGCGTCCATTCTTTCGATTTATGTTGGAGCATAGCTCCTACATTGGTGACCCGACATGGACACGGCAGTTGCCCTCAAACTGCCTACCTTCTGGGAGGCTCACGCGGCGGTTTGGTTCGCCCAGGCAGACTCCCTGTTCGCCCTGCGAGGCATCACGGCTGACGACACCCGCTTCCACCATGTGGTAGCAGCACTCGGCTCAGCCACCGCGGCCCGCGCCCTGAGCCTCCTCGAGCGCCCGCCAGCCGCTGACAAATACGACGCGATTAAAAAGCTCCTCCTCGACGCTTTCGCCCTCTCATCAGCGGAACGCGCACGGCGCCTGCTCGACCTGCCCGAGCTCGGCGACACGTGCCCGTCCGAGCGAATGGACTACATGCTTTCGCTGCTCGGCGGGCACTCTCCGGCATTCCTGTTCCGGGAGCTGTTCCTCCGTCAGCTGCCTAGCCCGGTACGCCTCGCCCTGGCAAGCACGACGATCACGGATCCCCGCGCCCTCGCCGGGGAAGCCGACAAGATCTCCGCGGCAGGCCAACGCATTGGAGCAGCGACCTGGAGCCCACCGCCATCCGAAGCAACGCCCATGGCGCCCGAGCACCCGACACGGTCGACGACTGAACTGCTGACGCAATTGGCGGCCACTACGCCACGCCGACCACCTCCAGCACGACGACCGGAGCCTCCACCTGACCAGGCGTGGTGTTATTATCATGCCAGGTTCGGACAGAAGGCCCGGACATGCCGACCCCCGTGCACCTTCGGCAAGCCGGGAAACGGCCGGGCCGGCGTTCATTACCAGCCATGAGCGCCGGCCACACGGGCAACTTACTCTTCATCACGGACAAAGCGTCCGGACGGCGCTTCCTGTGTGACACCGGCGCCCAACTGAGCGTCATACCCGCCTCCGATCAGGACAGGCAGTCCGCGGTTTGCGGCCCCTCCTTGGTTGCGGCCAACGGATCGGCCATCCGCACCTTCGGCCCGCGCAACGTCACCCTCTGCTTCGGCAGCCAACGCTTTAATTGGACTTTTGTAACCGCAAGCGTGCCCATGGCTCTGCTAGGCGCTGACTTCCTCTGCGCACACGGACTGCTGGTGGACGTCCAACGGCGTCACCTCATCAATGCCGAGGCCTTCAGCTCCCTGGCATGCACATTGAGCAGCTCCGCTCCGACCGAGCTGGCATGCGCCCTCCCGGCTGCGAACAAGTTTGCTCGCCTGCTCACGGAGTTCCCGGCCCTCACGCGGCCGACGTTTTCGGCTGTCGCAGTACGACATGGGATCGAGCACCACATACCTACCACAGGCCCGCCGGTCTACGCCAGAGCCCGCCGCCTCGACCCAGCCAAGCTCGCCGTGGCCAAAGCCGAGTTCGACGCTTTGGAACACCTCGGCATCGTGCGGCGCTCCGATAGCGCGTGGGCTTCGCCACTACACATCGTCCCAAAACCAGGGGGTGGCTACCGCCCATGTGGCGACTACCGCCGCCTTAACGACGCTACCACCCCCGACAGGTATCCGATCCCGCACATCCAAGACTTCTCCGCCCGTTTGGCAGGACGGGTCATTTTTTCAAAGATCGATTGAATACGGGGATATCACCAGGTACCTGTCAGGGTGGCCGACGTCCCAAAAACGGCCGTCATCACGCCGTTCGGCTTATTCGAATTCCTGTGGATGCCGTTTGGCCTCAAGAACGCGGCTCAGGCGTTCCAGCGCTTGATGGACGGCGTGCTGCGCAACCTGCCGTTCCTCTTCGTTTACCTGGACGACATCCTCGTCGCCAGCATGTCCCGGGCCGAGCACCTCCTCCACCTCCGAACACTGTTCGGGCGCCTCAGCGAGCACGGCCTCATCGTCAACCCGGCCAAATGCCACTTCGGCACGACGGTCGTTGATTTTTTGGGCCACCACATCACCAAGAACGGGGCCGTGTCGCTGCCAACCAAGGTTGAGACCATCACCACGTTTCCGCGTCCCCGCTCCATAAAGGCCCTGCAGGAATTCCTGGGAATGGTGAATTTCTATCACCGCTTCATGCCCCGTGCTGCTCAACTCATGCGGCCCCTCTACGAAGCCCTCCGGGGCAAGCCGGCCAAGCACGACGTCGTCTGGTTCGCAGCAATGGACGTGGCCTTTAAAAGCTCAAAGCGGGCCCTCGCCGACACAACACTGCTCGCTCACCCGGTGCTCAACGCTCCCATCGCCCTCACCACGGATGCCTCCGACTACGCGGTGGGCGCCGTACATGAGCAATGGGTGAACGGGGTTTGCCAGCCACTCACTTTTTTCAGCCGGCAACTCCGGCCGAACGAGCTCAAATATAGCACGTTTGACCGTGAGCTCCTCGGTCTACACCTGGCCGTTCGCCATTTCCGCCACCTCCTGGAGGGCCGACCCTTCACGGCGTTCGTCGACCACAAGCCATTGGTTTACGCAATGGCCAAGGTCATGGAGCCATGGTCGGCCCGCCAACAGCGCCACCTCTCCGCCGTGTCGGAGTTTACCACGGACATCCGGCACGTCGCCGGCAAAGACAACGCCGTGGCCGACTGTCTTTCTCGGGCCAGCGCGAACGCGGTCCACCTCGGCGTGGACTTCGCGCTTATGGCGGCGGACCAAACCACCGACACCACGGTGCAAGCCCTCCGGGCGGCGGACGCGGGCCTCCGCCTGGCCGACATCCCCTTCGCGGACACTGTCCTGCTCTGCGACGTCTCCCAAGGCCAGCCTCGCCCCATCGTGCCCGTTACCTGGCAACGCCGCATCTTTGCCTCCCTCCACGGCCTTTCCCACCCGGGCCGGAAAGCTTCCCAGAAGCTGGTGTCGGCGCGATTCGTCTGGCACGGCCTTCGACGGGACGTCCGCGATTGGACCAGCACCTGCACAGCCTGCCAACAGGCCAAGGTCCACCGACACACCCAGGCCCTGCTGGCACCTTTCACCGTGCCCGAACGACGTTTCGACCACGTCAACATGGACCTGGTGGGCCCCCTCCCCCCATCACGGGGTTTCACACACCTGCTCACCATGGTGGACAGGACCACCAGGTGGCCGGAGGCCGTTCCCCTCGTCTCCACCACCACCGCCGACGTGGCGCAGGCTTTCATCGCCACCTGGGTCGCCCGCTTCGGCGCACCGGCGAACATCTCGTCGGACCGCGGACCGCAGTTCACCTCCGAGCTGTGGGGCGCGGTCGCCCGCAACCTGGGGGTCAAGCTCCACCATACTACGGCCTACCACCCCCAAGCCAACGGGTTATGTGAGCGATTCCACCGCTCCATGAAGGCCGCGCTCATGGCCGGCCTTCAGGACGGCGGTTGGGCCGACCGGCTGCTGTGGGTCCTTTTGGGGCTCCGCACGGCCCCCAAGGAGGACCTCCGGGCGTTCACCACCGAGCTTGTCTACGGCCAGGGGCTACGCGTCCCGGGCGAATTCGTGCCCGACGCTACCAGTCCCTGGTCCGCAGCTCACCAGCGCTCGGACCTCCAGGAGACCGCCCGACGGTTTGCCCCCGTGCCAACGTCCCACCACGGTGACCCCCAGTCCTACGTCCCCCAAGCGCCTCGCACAGCGGAGTATGTTTTTGTGCGTCATGACGCACATCGGGGGCCACTCCGGCCGCCGTACGACGGGCCATTCCGTGTCCTGCGACGGGACGACAAGTCGTTCATCATCGACATCGGCGGCAGGTCGGACCGGATTGCGGTGGACCGCCTCAAGCCGGCGCACGTGGACATCGACCAACCGCCACGGTTGGCCCTTCCGCCGCGGCGAGTCCGCCCCCCGTCCACGGTGCCCCCCACTCGACCGCCCACCACCACACCGGACCCCCCCCCCCCCCACGACCCGCCAGGGGTCGCTTCGGCCGGGTCATCAGGACCCCCCTTAAATTGACCCTGCCAGTGCAAGTCGATTCTGGGGGGACGTGTGTAGCGGCTACCGCTGGGTATGCAAAATCGCCTTGCACCTACCGAGGACGCGGTGCGATCCCCATGCCGGGCTCGCCCAGGACGCCCGGGCATGCCCGCTCTCGACTTGCCAGGCCTCATCCGGGACGCCCGGGCATGCCCGCTCTCGACTTGCCAGGCCTCGTCCAGGACGCCCGGACAAGCCCCCTCTCGCCTTTCCCGGGCAAACGTTCCGGGATAATGTGTATATATATTGCTGCCCGATAAACGGGCTTTTTAGAGTACCCGAGTTGATTTGACACAATAAAGAAACTCGGACGAATTCCAGCTTTTTGTCGCGTCCATTCTTTCGATTTACGTTGCAGCATAGCTCCTACATTGTGAATAATGACAATGTTTTTGGCCAAAATAATTTCTCTTCACCCTGCATGACCTGGGTCCTTGGTGATTAATACGGGAGCATTTCTACCTTTGTGTGATGAGTTGTTTGGGAGGAGATGTAAAAATGACACACAGACACTGGATATTGTTATCTATCTATAATTCCAGCAATCTCTGTGTGTCTGTGTGTCTGTGTGTCTGTGTGTCTGTGTGTCTGTGACCGCTGTTTCTCGACAACCACGGGTCCGATATACTTGAAACTTGCCAGGTATATTGCTGGGGACCCGAGGATGTGCCTTTTCAAGGTTTTAAATTAATCGGAGAAGTACTTACCGAGCTATGTCCAAAAAACGCTTCAACCAATCAGAGAGCAGCGAGCTATCACGTGTGCCGAACGTGGCGATCAGACTCTGCCTCGGACGGCACATTTGACAGCGTATTCATTTATTTCACGTTGGAAAACTATGTTGCCGTTAAACTATGTTTTAAAACGAATTCAAACTGCGATTAAATTAAAACGATTCATCGTAACTGCGATTTGCGAACTTCCGGACAGTGAAGACTTCACTTCCGGCAGCCAATCACAGAACGCTTTGTTGCGTAGGCGTGGCCGATGTGAGACGAGCGGAGCTGAGCGCGTTACGAGCTGACCGCCATTACGGTACGTAATTCGATTTCTTATGCGCATTATTTCTCCCAATTCAGTCAGAGCGAAGGGCGGAAGCGAAGAGCGTTGTTTTTTTTGTTTACGGGCGTACGGGCGGGGTAGAGCGTACGGGTAGCGTTTTTTTTTTTTTTTGGCAAGGAACGGGCACCCACGTACGGGCAATGCCCTAGTCTATCTATAATTCCAGTAATCTCTGTACGTTTGTTTGTCTGTGACCGCTGTTTCTCGACAACCACGGGTCCGATATACTTTTAACTTGCCAGGTATATTGCTGGGGACCCGAGGATGTGCCTTTTCAAGGTTTCATATTAATCGGACAATTACTTACCGAGCTATGTCCAAAAAACGATTCAACCAATCAGAGAGCAGCGAACTATCGCGTGTGCCGAACGTGGCGGACACACTCTGCCTCGGATGGCACATTTGAGAGCGTATTCATTTATTTCACGTTTGCAAACTATGTTGGCGTTAAACTATGTTTTAAAACTAATAAAAACGAATTTGCGATTCATTCGCTTTCCTGCGCGTTTGTGCACGCGATGGCGATTTCTTTACCAAACTCCGGAAGCCGTTCGCTTTGGACCAAACCATTGCATGTAAATAGAGGGGGGGGATTGTCACCGGACTCGCAAGCCGTTCGCTTTGGACCAAACCATTTCATGTAAATAGAGGGGGGGGGATATAATTTTAGATATAGATATAGTACGGGCAATGCCCTAGTATAAATAAAACACCCTGGTGATCCCAGTGCTGTTCTCATCCCCACTCCTCCATCCCCCAAATCCTCACCACCAGTCAATTTAAGTTGATAAACTGTTTGAATTAATGTGATGCCGATGTAGCACAGATTTGATGGGCCAAATGACATCCTCCTGCATCAAACTTCTTTGTGAATCCATTTAATACGTACTTAAACCCTGTAGAACAAGCATTCTGCACGTCCCAGGTGTCTTATTTCAGCAATCTTGGGGGTATCTACATATTGCGTACTCATCTACAACTTGCATACGCATGCTTTGTCTGGGCATTTATTGATGTGAATACAGTATTGAAAATGTTTTTGTCCAAACATTTTTTTTCTGGCCCCACACTGCCTGTGTCCTTGGCGATTAATATGCTATGATTTTCAATTTTGCGCAATCAGTGTTTTGGGAGATGTAAATCTTACACACAGACATTGGATCTTATTACATAGATGATTAATCAAATTTTGCTTTTGAAAACACTGTAAATAGTTGCTAGCAATGGTTCAGGTGGGAAGAATCAACGAGCCGCTCTTGTGCGTTACGTATGAGCATCTAACTGTCCAGACTAGATATTAATATGAGATGTCGATAAACGCTTCATTGACCGACATTTCCCTTCACTTTACCAACACGAAAGCCAATGCTTTGGGATATCAATCCTTACAAAGAACAGGCGGTGTATTTGTGTTTGCAACTTCAGTATTAAGGTGTGATTAATTCCTGAAAAGCAGATGAAAGAAAACTGCTCCTTTTTATTTTAATTATTCGGTTTGAAGCAGCAGAAAATCTTTCGTTCTTTCTATTTTTTCTAAAAAAAACAACCATTTCGTCATTTTTCATCAGTGTCAATTTAAGCATAGAAGCATCCTGGTCCCTTATAACGTGACTCGGCGCGCTCGGCGCGCCTCACCACACCATTTCAGAGGGATAGGCATCTTTAACCCTTTCGGTGTCTTTTGGGTCTTCAGGGTTTTTTGGGGTCTTCGGTGTCTTCAGGGGCTTTTGGGTCGTAAGGGGCTTTTGGGTCTTAAGGGTCTTTTGGTTTCTCTGGGTCTTTAAAGAAATTTCGGGTTCTTTGGGGTCTTTTGGATCTTCGGGGTCTTTTGGGTCTGTAAGGGTATTTTGGGTCTTTGGGGTGTTTTGGGTCTTCGGGGTCTTTTGGGTCTTCAGGGGCTTTTGGGTGTTTTGGGTCTTCTGCACCATTTGGGTCTTCAGGGTCTTTTGGATCCCCTGGTCCTTTAAGGGAATTTTGGGTCTTCGGGGTGTTTTGGGTCTTTTTTTGCAGTGTCGTTAACGATATGATAACGTTAACGATATGATAACGTTAACGATATGTCTTCTTTTTGTATGTATTTTATTCATATATCAACATCATACATGCCTGTCTTATATGCATGCCTGCTGTTCTTGTAGACTGAGAAGAAGACCTTTATTGGCCAAAATAAAGTTTTGGGTTTTGGGGGTGTTTTGTGTCTTCAGGGTCTTCAGGGTCTTTGGTGTCTTCATGGGCTTTTGGGTCTTTCGTTTCCTCTGGGTCTTTAAGAGTCTTTGGGGTATTTTGGTTTTTTGGAGTATTTCAGGGTATTTTGGGTGTAAAGGGTCTTTAAGGGTGTTTTGGGTCTTCGGGGTCTTTTGGGTCTTCGGGATATTTTGGGTCTTCTGCACCATTTGGGTCTTCAGGGTCTTTTGGAACCCCTGGGCCTTTAAGGGAATTTTGGGTTTTTGGGGTGTTTTGGGTCTCCAGGATATTTGGGGTCTTCATGATATTTGGGGTCTTCAGGGTCTTTGGGGTATTTTGGGTCTTCAGGGTTTTTATGGGTCTTTGTGGTCTTCAGGGTGTTTTGGGTCTTCGGGATCTTTTGGATCTTTTTGCTGTCTGTTTTTTCTTTTGGGCTTGTCTTTTTTCTTTTTTTTCTTCTTTTTTTTTGGTATACAGAATCGAGGCTCGTGAAAGAGCTAACATTGATCACATAAACAACTCAAACAGACAAACAAAATATATAAAAAGAGGGAGCGGTAGACAAGATGGGGAGAGAAGGGGAAGCACACAAACAACATTTGAGAGCAGGGACATCGGGAGATGTGTCGGGAGATGTGTGGGAGGGAGAGGGCTTGGGGGGAGGAGGCGTGGGAAGGGGGGGGGGGGGTGGGAGAAGTATAAAACACAAGGACACCAAGGACTTCTAGGAAAGAAGTTGGTATTTCAAAAAAGTGGATTTTGGGTGAAATATGGGTTTTTGGGTCTTTTTTGTTGGGTCTTTTGGGTTTTGTTTTTTTAGAAAAGGTATTTTGGGTCTTCAGGGGTCTTAAGGATCTTGTGGGACTTAAAGGGTCATCAAAGGTCTGAGGGGTCTCATCAGTCTAAACGTAATTAAGAGGGTGTTAATATTATCTGAAGAGGAAGAAGACGTTTTGGTCGCATATAAACATATCTACAAACAGACAATCATACATAACCATATACGTTTGCTCTATTATAATAAGAATATTGTGGAACCACAAAAGCCACCTGCACATTTATTATCCAAAAAGGTGGAATTATGACCTCCAACGTCCCATATTCCCCATACAAAGTTTCAATCTCCTACAAATCCTACTGTGTACTCCAACACTTTATTTCCCCCATACCCTCCTCTCAACATTTGCCAGGACAACTTAGAGGTAAATGCACTCGTGATTGAGCTGTATGACCTGGGTTCAAATGCTGACCATATTATATACAGTGTCCCTTGGATTTCACATGTGGGGCGATACATCAATATGTGGGACGATACATCAATGTGTGCCGTCCATCGTAAGGACGTTGAGCAGCAGGACCCATCTGCAAGCATTGGTTGTTCGTGCATGGTAAAGGACCGGCGAGTTATCGCCGGAACCGTGAACAATTTCCAAATTCCTGCCTTAAACGACTGACTGCTGGGAGGGAAGGCAACGGCAAACCACCTCGTGCAATCCTTGCCATGGAAACTGCTTGAGCAGCACCAAAAGATCTGCAAAGAGCATACGACACATTGATGATGATGATGATGATCCGCAATTAATCCCTTAATTTTATTATTTTCATTTAATTCCCCTCCCTCCACCCCCCTCCCCATATCTTCTCAAGTGCATGATGTACGCACGTGACCCCTAATTTGTAAGATTTTAGTGAATGATCGAAATGCATTGATAGATTTTTGCGTACGATTCTGACATGGTTCTTAGATTGATTAAATATGAATGAATGGATGACCCTGTCTTGACTGTTTTGTCAAACCGAGCACATGATAAGGGTCTGAAAAACGTTTGCAGAATGCAACAGAAGCTGAATTTCATGACTTTTATATCTTCGTATATTTTGAAAAATCACTCGTTTATTTTACAATGAACCAATTACTTGGAAACGAAATGCTAATTCTGAGCTTTTGATCTTATATTACATATTGAACCCAAATGGCTATTTCGGGGTTTGTATTGTTCTCTTGGAATTCCGTTTTATAGTGTTTTACAGGGATTTCATTATACTACAGGAACTGCTCAAACTATTGTAGAGATGGTACAGCAAATCAACACACATTTCCATGTTTTATTTCCTCTTTCATAATTAAGCCATTTTCAAACATCTGCAAATCATTGATGTTTACTTTTTATTTTATTTTAATTTTTAAATTTTTTTAATTTTTAAATTTTTAAATTTTTTATTTATTTAAATTTTTAATTTTTTATTTTCTTTTTTCTTTTTCTTTTTCATATTTTTTTTACGTTGTTTACAAGATCCGTTTACTTTTCGGTATGTTATGTTATGCATGTAGCATAACATGATGATCATAACATCATAACATCATAACATGATGACATGTAGCATAACATAACATAACATGATAACATGATGTAGCATAACATAACATGTATGCATGATCCGTTATACATGTTATGTCATGCATGTTATGCATGTAGCCGTGACTGAGCCCGGATATAAGAGTCCGAAGTAAAATATCTCCACTGAGGCATGTGCATCGTTAACATGAAATGGAGATGCATTTTCTCATCGTTAGATTTTTCAAGAGCCCCCACTAACTCCTCATTTTATCCTCTGTCATATGCATCATAGCTTTCTGA
Organism: Myxine glutinosa; assembly: GCF_964187855.1. Classification (NCBI taxonomy): domain Eukaryota; kingdom Metazoa; phylum Chordata; class Myxini; order Myxiniformes; family Myxinidae; genus Myxine; species Myxine glutinosa. Next base: position 156,433,962 of record NC_136267.1, on the reverse strand, counting down.
CAGTGTTTGGTAATTTAGTAATGAGGAGCAATGATGTTACTGCGATGATGATTAAAAAATATTGTTCGTTAACCTTTTCATGGTAATCATGTCAATATACCTTTCATTCAACAAATTCACGTTGTTACAATTCAAGGTGGATTTTGAACATGCACTCAATTTCACGATGTTACTATAATCTGCAGGGAGTATTACCTTCTTGCAATAACGTGGCTGGACAATAACTCGCTGGCAGCAACATGGCTCAACCGCCCCCAGAACCTCTCGCTGCTGTCTGTTTGCGACACTGCAAGTGGAAACTGCATAGAAGTGAGTTTTGGCTTTTTTATGCCACCGGAAAGTTGCTTGTTTTGTGCGCATTTTTCTGGAGACGCATGAGATACATTGTGTCGTTCTTCGCCAGCAGTAGTCAGGAAAGGATTGCAGAAGTTAACAAGGATAGTGACGCCGAGTGGCCTGCTCTTTTACAAACTCATAATGGGTTATTTAATATCCTCATGCACTGTTCACGGGTGAGAAAGCTGGTTTAATGGCCCCACTAAGACGATGCAACAACACCCTGGCTGAGAAACTTCTTGACAACACTTAGTCACCAGTGTGACTTTTATTTTTTCATTCTCATTGTCTCATTCCTCCATTGTCTCATTCCTCTCATTGTCTCATTCCTCCAAGTCAAAGCCATGAGTGTTCATATCAAATTAAATCACACCCACATTGGACAATTCAAATATTGAATTGGTCAATGTGGGTCGAAATGCTGGGAGGGAATTCCAAGTGCAACGAAATCATCTTTTAGACATTCGCTCAGTTCAAGGAAGGTCTAAAAGAAGCAGAACGTATCGGAAAATAAAAGGAAAATTGAGAACAGGTAAAAGGTTGTTTTATTCATGATTCTTCTGTCAGATAAGATCTATGCAGAGACACCTCATCCTTCAGCAACTCCCTTTTCCCCAAACGAGGCAAGTGATAAAATATAAAAAAACATCACACGCATCACAAAACCCATCTGATGAAGGATGCACACCATATTATTTGGTGAACCATTTAAGTATCACGGTTATAGTTGTGAAAATAACCATAAATCATTGGCTTTTACTGCTCCTGGAAATCTTTCCAACTGGTCTGAAAATGTACTCCAATGAAGTAAAATTGATTATTGTTGTATTCAATTCCTCTGCGTAAGTGCATAATCAGATAATTATCGTTTACTCTCAAAAAATATTTGCAGGCGTAAGTATACGATCAATTATAATTAGTAACATGGATTTTGCTGACTTGCAATGAAATACATACAGTAGTCAGTGTCCTCCTTAAGCTTATGAGTACGTTTTGTTGGTGGAGTATTCTCTGCGGAGCCGTCCCTTGAGTTTTTTCTGGCAGTTACCCTCGCCTGAGGATAGGGTATTGCATTTGAGTCCGTCTGTTTGTCTGTCAGTCTGTTTATCTGTTTGTTTGTCTGTTTGTCCTTACAGAATAAATATGATTTTCTCTGCAACTGTTGGTCCGTTTGACAGGAAATTTTCAGCATATGTGCAACTCCATCTGTAGAATTTTCTAATGATAATTATGACGGCATAGGTCACGTGGTTCGGCCGCCATCTTGAAAAAAAAACCGAAAATATTTGCACCTCCATTTCTCTGAAAACGCGGCTCATTGTAAAGAACTCTCCATGGGGAATGAAATATGTTAATGATAATGTCATAGGTGCCTCCATTATGACGTCATAATTCGACAAGTACAAAACGTCATCTTATCAAGATGAAATTTATTGACCACTATCTTGGTATAAATTGGTGGAGAAAAAAAAATGATGACGTCATCGGTCACGTGGTTCGGCCGCCATATTTGTATTAACACAAACACCTTAAAAACCACTGAAAATATATCCTGGCGAGGTTCTGCAATCTCTGATTGCTCTTTTACTTGTTATTGTATTGCTACTCAACTGCATGCATAACTGTTTTGGTATGATTCAATGGGTAGTTATTGCTAACAATCTATACCACAAGAGAGATGTTTGGCTGACTGTCTGTTTGTCTGTCTGTTTTGTGTCACCATTTTTCTCAGAGATAGCCGAACTGGTCTTCGTCAAACTGTCAGAGGTTCATTTCGGAGGTTGAGTACTGGAGAGTGGTTTAGCCCGCTTGGAGTTTGCAAAAAAACACCTAAAGGACTCTCAGACTGTGAGAAACAAGATTCTGTGGTCTTTCATGTGCCTTTCACTGAGGAGAGGCTTCCGTCTGGCCACTCTGCCATAAAGCCCAGATCGGTGGAGTGTTGCAGTGATGGTTGTCCTTCTGGAAGTTTCTCCCATCTCCACACAGGATCTCTGGAGCTCAGCCAGAGTGACCATCGGGTTCTTGGTCACCTCTCTTACCAAGGCCCTTCTCCCCCGATTGCTCAGATTGGCCGGGCGGCCAGCTCTAGGAAGAGTCCTGGTTGTTCCAAACTTCTTCCATTTAAGAATTATGGAGGCCACTGTGTTCTTGGGAACCTTCAATGCAGCAGAATCTTTTTGTAGGCTTCCACAGATCTGTGCCTCGACACAATCCTGTCTCTGAGCTCTGCAGGCAGTTCCTTCGACCTCATGGCTTGGTTTTTGCTCTGATATGCATTGTCAGCTGTGAGACCTTATATAGACAGGTGTGTGCCTTTCCAAATCATGTCCAATCAATTGAATTTACCACAGTTGGACTCCAATCAAGGTGTAGAAACATCTCAAAGATGATCAAGAGAAATGGGAGGCACCTGAGCTAAATTTCAAGTGTCATAGCAAAGGGTCTGAATACGTATGTCAATGTGATATTTCAGTTTTGTTTTTTTAAATAAATTTGCAAAACTTTCTAAAATCCTGATTTCTCTTTGTCATTATGGGGTATTGAGTGTAGATTGATGAGGGAAAAAATGAATTTAAACGATTTCAGCATAAGGCTGCAACATAACAAAATGTGAAAAACGTGAAGGGGTCTGAATACTTTCCGAATGCACTGTATATGCATAGGAAGGTTGAGGTTGTTTGTGGTGGTTCATTTCAGTCTAAAGGGGTAGTGTCTGAGCACGGAAGAGAAATGGAGATGTGTGAATGGTGTGTGTGTGTATGTGCATCTGTTGCAGGAGTGGGTGTGGTTTTGCATGAATGCGTTTTTGTTTGAGTAGTGCATGTTGTAAGGGTGGTGGTCGGTTGTTTTTTTGTTTTTCGTTTTTTTGTTGTGTGAATCGGGATGATGCCGAGGACCTCGACTGAGGACCCGGTCAGTGAGGCACACTTGTGACCAGGTGTGTTTTGAACATATATACAACAACAACAACATGCATTTTAAAGTTTTGAACATATCTATTATATATATATATATATATATATATATATATATATATATATATATATATAATATATATATATATATATATATATTGTTGCGGAAACGGAGTACGGCGCTCCCCCTTAGCGGGGGGGGAGGGGGGGTTAATCCCCCTTTTATTTTCACTGCCGTCTCCGCTCCTGAAACTACCCCGCTCCACAAGGCAGGGGGGTAGCTCCGCTCAAGACCGCGGACAAGATGTTATTTTGCCGAGCGGATTAGCAGCCCGTGGCTCGAACCATTAACAAAGACTCAACCAGATTCTGAACGTTGGCCAAATCGTGCCACAGGTGTTCAATGTGGAAACCTCTAAAACGAACGGATGTGAAGAAAAGAAGGCAGAGTAAGGAGGAACAGGAATTTATTACTACTACTTACACAATCAAAGAAACCAAAGGAGATGGAAAGATACGAAAATAATTTACAGAAGAAGAAGAAGACACAGTGCAATTCTACTTACACAAGCTTAACTTATTCCCAGGGACAACACAGACAAACAGACAACAATCCGACTTACACGAATGGGGAATGAAGGCAGGAACGAATGGCTGGAAGGGGAGGAAGGTTTCAGCTGGAGCTTGCTCCGCACGGGACGTCGGGCTGGACATCGACGGCCACCGATGCCACCGCAATCTGGTTCCCGCGTAGCAGCGGGTCGAAGCTGTGTGTCGAAGCTGCGTATCACAGGGGGGCTGGACTGCGTTGTCTCTCTCCCAGCAGAACCGCAAGCCTGACTTGGTTCAGTGCAAATTCCACTCCTTCTCCACTGAACTCTTACGCATCTCCTGGGTCACGCATCTGCCACATCTGCCGCATCTCTCCCCGAAAAGGCTTGCGCGGGCGCTTTTATAACGTGCTTTTAGATCAATGCGCGCCACACCCGTGATGGTCTCTCATCTGCCCTGGTTGGCTGGTGGGGGCTCGCTGGCTCCACCTTTTGATGATGATGGGCGGGCAACGCCCTTGATGTAGCTCCCCCCCCCTCCTTCTCCGAGGCTTGACCACGTGCGTAATGGCGGCTGAGGCGCTGACAATAAGCCAAAGCAGTAGTGGCGAACGCCGCCATACTGGCGCTTTTTTTAGGAGGCCATGGGGGTGTCGGAGGGATCCTATCTTATTCGATTTGGTGCAATGCAGTGTCAACTAATGGCAACAGAGCCTTATACTGACATAGAATAAAGAAATAACTATAGAGAGGTTCTATGGTGGCCTACGTGCTTGTACATGGACTAGCTACGGTGCACTCATTTCAATTAACAGCCAATTAAAAAGGGGAAATGTACACAGGAAATTTAATACTAAATTTACAAAGTGAAGGTTCTAAAAACCGTAACAATATATATATATATATATATATATATATATATATATATATACATACAAACAACAACAACAACAGGCATTTTAAAGGCCATTTCCCTGCAAGAGCGGGGGTTAGCCCTCCATGTATATTCATATATATATAATATATATATATATATATATATATATATATATATATATATATACATACATATATATATATATATATATATATATATATATATATATATATATATATATATATGCATGTATAGTCCATGTACATATATATATATATAAACATTTGCACATATACAGAGAATAAAAGCCTCATTAACACACATTTCTCACTTTACCCACATGATATCCAGTGCTTTGGGATATCATTCTCTTCAAACAGATATTTATGCTCTGGGTCAAAGTTTCAGTCCAAGAAGATTAATCTTCTTTCAGACTATGAAGTTTAATCGTACGGACTTTACTAATTTGTATTGACAATTGAAAGCAATCCAATTTCTTGGTTTGCACGCAGACTGCCAGAAAAATCAATTGGACAAGTTAGTCTGCCAAACTCAGGGAAATTTGAGTTGATTATCCCACCTCGCGAGGTAGATATTTCCCGCCCACCCACCGACCGACTCACTCCCTCCCCAAATCAGAGCCTTCAGTTTCAGCTTTCAAAATGAACTGCATTTGAAAATAACCTGATTTCATGTTAGTATGCAATGGCATCCAGTTATATTTTCCCAGAGACTATAGTTACTGTATACATTACCTCACCATGAACAAATAGTCTGCTCTTGCAATATGTGAGGACAACATACCTCAAAATTCATAGAACAAGTATTTTTATCCATGACAATCCATCCATTACATCTCTTGTGGCCACCTACAAAATGAACAAAGGAAAACAATTCAAATTTAAGTAATGTATTGTTATGTTTGTGGGGTAGTGATATATAGAGTCAGGTAGATTTGTATAGGTAGGTGCTCTGATGATCATGATAAGAACCATCACCATGTAATAAGTTTTGTTTAGCTGAATGTCGGATAAGTGTATTGTTGCGGTTTTGAGAACCCCTCACTTTGTAAATACTTGTAAATAATATTCCATCATTTAAAAGGTCAAAGGTCGCACCCATAGTTAGGCCACAGCAACACGTAGGACACCATAGGACTTTCAGTTATTTCCTTAGTATGGGTTTCAGATAAGGCTGTGTTCCCAATAGTTGAATCTGCGTTGCATTAATTAAATAAGATAGGCCCCATTCGCTTCCTTTCCAACCTCTCTCTCCCAATTATATTACGCGCCTCTGCCAGCCGCAGCCGCCTCAGCGTTCGCTCAGGCAACGCCATTGAACACACGGTCTAAGGCCAAGGAAAAAGGGGGCGGGAGACGGGAACAAGGCGTGGCCCTGTCAACGAGCCGTCAAGGGCGGAGCCGGTCAGCCCTCACCAACCAACCAGGGCTGAGGTGATCTCTCTCTGGCGGGCGTGGTTTCAAAGAGTGCTGATTAATCTCAAAGCGCGATATATAAGCGCGCGCGAAAAGCCCTTTCACGGACTTCTTTCGGCGGGCTCCTTTTGCACGAACTGATCCAGGAGCGCACATTTGCAGAGGACTGCGCAGGGGCTAATCGATTTTAACGGACTCGTTGGGAAAGGCGCTTTATGAACTTATTGATTGGGAGGTGTGCTTGTTTCAAAGGACTGCGCGGAGACGCTGATTGCACGAACTGCCTGTGATACGAGCCATTGACCGGGAGAGAGAGCTGGCACGAGCTACGTATTACGTACGCTGCATCCCAGTCCCCCCAATATATGTAACCCCGAGATACGTAAGATCCGCTCACGTCCGACGATATGCGCGAAGTTGCCTGCCGGGTTTCGCCCGTGGAACCGGAGCCTGGACTGGAGTGGACCGGAGCCAGATCCCATCACCTGGACCATCTGCTTGGACCTTCCCTCCCCTACCACTACAATTCCGTGTGAGTCTGTCTGTTTGTCCTGGGGTCATAATAAGTTAAGACTGTATAGATAAGCTTGCCCTGTGTCCTTTTGTTTCTTCTTCTTCTTGTACATGCTTTCATTTCCTCTTCTTTTGCTTGTAAATAATTAATAAACCCACTCTTTGTTCTTCCCTTACTCTGGTTTCCTCTTATTCGATCGTTTGCATCTTTTCTCAATTGAGTACCTGTGGCACGATTGCGGAACCGCTTTAATCGTGTTTAGTCTTATGGTTAACAGCCCGAGTCGCGGCTCGCTTTGCTCGGCGTATCCATTACCGCTGCGGTTTGGGAGGGAGTTATCTCCTCGCTTTACAGCCGGTGGTAGTACTTAGGTACTAAGACTAATTAGGCTTACAACCCTACTTACCACCGACCAGAAGTGACGTCATAGCTTCCAGGATTGGGGGACGGCCAGCTTAAAAGACAAGGGGATTAACCCCCCCCCCCCTTGATCAGGGGAGCGCCGACCCCTGAATCCGCAACAGTACATTTGTCCCCGTCACGAGGGGGCGGGGCATGTTATTTAGCTCAGGGATTAGGTTAAGTAATTCCCTGTTTGTCATTACCCTTTGTGATTTATCCTTTATCTCTTTTGGCACCGCACCTTAGACAGTAGCACAGGAAATGCCCGTTAATTAAACCACACAAAATAATAAAACTAACGGGAACCCAGATGACGCACTTGGGCTGATTACCCTGACTGGAAAGGACGCAGAGGAGGAAAGATCCGTGAAGACACGCCCCGAGGAGCCATGATTGGCCAGGGCTTCTGATTGGCAGAGAGAAGGGTGGAGCAAGAAGGCACCGACTGATTGGCAGAGAGAAGGGTGAGCAAGAATTGGCGCGCTGATTGGTGGAGAGCTGGACGAGGTGGTGGTGGCCTGCGGGCATTGGTGGAGAAGCACCGATGACGGCACGACCCGACGTTAAAAGAACTCTCGGATGGACATTTTCTCTCTCTCTCTCCTCGATTTCACCTTCCTATTATTCCTGACAGTCACGCTCGTCCTGTTCCGGCCTATCGCGTTATTCTCTTTCCTGCTTCTTGCTCACCTCTGGCCCTCGACTCTTGCTGATGGTGGTCCTTTGATGAACGACGAGCTGGGTTTCACCAACGTGGCTGAGAGGCAGGCTGCACGCCTGCCGTTCGAGACGGACCATGAGGCCTGCTTCGCGCCGGTGCGTGTGGCCTGGTGAACCATGCCGACTGCGGCCTTCTTTCCCACCAAGCACAGAGCTGCGTCCGGACGGCTCGCTTGGGGCTGACACCATTCCTGATGAGATACACCAGCCAATCTGAGATAAGTGCACAAAATAATCACACCATTATTTTCCAACATTATTTTATCCCTAGTTTGTGTGTAAGTCTGGTGTGGGGGACTAAGTCCCGTGTAGGACTTTAGTTTTACTGTCGCGTTTTTCTTTGTCCTGGCATTCCGTTTTAATAAACCTGTTATTTTTGTACATTTTAAGTCCGTGTTTGTTCGAGTTTATTTTCTTTGCAGGCTTTGGGACTGCTGATGGACAACAGGTAAGCGCTTCATCTTCCCCTCCACTTGCCTCCCCCCACATAGATAAAGTCCGCAATTTTATCATCGCCTCCGAGTTAAAGCTTGTGTTTGGCATTCCGTGCTACCTTACGGTATTCACCAAGGGTAGTCACACGACGGTATTTAAAAATGACCCATAATGTTTCGACTTCAGTGTAGAGAAGCTTGTTTTTCAATGTGCATCTCCCTCACTGTGGTTGCACATTAGTGAAATAATGCTGAAGAGAGGGAGTCAGAGGTGCTCATGCTATTTACTTTGATGATGTTGCACCAGTCACAAAGAAGATAAAGCATTTAATAATGCAGCACCTTGTTAAGCTGGTTCAATGGCCCCACTAAGAGGTGTATATAGATTAGAGTAGATCTGAGAACCAGAGTGGGCTCACTCACTCACCCACAGTACCATTACAATAACAACTCCTATTCTTTTGGGAATGTGCAAGGCTAATATTTCATCCAATATCCAATATTATCCTTGCATGAGGAACTTCCAATATGAGAGGCCTCATCTGGAATATTGTGCACAGTTTTGGTCACCATGTCTGGGGAAGTATTTCTTGTTTTTGGTATGATTCAATGGGTAGGACATATCTGCCATAGAGAGGGTTCAGCGAAGAGTAACTACATTGATCCCGGGCCTAGCTAGACTAAGCTATTGGAGCAGCTGAAAGAGACAGAACTTTACACATGTGAAATTATTAGGCGACTGTGATGGCACCTGATGGAGATGTTTAAGATAATGAAGGGTAATGAAGAGTTCATGAACAAAATAAGTACAGAATAATTTTTCCGCAGAATGTACACTGACAGGACAACTGGCCAGGCTACGGTTTGAGGAATGAAGAGTTAGGCAGGTATCTCGTAGTGGAGATTGGGGGTGGCGGGGTGTGTTGGCATGATTGTGCAAGCTTGAGGGACTAATGGGCTCCTCTTGCATTGAAGTACCTTTCAAACTTTGCAATTATATTCCCACATCCATATACATCAAGAAGATATGATGGTAATGGTTTGTACATCTAAAAAGTTAACCTGTCTATGTTTGGTGCAGATAAACACACCCTCAGGAACAAACATTGCTAACTTAGACACATTCTACATTAAAGGTATAAAATCAAGTTATGGTTAAACAAGAGGGAGAATTGCTTTGCAACACATGTCCCTGACTGGTGATATTTTCCAAGTCCAAAAAGGGTTTTACAGTGAAAAATTGGCGAAATGCCCCAAATCTCAAACTCGTTCTGTAACTTATAATAAAGCCAGGTACAAAGTTTCAGTTGGATATGTTAAAGGGTAAGGGCGGAAAGTTTGGAAAACCACAGGTGGGACGGATGGACGGACAGAAGGACAGACAGACGGAGAGCAAACTTATAGTCCCCTCCAGTGAAACCAGTAAGGGACAAATTAAACATTAAAATGACTAGGGCATGCCCGTACGTGGGTGCAAAAAAACATGCGTGCAAACAACAACAACAAAAAAAAACTTTGAAACCACGTGGCAGTAACGACCACAGAACCCCCCCCCCCTCTATTTACATGAAATGGTTTGGTCCATTCGCAACGACCACAGAACCCCCCCCCCCCCCCCTCTCTATTTACATGAAATGGTTTGGTCCATTCGCAAAGCCAAAGCGAACGGCGAACGGCTAAATCGCCATAGCTCGGTAACTACTTCTCCGATTAATTTCAAACCTTGAAAAGGCACATCCTCGGGTCCCCAGCAATATACCTGGCAAGTTTCAAGTATATCGGACCCGTGGTTGTCGAGAAACAGCGGTCACAGACACACAGACACACACACATACACACACACACACATACACACACACATACACACACACACACATATACACACACACATACACACAGAGATTACTGGAATTATAGATAGATATATTTAAATTGGACAACTTTGTCAAACTATGTCTAAGGCTGCGCAAGTGAACGAGTCTAGCATGTAGGCCTTGGAGTGTATCTCAAATCACAGGCTTCAAATAGCCAACTAGAAATGTGACTCAGGCTGCCTGGGTATATTAGTCGAGTCTGTGCACTGACAAATAACCATAGGCTGCCTCTATTGTGCAGGCATTAATGAGTCTAAATGTCTCCTGTGTGAAATTTTTTGGCCAGGGAGCACACATTATTATAACTTTGTTCCAATTTCATTGTTCAAAAAAACCTACAGTTTCACTGGATAAATAGACTAGTAATAGGTGTCCACAATCATCCTTGACCATGTTGTGTTTGACCCAAAACCATGCTTGAGCGATGGACCCAAAACCTTCAACATAGGAGCGCCTACCCATGGAGAATTATTCAACAAAGTTACAACTGGTTTTTATGTATAATGAATAATATAATGTTGAATTTGTTGAACAATTTGTTTAACATGATAATTGGATGGAAAATGTGACGAGCATTTCAAAAAGTCTGTTTTCTGTAGGCAAGGGTTGCAGGGTGTTTCACGTACAAGGAATAACCGACCTCGCTTCACTCGTCTTCGGCCGAATAATTTAAAATATTGCTTTTATATAAGGTTAATTGCACAACACCCTATATTCAACTTCATTTTAATTGTAAACCTCAAAATAGTTCCTTTACCGAAATTAAGAATCTTAACTTGAGCAATTGACGATTTACTGACTGAGCGCATGATCAGCTGGACATTGTTCTTCTTTGGGGCTTTGATCCTTTTATCCTAGAATCTCTCCAAACAGCAGATCCAAAACCCCAACCACAGGTTTTCCATATCAGTAGACAACCTCCAAAAAAATGAAACCACATCCACAACCTCAGTTGTTTCAAGGTGAAAGTGTCACGACACTCACATACTCACATGCACACATGCACACACGCACACACACACACACACACACACACACACACACACACACACACACACACACACACATACACACAATTATACATGACTTCTTATAGCCGGCGAAGCCGGTGTTGTGAATAAACGCATATGTATTATGTTGAAAACTAGATCATGCTGGATCCCTTGGCTTGAGAATTCCGAAGCTGTGACGCACCAAATCGCTCAATGGAGGCCGCCATCTTGCGGATGAGGAAGTATGCATAACAAATTGAAAAACGTTCAATAGGAGTTTGTTTCACCCGTCCTTGTTTGATTCACAATCTTATGCACCTCTAATTTGTAATTAAAATACTTTAAGACCAACCTCGGCCCGCACGGGCCTGGTTATCTTCAACGAAAATCGTCACCAAACACCGGAACCAATGAGATGCGAGCATTTGAAAAAATATTTCAGAAACCAAATCACTCAATGGAGGCCGCCATCTTCCGGATGCGGAAGTATGCATAAAAAAATTGCGAAAAAGTTCAATGGGAGTTTGTTTCACCCGTCTTTGTTTGATTCACAATCTTATGCACCTCTAATTTGTAATTAAAATACTTTAAGACCAACCTCGGCCCGCATGGGCCTGGTTATCTTCAACGAAAATCGTCACCAAACACCAGAACCAATGAGATTCGAGCATTTGAAAAAATATTTCTAAAACCAAATCACTCAATGGAGGCCGCCATCTTCCGGATGCGGAAGTATGCATAACAAATTGGAAAAAGTTCAATGGGAGTTTGTTTCACCCGTCTTTGTTTGATTCACAATCTTATGCACCCCTAATTTGTAATTAAAATACTTTAAGACCAACCTCGTTCCCCGGGCCCACACGGGCCCTGGTTATCTTCAACGAAAATCGTCACCAATTACCGGAACCAATGAGATTCGAGCATTTGAAAAAATATTTCAAAAAAGCTTATTACCACATTTCGGACGCTGAAAACGGCGTCAAATATACTAAAATTGACGAAGAATTATTTTTTAGAAATCTCGCGGCCGCAGGGGATAGTTTTTCATGGCCGGAAATATCCGAAGTTGAGACGGAATTCACCGAATTAATCAAGAAGGAAATTTTATAAATTTTAATCTCATCCAGAATGCAAATGGTGTCATTTTGAACTAGGTACAGTACCTACTACACCTACCTACTACCAACTACCTAACCTACTGATGCCATAGTGATGGGTAAAATAGTGGCAAGAGGCTTTGGCTTCGCCAGCTCATTGCGGCTTTGCAGTCGGTACTAGTACATATTATATAAACACATTATGCACACACAAATATAAATATGTATATATATATATATATATACACACCAACAACAACAACAACAACAATGCAGCCTCCACTCTCAGAATCCACAGCACCAAACAAGTAAACATGGTGGAGCACTCAAACACCCACCTTTATAACCTTCACCACTCACCAAAAAAACACACCAGATTACACACACACACAACACCAACCACCTACCTTTACAACATACACCACTCAACACACAAAAACACACACTCATGCAAAAATTCATTCATGCACAAACACACCCACTCATTCAAAAGCACACCCTCCCCTACTCACTCACACACAAAAAATATAATAACAAAAAACCACACCCCCAACCAACCGACCACCTACCCTTACAACATGCACCACTGAAGCAAAACACATTCATACAAAACCACCCTACATATATAACGCAAACGCACACACACACACACACACACACACACACACACACACACACACACACACACACACACACACACACACACACACACACACACACCTTCAGGAATAGGTGAGGGGAATAATAGTGTGTGCTTATTTGAAACATGTTTGACATACCCCATCATAAATTGATGCCTGTGATCAGCTCGTCCATCATTGCACAGCATTTATTTTTAAACTGATGAATATCTGAATTCAACTTTTTCAATTGGTATGGACCAGTTATGAATTCAGTGATAATGCAATTAGATGAACGTTTTGAAAGTTTTATTTTTAAAAAAATATACTTCAACTGCAACAAACATGTTTGTTGCTCTTTAAGTGAAAAGCATTTCAAATTATCATCTGATGATCTAGTCTGGATTACCTTTTAGATTATTTACTTTGGTCAGCTGTAAGGAGCTTCATAGACTCATGAGCAGGTGAGTTTTCTGCTAGGATTTCACAGAGCTCTTCTATGAGAGAGGGCAAATCTCATTCGGCATGAGCACAAATCTGCCAGCACATCCTGTCGCTTTCGGCTCTGATTTCCATGACCCAAAGCAAAAAAAAAAAAAAAAATACATTCCAGAAATGCAGCTCACTCATCTGTCATGCCATACAATTCCCCGCACATGGAGAGGTCAACCTTCTGCAGACAAGCATTACATGAAGTCGCTGGGTGACAAGTCAATACACAGAAGGAGAAGGGATGTATGCACCTGCTGAAGTTGAATTCGGACAGGTCCAGTGTTTATTTATTTTGCAATGCTCTTGAACAGAGCACTGGCAGCCAGTGTCACACTCCCATTTTCCCCAGCCGGTTGATGAGTTTGCTGGTATCAGTTCACTGCAGAAAAACAATGTGGTTACAGGCATAGAATCCAAATTGTATTTTTACCTCTGAAACCTTTTCAAAAGGAGAAAACTTGTAGAAGCCCCACCCCAACTCTACCTCTCCCCACCCATTCGCCTACTTCCTTCACACTACAATAAACTATAGTTGATCAAATTATGCAGGTTGATTGGTATTTTAATGGTACGGTACTTTGATTTGTGTGCATAATGCCATATTCCATTTTCTTCCTGTTTTCTGTTTTGAGATGGCTTTAAATTTTATGTTGAAGCCATAATATATATTTAACCGACAACAGTTGTATTTGCGTGCATTTATTAATAAGTGGAAATAGCCTTTTAATTTTTTTAGAAAACTAAAACAATAATTGCTGCAACTTTTATTTTGCTTGAATATGTGAAATTTTAATTCAAAATCAACATTCCCATACTTCAAATAAATTCCCAAAAATAAATATAGCTGCTTTCCATTGGCCTGGCAGGATAGTCTAGAGGTACGCACACTCGCCTCTAAAGCTGTCGAGCCTAGATTTTAATCTAGAGCCAGCTACAGTGGTGAGAAAAAGTTTGTGAACCCTTTAGAATTTTATGTATTTCTGCATAAATTTGACCTAAAATGTGAGCAGATCTTCATCTGTCTTGAGAATAGCTAAAAAGAACCTGATTAAACAAATAGCACACAAAAAAATCTACTTTTTCATTTATTTATTGAGCAAAATGATCTAACATTCAATTTCTTTATAGGAAAAATTACAGTCTCTTCAGAAAGTATTCACACCCCATGACGTTTTTCACATTTTTGTTGTATGGCCTGAATGTTAAATGAATTCAACTGACATTTATTTTTGCTACTGCTCTACACATAATACAACATAATGTCAAAGTGGAATTTCTTTTTAGAAAATTTTACATAATAATTCAAAATGAAATAAAGAAATATCTAATTTACATAAGTATTCAAACCCCTGAGTCATTACTTTGTAGAATCGCCTTTGGCAGCGATTACAGCTTTGAGTCGTTTTGGGTATGTCTATCAGTTTTGCACATCTGGATTTGGGGAGTTTCTCCCATTCTTACTTGCACATTTGTTCAAGCCCTGTCGAGTTGGATTGTGAGGACAAGTTGGATTGCGTTGGTGAGCAGCAATCTTACTAGTCTTTCCACAGATTCTCAATGGGATTCCTGTTTGGGCTTTGGCTCTACTACTCAAGGATTTTCACATTCTTGTTTTTGAAGCTTTGGCTGTATGCTTGTATTGGCTGTGTACAAAGTGTTGCTTTGGCTGTATGCTTGGGGGACATTGTCCTGTTAGAAGGTAAATATTCGCTGCAGTCTAAGGTCTTTTGCACTCTGAAGCAGGTTCTTCTCAAGGATTTGCCTGTATTTAGCTCCATTAATTGTTCCGCTGTCTTTACATGTCTCTCCGTCCCTGCCACTGAAAAGCATCCCCATAGCATGATTCTGCCACCACCTTGCTTCACGGTAGGGATGGCGTTATATGGGTGATGAGCTGTGCTCGGTTTCCGCCAGACGTAGCACTTTGCATTCACGCCAAAGAGTTAAATTTTCGTCTCATCAGACCACAGAATATTTGCCTCATACTCTGAGTCTTTCAGGTTCCTTTTTGCAAACTCCAGGCATGCTGTCATGTGCCTTTTTTTTCGGCTTCTGTCTGGCTTCTGTCTTGGCACTCCCATAAAGGCAAGATTATTTATATATTATATTAAATAAGGTAATTATTTATATGTATGTGTGTGTATATCTGAAAATCATAGAAAAAAAAAAGTGCTGGGGCAACCTCCACCAAAGTTTGCCTATGTGTTTGTAGTACCCAGGGTCAGTTCATGGGCACAAAAATAACCCCTCAACCCTCCCGAGTATAAGTGGTTTGCTGACCTCTGCTGCAGGGGGGGTTATTAGCCATGGTATAAAATATACTTGCCCCACATCCCACATTATCCCTCCTCCCCACCCCTCCCCAGGCTGCTCTTGCAAGAAGCGGGCGTTTCTAGTCAATCAAATCAATGAATTTTTTCTATCACATTTTAATTTCCAAGTAAAATCTGAAAGCACAAAACAACAAAAGAAGAGGGAGGAAAGTAAAATGAAAGAAAGACCAAGTGTTAAAATATGTGATTTTAAAGATTAAAAAAGTTATTGATGAGGCTGTGTGAATTTTAGAAGGCAGAAAGTTCTACATTCTAGGAGCATAAGGTGAAGAATCATCGATCCTCAAAAGTTTTCATCCTTGTTTTGAGATTCCTAGGAACTAATTTCTTTTTGGTTTTGAAAGGTTATCAGCAATATTTTATTATCTATCTGGTGGCTTACTGTGAGACTGTTTATTGTCATGAGGACTGGAGTGATGTGATCAAATTTATGACTTTGCCACATGGCAGCCATATTCTGAATAAGTCATAAGGGGTTGAGAGAAGAGGCAGGTAAGCCTGCTAACTGAGAGTTGTAATAGGTTAAATGCGAGCATAAAACTGTCATGTCCTCTGATTGAGACAAATTTCAGTTTCAGAGACAGGTTTTCATTAAGTTTCAGTGGTCCTCTGATTTAAACATGATCAAATCGAAACTGTCATGTCTAACAATGTGGAGATCATGGGCATCTTATTTTTAGGAAGCCCACAATAATTCTGTTGTTATCATATGACAAAAGCTTTGGTAGTGTTACATATTTATGGGAATGTATGTGAAGTACCATTCAGGTTGCTTATCCGTGTGTATTATATTAAGGGTTGTTGTGATGGGAGGGTCAGGAGCCCTTCGGAACCAGTGGCCGGAAACGGAAGTGGCCGGAAACGGAAGAAGAAAAGACACGAGGAGAAAAAGGACGGGGATTCTTCTTCCTCGCCCCGCGACGACGAGAAGGTGGAATCGACCTTGCGCTGCGCGGAACAAAGAGGCGTTCCGAAACCCGTTTGGCGAGAGGAGTTACCTGGACGCGTAATTACCTTTTGACACGTCAAGTCCCCGTGAGTTCGTGCACGGAACCAAGCGGTCGCACGTGGGGCCGCGCGCAGCGCGTTGCAAACCGCTCTTGGTTTGGCCCCGTCTACAAGGACGCGTACGGGTCGCACGTTGAGCCTCGCTCGCGTTGCAAACCGCGTTTGGTTTTTGCCCCGTCTACAAGGACGCGTACGGGTCGCACGTGGAGCCTCGCTCGCGTTGCAAACCGCGTTTGGTTTTGCCCCGTTGCTTGGCAAGGAGGTGCGCTGCAACAGCTGTCCCCGGTACGAGACGGCACGTTGGAGCACGTCCGCCCGGGGTTCGTTCAACCGCCCGTGTGCGGAGACGAGAGACATTGTGGGAGACATTGACCACGGAGGGAGTCAGGAGTGGGGCTCACGTGAGGAATATATAAGATGGCCATCTTAGAGTTTGTGTAGATGAGTATACCTTTGTAATATTGACTGTGCATTGTTGATGGTTGTTGATTGCTCAAAGAATATATTATTGATTATTCCGGATCCTTGGTGTGGGGTTTCTTCTTGACCGGAATTCATATTGATTGCGTTACGAAAGCGAATAAACCATATATCTTTCTGGCGGGGTCCCTCCCACGGTCCGGGGGATCACCCAGACCAGGTAGTTACCGGGAGGACCACGTAACAGAATTGGGGGCTCGTCCGGGATTTAAAATTGTATAAAATAATAAAATAATAATTTTTATTAATTAAAATTTATTAATTAATTATTAATTGGTAATTTTTTTTTTTTTTTTTTGAGAAATTGGGGTAAAATCTTGGGTGAAGGTTAACAGGTGTTAACGATAGGCACCATGGCGTTTGTGGCACAGAACTTTGGGGTAACACCGAGTGAGGCACAGTTCCGAGCGTTGCTAAAGTCGGACCTCTTGAAATTGGCCAAACATTTTAACTTGGAGGTCCGAACTAATTTGAGGAAGGCAGAGTTGCAGGCCACGGTGATACAATCTATGGTGGGATTAGGAAAATGGGACGAGTTAGCCTGGGAGTGGCTACCCGAAGAACCAGAAGACGTTGAGCTCCGGAAACTGGAGTTGCAGTTACGGAGCCAGGAACGGATTAAAGAAGAAGAAAGGAAAGCAGAAAAGGAAAGAGCAGAAGAAGAAAGGAAAGCAGAAGAGAGGAGAGAAGAGAAGCAAGCAGAGGAAAGGAGAGTGAAAAGAGAACTCCAGGAAAGGTTAAAAGAAGAAGAAAGGAAAGCAGAAAAGGAAAGAGCAGAAGAAGAAAGGAAAGCAGAAAAGGAAAGAGCAGAAGAAGAAAGGAAAGCAGAAAAGGAAAGAGCAGAAGAAGAAAGGAAAGCAGAAAAGGAAAGAGCAGAAGAAGAAAGGAAAGCAGAAAAGGAAAGAGCAGAAGAAGAAAGGAAAGCAGAAAAGGAAAGAGCAGAAGAAGAAAGGAAAGCAGAAGAGAGGCAGAGAAGAATTGGAATGGCAAGGATTTGGAGGGTCGGACCATAACAGTAGGGAAGGCATTTCGTAGGCGTCGAGAGGTCTACAGGAGAGGACAACTGGGCGGTAGTTTTGGTGGTGGCCGAGAAGGAGACCGCTATTCATGGGACTACAGGGACCAGTGGTCCCACCATAATTATTAGGGAAGTTCTGAAAAGTTGAAGCACTGAAGGCGGCGGAGCCGCCGAGCCAAGATTCCTACACGAATTAACCGTGAACGCCGTTCCTAAAGGCGTCCAGGCAGGGAACTTTCATGCACGGACTAACCGTGAACTCCACGTTCCTCAAGGCGCCCATGTAGAGAACTTTCCTGCACGGACTAACCGTGAACTCCGCGTTCCTAAAGGCATCCATGTAGTGAATACTCGGCTTGGCCTCCCGGAAAAAGTGCTATCGAGTTGCGTAACTTTGGATCTGTGATCAACCCCTTAACCTTCATTCCCAAGATACGGACGGGCAAAGTCAGAGGGTCCTGAGATGGAGTTTGATTTGGCAGGGACAAGGTCGTTGTTGGTACTTAGTCCAGAGGGAGTAATCTGGAGGGGTTGGGGTGAAATTGTGGTTGCTTTATTTTTAATTGATAACTGTGCCCGGGGGGAACGGATAATGTGGGGGGGGTTGAGTTATCTGGTTTGTTTCTCCAAATTGGCCGGCAAAGAAAGTTTTCGCTGGGTTCAAACTTTCTTTCTTGAAGGGGGGGAGTGTTACATATTTATGGGAATGTATGTGAAGTACCATTCAGGTTGCTTATCCGTGTGTATTATATTAAGGGTTGTTGTGATGGGAGGGTCAGGAGCCCTTCGGAACCAGTGGCCGGAAACGGAAGTGGCCGGAAACGGAAGAAGAAAAGACACGAGGAGAAAAAGGACGGGGATTCTTCTTCCTCGCCCCGCGACGACGAGAAGGTGGAATCGACCTTGCGCTGCGCGGAACAAAGAGGCGTTCCGAAACCCGTTTGGCGAGAGGAGTTACCTGGACGCGTAATTACCTTTTGACACGTCAAGTCCCCGTGAGTTCGTGCACGGAACCAAGCGGTCGCACGTGGGGCCGCGCGCGCGCGCGTTGCAAACCGCTCTTGGTTTGGCCCCGTCTACAAGGACGCGTACGGGTCGCACGTTGAGCCTCGCTCGCGTTGCAAACCGCGTTTGGTTTTTGCCCCGTCTACAAGGACGCGTACGGGTCGCACGTGGAGCCTCGCTCGCGTTGCAAACCGCGTTTGGTTTTGCCCCGTTGCTTGGCAAGGAGGTGCGCTGCAACAGCTGTCCCCGGTACGAGACGGCACGTTGGAGCACGTCCGCCCGGGGTTCGTTCAACCGCCCGTGTGCGGAGACGAGAGACATTGTGGGAGACATTGACCACGGAGGGAGTCAGGAGTGGGGCTCACGTGAGGAATATATAAGATGGCCATCTTAGAGTTTGTGTAGATGAGTATACCTTTGTAATATTGACTGTGCATTGTTGATGGTTGTTGATTGCTCAAAGAATATATTATTGATTATTCCGGATCCTTGGTGTGGGGTTTCTTCTTGACCGGAATTCATATTGATTGCGTTACGAAAGCGAATAAACCATATATCTTTCTGGCGGGGTCCCTCCCACGGTCCGGGGGATCACCCAGACCAGGTAGTTACCGGGAGGACCACGTAACAGAATCATATAAATAAACCTGTCATAATAAACCATTCATATAAAATAAATAAATCAATAAACCATATATCATTCTGTTACGTGGTCCTCCCGGTAACTACCTGGTCTGGGTGATCCCCCGGACCGTGGGAGGGACCCCGCCAGAAAGATATATGGTTTATTCGCTTTCGTAACGCAATCAATATGAATTCCGGTCAAGAAGAAACCCCACACCAAGGATCCGGAATAATCAATAATATATTATTTGAGCAATCAACAACCATCAACAATGCACAGTCAATATTACAAAGGTATACTCATCTACACAAACTCTAAGATGGCCATCTTATATATTCCTCACGTGAGCCCCACTCCTGACTCCCTCCGTGGTCAATGTCTCCCACAATGTCTCTCGTCTCCGCACACGGGCGGTTGAACGAACCCCGGGCGGACGTGCTCCAACGTGCCGTCTCGTACCGGGGACAGCTGTTGCAGCGCACCTCCTTGCCAAGCAACGGGGCAAAACCAAACGCGGTTTGCAACGCGAGCGAGGCTCCACGTGCGACCCGTACGCGTCCTTGTAGATGGGGCAAAAACCAAACGCGGTTTGCAACGCGAGCGAGGCTCAACGTGCGACCCGTACGCGTCCTTGTAGACGGGGCCAAACCAAGAGCGGTTTGCAACGCGCTGCGCGCGGCCCCACGTGCGACCGTTTGGTTCCGTGCACGAACTCACGGGGACTTGACGTGTCAAAAGGTAATTACGCGTCCAGGTAACTCCTCTCGCCAAACGGGTTTCGGAACGCCTCTTTGTTCCGCGCAGCGCAAGGTCGATTCCACCTTCTCGTCGTCGCGGGGCGAGGAAGAAGAATCCCCGTCCTTTTTCTCCTCGTGTCTTTTCTTCTTCCGTTTCCGGCCACTTCCGTTTCCGGCCACTGGTTCCGAAGGGCTCCTGACCCTCCCATCACAACAACCCTTAATATAATACACACGGATAAGCAACCTGAATGGTACTTCACATACATTCCCATAAATATGTAACAGTAGTCTCTGAGTTTCCCAAATGGTGTTGCTACCTGACCCTTAGCCTTAAACATCCTCAAATGAGGTCACAAGTGATAATTTTCTAATTTACTGCTTTTCTATCTGTCACTGATACAAGCATTGCACTCACCTTCCCTCCTTTGTCCCAATACACCTGTGTTTCCAAACAGTCCCAATCTTCTCTTCAGTCCTTCATAGTGGTGGCGTAACAATAATTCATATCAACCCTTACCCCCACTTGTGATTTCTTTCAACTTTCACTTGTTTTTGTACTGTATATATATATATATATATATATATATATATATATATATATATATATATATATATATATATATATACATATACATACACACATGGTGTACAAAGGGCGCAAAGTACCCCTCCTTTCATATGGGATCGTTTCTCTGCATGCAGCTTTTACATGGGGACTGAAAATGCGTTTCTCACCTTCTACTGGACGAAATCAGCTGCAAATTTCAGAAGTAAATGCTTTGTACGTTGAGGTAATATGTTCCAAATTTCAGAAGTAAATGGTTTGTACGTTGAGGTAATATGTTCCAAATGTCAGCAACGTCCGTTTGTGCATTCTTGGGTTATATTTAGAAAACCCCCAATCACGTTGGTGTCTGTCCATATGTCCATCCGCCCAAAATGTGTTGGCGCTCGTATCTCAAGGACTATACATTGAAACTAGCTGAAACTTGGAACATACATCCGCCAATAGGTCTAGTTAATGACTTTCCAAACAAATTTCACCTCAGTATACTTTTTGCTTTAAAATTAAATACATATATATATATATATATATATATATATATATATATATATATATATATACATATATATGTATATATATGTATATATATATAAATAAATAAATAAATATATATATATATATATATATATATATATGTATATATATATATATATATATATATATATATATATATATATATATATATATATATATATATATATATATATATATATATACATATATATATATATACATATATATATTGTTACGGACCGCGGATAAGATGTTGTGTTTGCCGAGCGGATGGCACCGCGGCCGAGCAGTTGCCCCGACTAACCCGATTCCCGAACGTTGGCCGGATCGCGCCACAGATATTCAATATAGAAAAGACAAAAGCGACACGGATGTGAAGAAGAAGAAGAGGAAAACAAAAAGGTTGGCAATACTACTAAATTTATTCCTATTATATACACGCTCAAAGTAACTAAGGAAGAAGGAAAGATAAGAAAATAATATACAGAAGATATTAGAGACACAGTGCAATTATTAACTTATACAAGCTTAATTAATACCCAGGGACAAGACACACAGAACAAACTCACGTACACAAAAGGATGGAAAGGCAGGAGGTGGATGGCTGGAGGGAGAGGAAGGTCCAACGGATCCTGCAGCACGATCGGCGCGTTTCGCAGCCGCCGTTCCTTCGCGGCCCTGCTCAAAACTGCCGTCCAGGCCCCAAGCGGCTGTTGTTGCTGCTGTGGCTGCTGCTGCTGCGGCTGTGTGGACGTCACGTGCTCTTTTCAGGACTCGTCTCTCTCGTCTTGTCAAAGCTCATCTGGTCCAACCACTTCTGTAAAAGCTCATCTGGTCCAACCACTCAACTCAACAACGCAACAACTCAACAACTCCACCTTGCACAACCACGTCCTTGCTTCTTGCGCGCGCGCGTTTATAGCGCCTCAGGCGACCAAGCCGCCGGCCTTCAGGACACGCCCATCGGTCAGCTCGCCTCGGCCCTGATTGTTCGGCACGGCCCTCTGGCTCCGCCCTTGATGACGACGGGCGGGCATGCCCTTCTTCCCCGAGCTGAGCACATGCTTAATGGCGGCTTTGGGGCAAAATCAGCAACCCACCACTGTAACAAACCTGGCAAACTGCCCAGTGCGGTTGGCAATGGAGACTTGGAGGGGATGTAGCTGGAAATGGAGATTTTGGGAATGGGAATGAAAGGGAATCTATCTTGTTTCACTTGGTGCAATGGAGTGTCATCTTAATGGAAGACAAGGCCTTACCCTAATACACATAATAAAGATATAACTATCAACAAGGGGGAAATCTATGTTTGGCTGACGTGATTGTTTATGACCTAATTATGGGACGCCCTTTGACCTTTATACATAACTGGAGTAAGGAGGGTCCAGAATAAAGCACTAATAATAAAAAACACAATAAAAAAAACACAATCCTCATATCCATAACACTGCACCCTCCTCCTCTTAGTCACGTCCCGGGCCTATAACTTTAACTTAGTGTGACACGTTGGTGTAGTTCCCTCTACTTTTAACCTGACCCTGAGTGCGACAGTTTTAAAACATAAATAAATATGTCCCGCTGCTCCATTGCACCCTGCCTAACAGATTCACGCCCACAGCTAACCGAATTGCGGAATGGTCTTCAAACTATACACTTACGGTGGGGGCGCATTATTTACAATGGCTCTACTTTATTTACAAAACGCAACCCAGGACCTGTGATTGTTCTTTTGGGGGGGAGAGACAGTCTGCTCTGCATCAATGCACCATGAAAGCACCCATAAACGCACCAACACACCCTCAAGCACCAATCGGTGCACAGTCATCACTGTCATCAATAAAAATAAAAACAACAACCCCTAACCCTGCAGGTGGTCTCTTGCTCTTCGGCTCCCTCTGCTGGCTATTTGCTTTCTTCCAGATGTCATTATCTTTCATTTTCTTACTGGCGGCCTATTTGAACATAAAATGAAATGCACCCAACATGTCCATTTTTATTTATTTATGGCCCACAGGGGCCGACTAGTGTGGTTCACCTGTAGGGCATCGGTGCCCTGTGGCCAAGGTCCGCCAGCAAGATTTCGGGCCTTCATGGCCGGTTCCAGCAGAGGGGCCTTGCCCCAACCCATGGGGTCCATAAGTGGTGCTCAGCCACAGATGTGTGGTCCATAATGTGGTGCATCGATGCAGACAGCTGGTTCTGGGAGTTCCGGGCGCACAATGGCGGACTCACGCACGCTCCCCTCGGCGCCCAGTGGCGCACAGGTCCTCATGTGGGAGACAAAGGGGGGAAAAGACAGATGAGCGAGGGGTAAGATCACAAGGGTACACATCAATCAAGGCAATGCAAGGCGAAGTGCGTACGGAGAGCGAAGTGAGAAAGCTCGTCCCTACCGTACGTCACCCCCCCTGTCACCTACTCTACCCTTGCCCTTACCCCATATTTACAAAAATCTACACATTTACAAATTCGTCGCTAATGTCACGTCTTCCCCATATTTCCCCTATACCAAATTCATCTCCACAATCCCTCTAACCAAAATTTGCCATCACCAATTCATCATCAATCCTCATAAGGAGGGAGAGATGGAACATCAAGCACAATGTCACACCCACGTCATGATGCGTCTCACAATCCAAACATTTGCATCAAAAATAATTAAAACAACCTGGCATGGTGTGGAGGTACGTCATCTCAGGTGAGTGGATGTAGATGGTGCGAGGAGATTCTTAATCCTAACTATCCTCTAAATGACATTAACACACTTTACACTACCCAGGGCCTTTCCCTGCCAATCCATTGGCCAACTTACACTATGGGTTCTAAAACCCAATTCCCATTGACCAAACTGTGGTGCTTCTCAATTTGGGGTCTCACTCCCCTGATTCATCTCCCGGTGCCCTTGCACAATTTCCGGGCTGGGTCGTGTAGCTCTCCCAGCAGGTCTACCCACCTGCACACCTCCACCACTGCAGTTGCCACCCGAGCTTACCTAGCTCCTCACCCTAACCTATCTAATTGGGGAAGGCCCCTCCTGGCTCTGTCACCCCTCGGTGCCCTCTGGCACTGGGCTAACCGGGTCCGTCCTCCGGATCCTCGGGCCCCATCCACAACAACTCTACCGGCTCCCAGAGCCCACCTGCGGCCTCACCTGGCCGACATCCTCACAGTGGTGGAGTGCCCAAACCAACTACACACACTAACAGGCTACACGCCCAGCAATTTCCACAACACTAATGCACCCATCACTACACTCCTGTGCAACTACCTGCACCACAGATGCCAATATCCAACCACAATTTACCTATACCCTCTACCTAACACTTACACTACCCTCCCCGTGTATTCGTGATGGGGGTCCATCCTTCCCCCATTCACACCTTCGCACCATCCACTCCACTCCATAGTTTCCACCATACTCACTCCACGACCATCCATTCCAATACTCCATATATTTCACACGACCATTCTCCATACACCTGTTGTTGCACACCTGTACAATCACACCTGGTGCCACCTGCACCCTCCTTCCTTCCTGGACCATTTGGTCAGCACAATACTCATCACCATCACTTACTCAAACACTGCTCCATCCACCTGTTCAGTTGCACACCTGTGCAATCACACCTGCTCCTCACACAGTTTTCACAATACACTTCTATACACCTCCAACACTCACACAGCATCATCTGAACTACCTGTTGCCATGCTAACTTAGTGCTCCCCGTCTTCCCTTTAAACTAAGCACATACCACGTCATTATCATCCATTCTAATCTACCTGCGTCCCCACTACAGGTATCCTGGTCACTACCTAACCTTAACGTTACCTAAGGTCAATCTTCTCTGGATCCCTATCATTATATCCAAACCCTCCCTCGGCGAGCTTACACTGCCATAAACCCCATAAAACTAGTGCTCCTTTGCCCCCGCTGTGAGAGATGGCAGAGTTGCCATCCCACCACATCGGGTATCTCTCACTACCAATTTTGCACACCAAATTCAACAAATCAAAAATTTGCCAATCATCTGCCAATCGTCACTCTGCCAATCATCACTGCCAACCCTCAAATTTTGTTTTCCTAATTTCGGGTCCAAAACACTATCCTCATCATCACAGTCTACTCACTAGTGCCTCTCGGTGCGCCAATTCACTTCTAAAGCTCGGCTTCGTAAAGCCGAGCAATGAATGCGGGTTGTTTGGTGCCGGCGGCTGGATACGTCCGGCACTCGGTGCAGGGAAGGAGGTTTACCCGGGCCGAGATCCCACGCACCACCTTGGCACGGAGCCATCCAATGGCCCGATCTCGACCTGCCGGAGCGCCTCAGCAAAAAGGGGTCGCCATGACAACCCTTCCTATCGGGCTGCCCGCTCCGCCTAGTGGAGCACGGACGTGGCCGTTCAAAGCGAGGCCCAGCGTGGATCGCGTACGGCGGTTCTTTCGAAACCGCCATGGTTCGGATCCCCGCTGGTCCTCGCGGCACGCGAAACCCGGCACGCACCGAGGGCCCGATTCGGCTAAACGTCGTTCTAACCGCTAACCCGGTTAGCGTCGATGCTCCATTCGCATGCTTACACCCCGCAGCCCGTTCCTTGCTCACACATCCAGCCGTCTCCATGCTCTTGGTCATTGCACCTTCCCTGACACACCCAGGTACACTCATTCCGTTCACAGACTTGGTCACACACCTGACCACCGCACACCTTTGCACACACTCGTCGTTCGCACACCTCACCAACACACCTCTTCGCGCCCCCTTCTCGGTCACCTCCTCTGTGACAACTACAGGTGTGCTCTCACTCGCACACCCAACCACGTGCCTCACTACTAACTCAAGTGTGCATTCCCATACGCACTCTACCATTCCAGGTGTGCATCTTTCCATTCCAGGTGTACATCCTCTCTCACCTGCCACAACCAACTTACGCTCCGTGTCACTCTTACTACTTTTACCACCACACTCGGTCGCGCACTCACCCTTACTCTCGACAGCGTACTCAGTACTCATGCACCCGTCCGTTACACACCTTTCTCGCGCACACTCTCCCGTTACACCCTCCATAACACTCACCACAGGTGTGCATTCTTCCTTACTTTCGACAGCGCACTCTTTCCTCATGCACCTGTCCGTTACACACCTTTCTCGTGCATCCTCTTGCGCACACTCTCTCGTTACTCCCTCCGTAACACTCACCACAGGTGTACACTCTCTCGTTACATCCTCTGTAACACTCCCCACTACGCGCTTCCATGTGCTCCCTTGCACACGCGCTACGACCGACTCACTCTCGACAGCACACTCATTCCTCGGCGCGCACTTTTTCCTCACACACCCCAGAGTCGGACATTCTCGCACATCTCCTCCTTCGCACACTGTACCTGTCGCACACTTCACCAACGGCCTCTCACGAACACCCGGATCCAAATCAACCCCCAAGCCGACTGAAGCTCCCCTCACATCATATACATTTCCGAATATATCACCACTCACCTTGGCACCTCGTCTCCGCACCTCCTTCACCACCTGCAAACTCTTTATTTGGTTAGCGAGCACATCATCACGATTTGAGCACCGACCTTGCACATATTCCATCACCTCCTCCTGTATTTCTCTCTTAGTTTCCATCCGTCTCTTCTTAATTTCACTCACCCCCTCTTCCACCTTCTCTAATTTTTGCTTCACCTCTTTTATTTCCCGGTGCGTCTCCTCAATTTCGTCCTCTAAGGCTACTTTCACCGTTTCTATGTGCGTCCTCACCTCCCGGTCCTTCGTCTCCATTACCTCCGTCACCTCGTCCAACCTCGTTGTCAGTCCCTCACGTACCATCTGACATTGCCTCTTCGTCGCTATCAAGTCGTCCTTGATGTCTCTTTGTGTCGCTTTTAACCCTCCTAGTACCACAGTGTTCCTTTGTACCTGCTCCACTAACTCCGTCTGTCCCACCATCAGCTGTTCCCCCTCCTCCGTCAGGTCCTCTATGCCCCCTTGTAACTTTGCCGTCCCATTTCTCACCTCTTTCTCCATACGCTTTTCACCTCGCTTTACCTCCTCGCGTACCCCCGAGACCTCCTCGCTTACACCTCGTCGTTTCTCCTCCTTCATCTCCTCCATCTCCTCCATCTCCTTAGTAGATGCCACCCTCGTCTGTCCCAATTCATCCCTCTGAGCATCCAATTTACCTTCTAACCCGATTTTCACCTCCTCTATCTGGTTCCCCATCCATTTGATTTCCCGGGCAGATTGCTCCCCTACTTCCCGCAATTTGCCTTCCATCCTATCTTCTAGCCCCCTTAACCCATTTTTCACCCCCTCTATCTGATTCTCCTGGGCAGCCATTCTATTTTCCACCCCTGTTAACCCATTCTTCACCTCTTTTATCCCGTTGTCTAACCCTTCAAATTTATTTTCCATATTGTTTAACCCATCTCTTAATTGCTCACTAGTACCCCTCGCTTCGTCCCTCAATCGCTCACTATCAGCCCTCGCTTCGTCCCTCATTTCTCCCATTTTTGCTTCTAGCCCCATATTCGCCATTAGTATGGCTGCATTAATCTGCGCCATGAGGTCCCGCACATCAATCCCTCCCACTTGTGCGGTGGGCGCGGCCGCCGTAGCCATGTGCGAGGCGCCATTTTGCGCGCCCGTAACCTCATGCGCGAGAGCGCCATCTTGCGCGCCTGAAACCTCCTCAACCACCTCCTCATTGTTCTCCTCCCTCTGATCCTGGGTTACTCCTAACCCCTCTTCTAGTTCCCCCACCGGCATCCGATCGCCTTGACTATCCATGGCGCGATTTCAAAATTCAGGTTTTTCTTTAAAACAAATCAAATTTCAGCAGCTCGTAATTTTGAGCGCGTTAAGCGCGCTTCGGGTCCGACCCCGCTCCCGACACCAATTGTTACGGCCAATAGTACAATTGGTGTCCCAAAATTTGGGCTAAATAAATTTAGTCCCAGGTTCGAATCCCACTCCTGACACCAATTGTTACGGACCGCGGATAAGATGTTGTGTTTGCTGAGCGGATGGCACCGCGGCCGAACAGTTGCCCCGACTAACCCGATTCCCGAACGTTGGCCGGATCGCGCCACAGATATTCAATATGGAAAAGACAAAAGCGACACAGATGTGAAGAAGAAGAAGAAGAAATCAAAAAGGTTGGCAATACTACTAAATTTATTCCTATTATATACATGCTCAAAGTAACCAAGGAAGAAGGAAAGATAAGAAAATAATATACAGAAGATATTAGAGACACAGTGCAATTATTAACTTATGCAAGCTTAATTAATACCCAGGGACAAGACACACAGAACAAACTCACGTACACAAAAGGATGGAAAGGCAGGAGGTGGATGGCTGGAGGGAGAGGAAGGTCCAACGGATCCTGCAGCACGATCGGTGCGTTTCGCAGCCGCCGTTCCTTCGTGGCCCTGCTCAAAACTGCCGTCCAGGCCCCAAGCAGCCGTTGTTGCTGCTGTGGCTGCTGCTGCTGCGGCTGTGTGGATGTCACGTGCTCTTTTCAGGACTCGTCTCTCTCGTCTTGGCAAAGCTCATCTGGTCCAACCACTTCTGTAAAAGCTCATCTGGTCCAACCACTCAACTCAACAACGCAACAACTCAACAACTCCACCTTGCACAACCACGTCCTTGCTTCTTGCGCGCGCGCTTTTATAGCGCCTCAGGCGATCAAGCCGCCGGCCTTCCGGACATGCCCATCGGTCAGCTCGCCTTGGCCCTGATTGGTCGGCACGGCCCTCTGGCTCCGCCCTTGATGACGATGGGCGGGCACGCCCTTCTTCCCCGAGCTGAGCACATGCTTAATGGCGGCTTTGGGGCGAAATCAGCAACCCACCGCTGTAACAAACCTGGCAAACAGCCCAGTGGGGTTGGCAATGGAGACTTGGAGGGGATGTAGCTGGAAATGGAGATTTTGGGAATGGGAATGAAAGGGAATCTATCTTGTTTCACTTGGTGCAATGGAGTGTCATCTTAATGGAAGACAAGACCTTACCCTAATACACATAATAAAGATATAACTATCAACAAGGGGGAAATCTATGATTGGCTGACGTGATTGTTTATGACCTAATTATGGGACGCCCTTTGACCTTTATACATAACTGGAGTAAGGAGGGTCCAGAATAAAGCACTAATAATAAAAAACACAATAAAAAAAACACAATCCTCATATCCATAACAATATATATAATATATATATATATATATATATATATATATATATATATATATATATATATATATATATATATATATATATATATATATATATATATATATATATACTGAAACGCAAAAGAAACTTACCACCTTTGAAACCTTTAAATATCAACAATAAAACTGCGTGTAGTAAATGTGTGAACTTATTTGTGGACAATAGTGTCCTCACTGTCAGACAAAACGGTCACGGATGGTCACTTGAACCTTCAATGGTCACTTCATAGCACAGCTGTTGAACAGCCGTTTTGACTGTCAGTGATTAGCCAAGGGGTATGGGATGATTTTAATGAGCTGCACGTGATGTCTTGATATTGGCTTTAAAAAGTCCAGTGCAAAATGGGCATTTCAATCAACATGCCACGATTGTCAAGGGATCAACGGCAGCGTGCCCTGGGAATGCTGCAAGGCGGACTGAGCTACCGTGAGGTGGCACGTTGCCTTGGCTGTTCACACCAGACGATATCGGCCCTGGTGGACAGAGACACCCTCCACAACTCTGCTGATGCCAGACCTCGATCAGGGAGGCCAAGAGTCACCACTGCAAGGCAGGACAGGGAGATGGTCCGAAGTCACCTGCGGGATCGATTCCGTCCAGCATCCCGCACTGCGGCAGAAACTACGGGGCGTGCAAACCCACGGATCTCCAATGATACTGCACGAAGACGACTGCATGACTATGGTCTGACTGCCAGAAGACCATACAGAGGCCCCGTGATAACGGCTGCCCATCGCCGCAACCGACAGAGATGGTGCCAGCAGCATCAGCGGTGGACCTTGGCGCAGTGGAATGAGGTCGCTTTCAGCGATGAGTCAAGGTTCTGTGTGGAAATATTTGAAAATGTTTTTTTTTGTTTGAAATGTAATAAAATTGTAACCGTTTAAAAATAAAACCAAACCAACAATTGCTAATTGAAACATTGGCATTTTATTGATGACATGACAAGTTTTTGACCAAGATACACCATCTCATCAGTTTGTTCCGCAGTACAGAACAGCACAGGGTGCAATGTCAGTCCCCTTTCAATAGCGTGTGTGGCCACCATTGTTTTGGATACAGGCAGTGCATCGTCGGCGTATACTGCCTCCCAGTCTTTGGATGGATTGCTGCTGGATTCTGTCCCCACTCAGTCCTCAATGTCTGAAGCAGCTCTGCCCGTGTCCTGGCCCTGCCAACTACGCGTCTCCCAAGCTCATCCCACAGGTGCTCTATGGGATTCAGGTCAGGGGAGAGCGCAGGCCACTGCATGGTGTTGATGTTCTCGCCTTGGAGAAATGCAGTGGTAAAGCGAGCAGCATGGGGGGACGAGCGTTGTCATGCTGAAAGGTTCTCAGTTCTGGGTGGTCTCGCAGGAATGGCAGCAGATGATGGTCGCAGGATATTATCCACATACCGCTGGCGTTAAGATTCCCATCCACAACGACCAGTGGCGTCCTGTACCGGCCTGATATGGCGGCCCACACCATCACACTTGGGCCACCCCACCTGTTGGCTTGACACACGCAACAATCGGCATATCGCTCGTGAGTTCTTCTCCAGACACGCTCATGCCAATCAGGACTGTCCACACAGAACCTTGACTCATCGCTGAAAGTGACCTCGTTCCACTGCGCCAAGGTCCACCCGCTTGATGCTGCTGGCACCATCTCTGTCGGTTGTGCGGCGATGGGCAGCCGTCATCACGGGGCCTCTGTATGGTCTTCTCGCAGTCAGACCATAGTCATGCAGTCGCTCTTCGTGCAGTATCATTGGAGATCCGTGGGTTTGCACGCCCCGGAGTTTCTGCCGCAGTGCGGGATGCTGGACGGAATCGATCCCGCAGGTGACTTCGGACCATCTCACTGTCCTGCCTTGCAGTGGTGACTCTTGGCCTCCCTGATCGTGGTCTGGCATCTGCAGAGTTGTGGAGGGTGTCTCTGTCCACCAGGGCCGATATCGTCTGGTGTGAACAGCCAAGGCGACGTGCCACCTCACGGTAGCTCAGTCCGGCCTTGCAGCATGCCCAGGGCACGCTGCCGTTGATCCCTTGACAATCGTGGCATGTTGCTTGAAATGCCCATTTTGCACTGGCCTTTTTAAAGCCAATATCAAGACATCACATGCAGCTCATTAAAATCATCCCGTACCCCTTGGCTAATCACTGACAGTCTAAACGGCTGTTCAACAGCTGTGCTATGAAGTGAACATTGAAGGTTCAAGTGACCATCCGTGACCGTTTTGTCTGACAGTGAGGACACTATTGTCCACAAATAAGTTCACACATTTACTACACGCAGTGTTATTGTTGATATTTAAAGGTTTCAAAGGTGGTAAGTTTCTTTTGCGTTTTAGTATATATATATATATATATATATATATATATATATATATATATATATATATAATATATATATATATATATATATATATGTATATATATATATATATGTATATATATGTATATATATATATATATATATATATATATATATATATATATATATATATATATATATATATATATATATATATATATATATATATATATAACTAGAACGATACTCTTCGATGACACGACGTCGACCGATATGCCTCCACCCACATTATTACATCACTATAATACTTGTACCAGGTTTGCTTTAAATCCATTCTGCTGTGCCAAAGTTAGCACATATTTACCTGACTTGACCTCTGACATTTGACCTATTGACCCTAAAATGTAATCAGTTCATGTATACATCATTATACATTCTGTTACGTGGTCCTCCCGGTAACTACCTGGTCTTGGTGACCCCCGGACCGTGGGGGGACCCCGCCAGAAAGATATATGGTTTATACGCTTTCGTAATGCAATCAATATGAAAGACACAAACAATTCAGGTCAATAAGCAACCCCACACCAAGGATCCGGATTAATTAATAATATATTCTCAATCCATCAACAACAATCAACAATCAATCAACAATATTACTAAGATGGCCATCTCATATATTTCCCCCCTTTCCCCACTCACGACCCCTCAATGGTCACTGTCCCTCACAATGTCTCTGGGCCCCTCCAGACCAAGGTGAAGGTCGACTTCTCCGCACACGGGCGGTTGAACGAACCCCTGGCTGACGTGTTCCAAACGTGCACGTCGCATACCGGGAACAGCTGCTGCAGCACACACCTCCTTGCAAAGCAAAGCGGGCAAAGCAAAGCGTGGCTCGCAAAGAGCGCGAGGTCCAAGGTGCGACCCATACGCGTCCTTGTAGACGTTGAGGCGAACTGTGCCGGACGCTTGGTTCCGTGCACGAACCCACGGCAACTTGACGTGTAATCGGTAATTACCCCGCGCAGGTAACTCCTTTCACCAGACGGGCTTTCAAACGCAGCGTCCCCCACGCTGCTCAATATCGACACCGCTCGCGTCGGAGATGGGCGATGACCAGAAGATGGCCGCTTCTCCCGGACCTTGTCTTTTTCTTTTCCTTCCGGTTCACCATCCCGTTTCCGGTCTCCTGTTATCCAGAGCGCCTCGAACCATTTAACCACAACAAACTTTAATAGAATAAACATTAATAAGCAATGACCTGAATAGTAATTCACATAAATTCACATAAATCCGTAACACTCCCCCCCCTTCAAGAAAGAAAGTTTGAACCCAGCGAAAACTTTCTTTGCCGGCCAACTTTGATAAACAAACCCGATAACTCACACCCCCAATTCCTCAGTTCCCCCCGGGCACAATTATCACTTAAAAATAAAGCAACAAAATTTCACAAAAACCCCCAGATTAATTCACTCTGGACAAAGCGTCAACAACTTCTAGTTGCTCTTGGATGGAGGCCCAGCTGAGTACTCACTACATGGACGCCTTAAGGAATGTGGGGTTCACGGTTAGTC
Source organism: Myxine glutinosa (assembly GCF_964187855.1). Classification (NCBI taxonomy): domain Eukaryota; kingdom Metazoa; phylum Chordata; class Myxini; order Myxiniformes; family Myxinidae; genus Myxine; species Myxine glutinosa. The sequence goes on along the minus strand of NC_136267.1, from coordinate 156,400,309 downwards.
CGGAGAGGAAAGTTCATTACATGGACGCCTTTAAGAACGTGGAGTTCACGGTTAGTCCGTGTAGGAACGTTCCCTCCCGGGACGCCTTTTAAGAACGTGGCGTTCACGGTTAGCCCGTGTAGGAGCCCAGGCTCGGCGGCTCCACCGTATATAGAGTGCTTCAACTTCTCCGGACTCCTAACAGTTACGGTGGGACCCCTTGTCCCAGCAGTCCCCTGACTGGTGGTCTCCTTCTCGGCCAGTCCTCTGCCAATCATTCTTTCGGGAGATGCCGTAACTCTGGGAGCCTCCATTGTAATATCGGCTGCAGCCAACACCAAAACTACCGCCAAGTGGTCCTCTTCTGTAGACCTCTCGACGCCTACGAAATGCCTTCCCTACTGTTATGGTCCGACCCTCCAAATCCTTACCATTCCAATTCTTCTCTGCCTCCCTGGCATCTCTTGTGCTTGCAAACGTGACAAAGCCGAACCCTCTTGACCGTTGCGTTTCCCTGTCTTCTACCACCCGCACTTCCACCAGCGGCCCATATCTGTTGAAGACAGAGGTCAGAACTTCTTCCTCTTTGTTGAAGTTCAGTCCCCCTACGAATAACTTGCAACTTTTGTCACCATCCCGAGCTGGGGTGGTGTTATTTCCCCTGCGGGGCTCTTTACCCACCCTCGGGTTACCATAAATTTGCCCCCCGGCCAAATCATTCCCGATAATCACAGATACCCCCTCTACAGGAAGCGTGGCTTGTAAACCGACGGTGACCGGTCCTGACACCAAATCGGATTCCAAATGGATGACATGAAGTGGGGCACTAACACAGCCACCGATCCCTTGTAACCGAACACTATCACCAGTTGCGGTACTCTTTGACAATGACAAAATGCCTTCAAGCATTAAGGATTGATGGGCTCCTGTGTCCCTCAATACCCTAACAGGTCTTGGGTTCGTCAAGTCTCCCTCGAGTGAGACAAACCCCTCATAAATAAATGGTTGGTAACTCTTCTGTGGGCGATTTCTTACGCTAGCCATCGCATTCGGAGTTGTAATAGTCGGACTCCGCTCTGGGTTGTCCCTTTTCATGAGGTAACAACTGGACATCAAGTGTCCAGGTTTTTTGCAAAAGGCGCAAGTAGGCCCGGAGGAAAAACTCGTGGTCTGCCTCGGGCCCCCCGGGAAATAGGTTTGTCTTGGGCCCGTAGTCCTCTGATTTCTAACAGTTGGGGTATCAGAGTTGTCCCCATAATCATCTCGAGGCCGCCGCCATGTATTGTCGTTCTCCGCACCAGGTGTTCCATAACTCCCCTGCTGAAGTCTAGGCGAGGAGTTAGGTTTGTGGACCCCTATCCGGTGTGTTAAGGCATAATCATCTGCCATGGTGGCTGCGTCCCACAACTTTGGTACTTTCTTTTCCTGCAGGTACACTTTGATGTCCTCGTGGACACACTGTTGAAATTCCTCCACCAGGATCAAGTCACGCAATGTTTCGAAGTCTTTCCCGACTCCTTTTGACTCACACCACCGATCAAACATGTTTTCTTTCACTCTGGCAAACTCCACATGGGTCTCACTCTCCCTCTTCCTGGCATTCCTGAATTTTTGCCGGTAAGCTTCAGGAACCAACTCATAGGCTTTGAGAATGTGCTTCTTCAATACCTCATAATCTGCACATTGATGCATTGGTAGCGCCGAATAAATATCTTGAGCTTTACTCACCAGCACACTTTGCACCAGTATGGTCCAGGCCTCCTCCGGCCAGTTTAACTGTCGAGCCACTTTCTCAAAGTGTGGAAAAAATTTAGCGACTTCCCTTTCACTGAAGGGTGGAACCAGCCTCACATGTCTGCCCACATCCCAGATTTTCTGGCTAGGTGTCGGCCCAGTCAGCAAGGGTGGTACCTCTCCCCGTTCTCTCATTAACTCCAGCTCCTTGAATTTAATTTCTTGCTGAAGCGCCATGTCACGTTCCTTTAATTCCCTTTCGGCTTTTCTCTCCTCTGCTTCGAGTTCCCTTGCAGCTCTCCTCCCCTCTGCTTTTCTCCCTTCTAACCTTTCCTGGAGTTCTCGTTCCACTCTCCTTTCCTCTGCTTGTTTCTCTTCTCTCCTCTCTTCTGCTTTCCTTTCTTCTTCTGCTCTTTCCTTTTCTGCTTTCCTTTCTTCTTCTGCTCTTTCCTTTTCTGCTTTCCTTTCCTCTTCTGATCTTTCCTTTTCTGCTTTCCTTTCTTCTTCTGCTCTTTCCTTTTCTGCTTTCCTTTCTTCTTCTGCTCTTTCCTTTTCTGCTTTCCTTTCTTCTTCTGCTCTTTCCTTTTCTGCTTTCCTTTCTTCTTCTTTGATCCGTTCCTGAAGTTCTCGTTCCACTCTCCTTTCCTCTGCTTGTTTCTCTTCTCTCCTCTCTTCTGCTTTCCTTTCCTCTTCTGCTCTTTCTTTTTCCGCTTTCCTTTCTTCTTCTTTTAACCTTTCCTGGAGTTCTCGTTCCACTCTCCTTTCCTCTGCTTGTTTCTCTTCTCTCCTCTCTTCTGCTTTCCTTTCCTCTTCTTTGATCCGTTCCTGGCTCCGTAATTGCAACTCCAGTTTCCGGAGCTCAACGTCTTCTGGTTCTTCGGGTAGCCACTGCCAGGCTAACTCGTCCCATGTTCCTAATCCCACCATAGATTGTATCACCGTGGTCTGCAACTCTGCCTTCCTCAAATTAGTTCGGACCTCCAAGTTAAAATGTTTGGCCAATTTCCAGAGGTCCGCTTTTAGTAACGCTCGGAACTGTGCCTCACTAGGTGTTACCGCAAAGTTCTGTGCAACAAACGCCATGGTGACTATCGTTAACACCTGTTAACCTTCACCCAAGACTTTACCACAATTTCTAAAAAATTTACCAATTAATAATTAAATAATTAATTTTAATGAATAAAAATTATTATTTTATTATGTTATACAATTTTAGATCCCGGAATTCAATTGGACGAGCCCCCAATTCTGTTACGTGGTCCTCCCGGTAACTACCTGGTCTTGGTGACCCCCGGACCGTGGGAGGACCCCGCCAGAAAGATATATGGTTTATACGCTTTCGTAATGCAATCAATATGAAAGACACAAACAATTCAGGTCAATAAGCAACCCCACACCAAGGATCCGGATTAATTAATAATATATTCTCAATCCATCAACAACAATCAACAATCAATCAACAATCAATCAACAATATTACTAAGATGGCCATCTCATATATTTCCCCCCTTTCCCCACTCATGACCCCTCAATGGTCGCTGTCCCTCACAATGTCTCTGGGCCCCTCCAGACCAAGGTGAAGGTCGACTTCTCCGCACACGGGCGGTTGAACGAACCCCTGGCTGACATGTTCCAAACGTGCACGTCGCGTACCGGGAACAGCTGCTGCAGCACACACCTCCTTGCAAAGCAAAGCGGGCAAAGCAAAGCGCGCGAGGCCCAAGGTGCGACCCGTACGCGTCCTTGTAGACGTTGAGGCGAACTGTGCCGGACGCTTGGTTCCGTGCACGAACCCACGGCAACTTGACGTGTAATCGGTAATTACCCTGCGCAGGTAACTCCTTTCGCCAGACGGGCTTTCAAACGCAGCGTCCCCCACGCTGCTCAATATCGACACCGCTCGCGTCGGAGCTGGGCGATGACCAGAAGATGGCCGCTTCTCCCGGACCTTGTCTTTTTCTTTTCCTTCCGGTTCACCATCCCGTTTCCGGTCTCCTGTTATCCAGAGCGCCTCTAACCCTTTAACCACAACAACCTTTAATAGAATAAACATTAATAAGCAATGACCTGAATAGTAATTGACATAAATTCACATAAATCCGTAACAATACCTATACCAAGTTTTAATTTAAATCCCTTCAGCTGTTCACAAGTTCACATTTTTACCAGACATGACCTTTGAACTTTGGCCTTTGACCTCGGGACCCCCAAAATCTAATCAGCTCATCTTTACATCATTATTCATATCTGTAACAATTTTTAATTCGATCCCTTTAGCCATTCTCAAGTTATAGACCTATTAAAGACTTTGACCTTTGACCTCTTGACGCCAAATTATAATCATTTAATCTTTACATCATTATGCATACCCATACCAAGGTTGAATTAGATCACTTCAGCTGTTCTCAAGTTGTATACCTATTACAGATTTGACCTTTGACCCCAAAATATAATCACTCAATCTTTACAATATTGTACATACCCGTACCAAGTTTGAATTAGATCACTTCAGCTGTTCTCAAGTTAGACTTATTACAGATTTTACCTTTGACCTCAAAATCTAATAAGTTAATCTTTACATCATTATACATACCTGTACTAAGTTTGAATTAGATACCTTTAGCTGTTCTCAAGTTATAGACCTATTACAGATTTGACATTTGTCCTTGGACCCCAGAATCTCATCACTTAATCTTTACATCAATCTACATAACTGTACCAAAATTTGGTCAAAATCCCATTACTGGTTCACAAGTTATCATAACAGTATTTTTTTTTGCCTAACTTGACCTCTGACGTTTGCCCTTTTACCAAAATCTAATTAGTTCATCTTTACCTCATCATACATACTACATACATACCTGTGCCAAATTTGACGAAGATCCCTTTAGCCGTTCTCAGGTTATCGCGGCAACGAAAACCTATATAGGTAGTAATGACGGACTGGACGACCTGAAAACATAATGCCTCCGGTGACTTCGTCGGTGGAGGCATAAAATATATACACACTTTATAACTCTTCAAAATATTATTACACAAATCTAATGTGCTGGCCCAATGGTCTAATGGATTGGAAACGTTTATATAAAGGAGCACCCGACATCTGGCAAATAAAATACATTTCATTCTTCATGCTGGTGCATGAATAAAATTGGCGCCCCTTTATATGAACTTTTCTAGAGCATTACTTGGTTCCTCTTCAGAACGCAAGGGTAGTTCAGAAAGTTCAGAAAAGCACACGATCTTTTTTGAATGGTCCTTATTTTGTATTGTTTGGCATTTTCTACAAGCGATGGAATGGAATGTCCCTTCTGTTCTATACAGTGCCACATTACATGGCACATACTATATAAAGGGGCCTTTTCTATGCCCCTGCCATTTTTACCCAAGAATATATATATATATATATATATATATATATATATATATATATATATATATATATATATATATATATATATATATAAATATAGTTGCGGATCTCTGAGTACGACGCTCCCCTTACCGAGGGGGGGTTAATCACCTCGTCGATTAAGCTGGCCGTCCGAGTCCTGGAGCTATGACATCACTTCCGGTCAGCGCTGAATAGGGTGATAGGCCAATTGATCCTATTACCTAATTACCAGCACCTCCCGGTAAGCGAGGGAATGAGCCCCGCCTGAGCCGCGGCTGTAATGGACACGCCGAGCGAAGCGAGCCACGACCCAGGCCGTTAACAAAGACTAGACCCGATTATAAGCGGTTCCTATATCGTGCCACCGATATTCAATTGGGGACAGGACGAAAGCGATCGGATGAGAAGAAATCAGATAAAGGAAGAACACAGAATTTATTGTACAATAATGAAGAGGAAACGAAAGAGGAAGAAGATACAAAAGAAGGAAATAAAAGGACACAGGGCAACCTTAAACACTCTTAATTAACACGCCCAGGACAGAACAAACACACTTACACGAAAAGGTGGTGGTGGTGGTGGTGGGAAGGAAGAGAAGGGTCCAGGCAGCTGGTAGGCGTCGAGGTAGGCGGTGAGGTCCGGCTCCGACCTCGCGCTCCGGTCCACGCTCCGGGTGTTCACTTGTTTAAGGTTGCCCTGTGCGCTTCGCACATCCGGTGCTGCCGGTCGCACTTAGGTGACCGGCGCTGCCGGTCGCACGAGCGACCGGCAGCTTCGCGTGGCGTTTAACGTGAGTGGACAATTATATCGCAGCTTCTCTGGCTCGTCTCTCTGGCTCATCTCTTCAAGTAGTCCCACGCACCCGCTTATATTGCCCACTCGCGTATTAAGCCGCTTGCCTTTTGGATCCGCCTACCGGTGAGCTGGCCTCGGCTCTGATTGGTTGATGAGGGCTCCTTGAGGGCTCCTTTGACAGCCATCCCTTTGAGGGATGAGGGCTCCTTTGACAGCCAGTTGACAGGGGGGCCACGCCTCCTCCCGGCGCTCCGCACTTCTGCCCAAAATGAGCACATGTCTAATGGCGTTTTGTGCAGCAAACGCGGCCAACAAAAAGGCAGGGAAGAGCATGGGCATGAACAACCCCGACTGTAGGTGCTACTGGCACTTTGGAGAGAGAGAGAGATTGGGGGTAATTGAAGGGGCCTAGGTTATTTGATTAATACACCGCAGATTCAACTATTGGAAACAGATCCTTACCTGAAACACATACTAATGAAATAACTAAAGAAGAATCTATGGTGTCCTACATGTTGCAATATGACCTAACTAGGGTGCTACCTTTGACCTTTTACACAAAAAATGGGAATATTTACAGGGGATTATTTATAAGGGATTATTACAATATTTACAAAGTGGAGGGTTCTAAAAACCGCAACTATATATATATATATATATATATATATATATATATTGTTGCGGATCTCAGCACCGGCCTTTTCCCCTTACCAAGGGGGGATTAGTCCCCTTGTCTTTGACTATCCGACGGGACCCGGGACCTATGATGTCCTTCCCGGACAGCGTTAAATAGGGTTTTAGGGCTAAGAATTCGCTATTACCTAAGTACTAACGCTGCCCAGAAACGAGGAAATATGCCACGCCCGAATCACAGGTGTTGGTGGATACGCCGAGCGGTAGCGGACCCATGACCCGAGCTGTTAGCAATGACTAAACCCGATGCAAGCGGTTATTAATCGTGCCACGCTTACCCAATGGGGGAAATCACGGAAACGGTCGAATTTGGAAGAAAAGGAATAACAAGGTTTATTTACACTTTGTACAATAATCAGCAGAAGAACACAATGCAGCCATAAACAGTCCTATACTTATCCCCTGGACAAACGGGCCCGTTCACAATCAGACACACTCACATGGGGTTTGCAGTTGACCAGGTCAGCACGTCCAGGAATGGCATCCGGGCAGCTCTTCCTCAGGTACCCAACTCGCACCGCGAATAAAATGAATAAAGACTGCCAGGAGCTCTCCACTTGTCGTTAGCGCGCACGGGATTATTACAGGGCGAACGGTAGGGCTGGCTTTGGCGGTTACACTTGCGGCGGCAGCCGCGCATGTATTAATTGAATAGTTCAGTATGCGCTCACAATGCGCTCTTCAATCAAGGGCTCTCGACACTGTCGTGTGCACGCCGATCCTCTCAATACAGTTCTCACAAGCGCCTCTCCCTTCTCAACTGTGGTCCAACTCGAGCGCCTGCCTCTCCCTTCTCATAACTGACGTGGGGGCCTTGTGCAAAGGGTTTTATTGCCATGCCCTTGGAACCCTCTGGAAATCACCAGACGTTCTTCACCACGCCCTATCACGCCATGCCCTCTGAGCCCTGGTTGGCTGATGGCTCTTACCGTCACCGCCTCTGACGCGCTGCTTGACGCGGCCACACCTCGACCCTCGCGCTCCTCCCTCTTCTTAGGCCTACCTCGTGTTACTTGACTAGTTTCGAGCAAAAAAAGGGCATCGAACGCTGCCGGCAGCCAAAGCGTAACAAACTTGAGGGATGCCAAATGGGGCGCGGGATCGAGTTTGCCCATAGGTGAAATTGAAGGGTGGCCGCAAAATGAAAGGGACCTAAGCTCATTTCTTTACACAACGCAGATGTTACTAGGGAAATGGCCTACTCTTGCACATACTATGACATAACTAATACTCTAAGTGGGCCTACGTGTTGCTTGTGCACTAACCTTGGGGGGCAAACCTTTAACCTTTAATGATGTTATATATACAAATCTCAAAACCGTATCACTGCCCCCCTCCTTCGCCAGGCTCGTCCCTGAACCGAACCCACACAAGTGAGAACGACCGGTTTTGAGCAAGTTTCAGGACTAGTTTTTAAATTCCGTGTGACACTTAGATGTGGTTCCCCTCTATATTTAATCTAACACCCTGTGTGTGTCAGTTTTACAACACTAAATATGTCCCACCTACTGCGTTGTGTACTAACTAACAGACTCACACCCACAGCTAACCGAATTGCGGAAATAATTCTCAAACTATACATAGAGCCGGTGGGAAGCATGTTATTTACAAGGCTAACTAATTATTTACAGTTCTACAACCCAGGACCTGTTCTTTTGTGGGAAAGAAAATTTGAGGAGAGAAGGAACACAATGCACTGCACCAATACACCATTACAAGAAATGCACAATCATGCACAATCATCAAAAACACACAATAAATGCTGGCTTTTGCTGCTTGGCTGCTGCTGGGCTGCTGCTTCGTGCGTCTTTCTGTTTCGTCTTCGGTGTGCCATAATTAAACTTGGAGATCTTCCTTCCTGACACACCGGAATAAATAAAATGCACAAACCGTGTCCGTTTTTATTTGCAGGGCCCTCTCATGGTCCATCTGCGTGACTTTTACGCCACTTAGAATCAGTGGTCCGCAGGGCAAGATAATGTTTGCAGCAATTGTCTGCTCCAGCAAAGGTGCCATTCCACAGAATGTGTGGTCCATTAGGTGTATTGGTACAGCAAGAGGTAGCAGAGTGCAGCTGCACAGGTGTAGCAAAGTGCAGCCGCACAGCTCAGGGTTCCTGCACACACCCCTCAACAAAAATATGGGTCCATGGGTGGGGAGGAAAGACAAAGCAGAGAGTTAGCGGAGGAAAGGGCGCAAGGGTACACGTCAATACGAGGCAATGCAACATGAGGGGCGCAGGAGAGCGAGCAGAGAAAGCTCGTCCCTAACCGTTCGTACCCCCCATGTCAGCCTACACTACCCTTGCCCTTCCCCGTATTTACAATTTACAAATTCGTCGCTACGTCTGTCTCCACTATCCCCTCTAATTCCAAATTCGTCATCCAATCCCTCCCAAGAAGGAAGAGATGGAATTACACACAATGTCACTTCCACGTCATGATGCGCCTCACCATCGAAATCGTTTGCAAAATCTGGTGTGGAGTTTCGTCTCCTTGGTGAGTGGATGTGGATGGTGTGAAGAGATTCTCATCCTAGGTATACTCTAATGATATTAACTCTTAAACTACCCGGGGTCATGCCCTGCCAATTGGCATCTTTAAACTATCTGGTTCTAAAAACCAATTCCCATTGACCATCCTGTGGTGCCTTCCAAATTTGGGGTCTCACTCCACCAATTTTTCACTACTGTGCCTTCGCACAATTTCGGGGCTGGGTCGTGTGGCTCTACTAGCAGGTATACCTACCTGTGCACCTCCGCCACTGAAGTCGCCACCCGAGCTTACCATGCTCCTTACAACTACCCAAATCGGGGAAGGCCCCTCCTGGCTCTCTCACCCCTCTGATGCCCTCTCTGGCATTGGGCTACCCGTGTCCTTCTCTTGGATCCTCGGGCCCCACTGAACACTACTCTGAACTCTAACTGACTCCCAGAGCCTACCTGCGGCCTCACCTGGCCGACAGACAACCAGTGGCGGAGTGCCCCAATAACCATATGCACCAACAGGCCCACACGCCCAGCCATTTCCACAGACTCACGCACCCATCCAAGCAATACCTTGCTACTATCTGAACCACAGATGTCAATATCCAAACAATTTACCTAAACCTTCTACCTAACTTTAAACTACCCTCCCCTGGTATTCGTGAAAGGGTCCATCTTCCTCCATCCACTCCTTCGCACCATGCACTCCACACCACTCATTCCACACCACTTACTCCAGACCATTTATTCCACACACCTGTTTTCCACTTGCACACCATGCAAGCCTATTCACTCAACACAACTCCATTTACCCTCAATACACCACTTATACACTTCTACACACACACAGCATCATCTAGCTAACTACTTCCCTCTAATACTTGTGCCTTCCCGTATTCCCTTACACTAAGCACTTCCCTCGTCATTAACATCCACCTAATCTCTCTACGTCCCCTCTACCTGTCCAAAAGTCACTACTTAAATCTCATGTCTCATGAAGTCATTTCTAAATCCCTAACAATATCCTAGCCCGCCCTCGGCTAGGTTTCACTGCCATCTCCATAATCTATAGCTCATGTGCCCCAACATGATAAAGCTACCATTCGCCAACACTATTGCTATTCCAGTCCTCTGAACTATGAGCCTCTCCGTGCGGCAATACATTTTCGGCCCAGCTCGGCTTCGAAAAGTTGAGCAATGCATGCGGGTGGCTTGTCTACTTTGGTTGGGCCCGTCCGGCATTTTCGATTCTGGGGAGGAGGCATGCTTGGGCCAAGGTTCCAGGTGCCATCCCTGCGCGGAGCCTTTCGGTCTCCGGCACGATGGCCCAACCTCCCCCGGTCGGAGCACCGCGCCCGCAAGGGGGCGAAGGTCCGACATCTCCTTCCTCCCCTCAAACCGTGCCGTTCGCCTTTACGACGCGGCACCGACCATACAGGGCGGGGCCAGGCACGAATCGTGCACGGCGCTCCTTGCGAGACCGCCGCGACAACGATCCCCGCCAGTCCCCGCAGCACACAAAGCGCACCACACCCGAGAGCTCGCGTCGGCTATACGTCGGCCTAAACGCTAACCCCCCGGTCTGGGTCGATGCCCGAATCGCATTCTCACACCACGTGACCCGTTTCTCACTCGCACAACGTGGCGCTCCAGCGCCTCCCATACACCCCCTGCTTTCGGTTACCACACGCTCTCGTGCATTCTCTTTTCTTGCACACTCAGGTGCACACCACTCAGGTGCACTCATGCTGCTCGCACACTCCATTATCACCCACTCCTCTGTTACACACTCCGTAACACACTTGGCCATCGCACACCCTCACGTACACTCTCCCGTTACGTACTCCGTAACAACCACAGGTGTGCACTCTTTTGCTGCACACCCAATCACGTGCTCTGGTGTGCACTCCTGCACACTTTCTTCAGCCATCGCACACTCTGTGTCACACTCTTCACACATACACTCCATTGGGCATTCACTCTCACTCTCGGTTTCACACTCATGCTTCGTTGCCTTTCGCGCACACGCGCCATTCACCTTCACACAGCGCACCACGGACCTTCCACGGGCGCCCGGGTGACGTCGCGATCCCAAGCGCGCGACAAATCTTTTCACGCCAAACACTTTCGAGCCATACATTTTCGCACCATACACGCTCCTACTCACCTTTGGGATTCTCTTCTCCTGCAACCGCACCTGCAAACTTTCATTGGGGTTAGGCAGCATGACAACACGATGTGAATCCAGACTTTGTGCGCATTCCATTTCTTTCTTCGATTCATTTCCCGATTCTATCTCTGCCGTCTCTTCAACCCCAATTTCAAATATAATTTCTTTTTCTTTATTAAGCTCGACGACCGCTGGCGCACATAAAATAAAATTTTCCAATTCAGCGGCCGTCAGCTTTTCCATACCCCCGATTTCTACGCCAGTCATTTTAACTGCGCTCGGCCCTACCTTGCTTTCCACGCGTTCCTCACGTCGCGCTACCCCGTCGCGTACCTTTGCGACTTTATTGCTCGACCCGCGCCTTATATCCTACCCCATTGTGTCCATCCGAGTACTCATTTTATTCTTCTCACATATCGCCTCCTCCCTCATATTCATTTCATCCAACTTTTCGTTCATTTCCTGTCTTGACACTCCCATGATAGCTAAGAATTGCATCATGAATGATTGCATGTCAAAACCCGCCTGCACAGCGGGCTTGGCTGCCGCCGCCAAGTGTGAGGCGTCGCCATTTTCTACCCCTGCTACCTCTACTGCTGTACCCTCATCAATTGCATCCTCCATTTCTCCCAATTCTTCCCGGGGTCCTGGGTTGATTCTACCTCCTCATCCTCCTCATTTACCCCCACCATTTACCCCCACCAAGAGCATCCGACCGTCTTGGTTATCCATGGCACGATTTTACATTTGGATGTTAATAATTAAATTTTGGCCGCTCGTAATTTTGAGTGCGTTAGGCGCACATCGGGTCCGATCCAAACTCCTGACACCAATTGTTGCGGATCTCAGCGCCGGCCTTTTTCCCTTACCAAGGGGAGATTAGTCCCCTTGTCTTTGACTAGCCGACGGGACCCGGGACCTATGATGTCCTTCCCGGACAGCGTTAAATAGGGTTTTAGGGCTAATAATTCGCTATTATCTAAGTACTAACGCTGCCCAGAAACGAGGAAATACGCCACGCCCGAATCACGGGTGTTGGTGGATACGCCGAGCGGTAGCTGACCCATGACCCAAGCCGTTAGCAATGACTAAACCCGATCAAAGCGGTTATTAATCGTGCCATGCTTACCCAATGGAGGAAATCACGGAAACGGTCGAATTTGGAAGAAAAGGAATAACAAGGTTTATTTACACTTTGTACAATAATCAGCAGAAGAAAACACAGTGCAGCCTTAAACAGTCTTATACTTATCCCCTGGACAAACGGGCCCGTTCACACTCAGACACACTCACACGGGGTTTGCAGCCAGACAGGTCGATGGTCCAGGGATGGCGGCCAGGCAGCTCGTTCTACGGTCCCCAACTCGCACCGCGAAGTAGATGAATGCAGCTACCAGGAGCTCTCCACGTGTCGTTGGCGAGCACGGGATTATTACAGGGCGAACGGTAGGGCTGGCTTTGGCGGTTACACTTGCGGCTGCAGCCACGTACCTAATAAGCGAATAGTTCAATATGCGCTTCTCAATCAATGGTCTCGACAAATCCTTCCAATACTGTCGTGCGCACGCCGGTCCTCCGAATACTTTTCGTACGAGTGCTCCGAATCAGACCTCTCCAACAAGTCCTCCTCAATACAGTTCTGTCGCACGAGTCCTTTTCCAGCCAGTCCTTACAAGCACTCTCCTTTCTCAACTCCGTATGCATGCGAGTCCTTTCAAGGGCTGTGTGTGCTGGCTTATATAGCCTTGCCCAGCGAACCCTCTGGAACTTACTAGACGCGTCTTGCCACGCCCTATCACGCCATGCCCTCTCAGCCCTGGTTGGCTGGTAGCCCTTACCGTCATCGCCTTCTGACGCGCTGCTTGACGCGGCCACACCTCGACCCTCGCGCTCCTCCCTCTTCTTAGGCCTACCTCGTGGTACTGGACTAGTTCGAGCGAACAAAGGGCACCGAATGCTGCCGGCAGCCAAAGCATAACAAACTTGAGGGATGCCAAATGGGGCGCGGGATCGAGTTTGACCATAGGTGAAATTGAAGGGTGGTCGCAAAATGAAACGGACCTAAGCTCATTTCTTTACACAACGCAGATGTTATTAGGGAAATGGTCTACTCTTACACATACTATGACATAACTAATACTCTAAGTGGGCCTACGTGTTGCTTGTGGACTAACTATGGGGGGCAAACCTTTAACCTTTAATGATGTTATATGTACAATCTCAAAACCGTATCAATATATATATATATATATATATATATATATATATATATATATAAATAAATAAATTGTATATACATAAATTCCCCAACACATCATCGTTAGTTTGTTTTCCTTCTGCCTTACTGTGACCTTCGAATTTTTAGAGGAAAATCAAGTAACCCTTATATCATGATTATAAATGTTTTTTTGGAACTTGTAGCATTTGTTCATAGACTTCAAAGAAAGAAAGGGCACTTCAGGAAATGAAGTTCAGTTATCACCAGCACCCTGGATAAATTAAAAGCTCCTGCCCAAATGACCTCAATTCAAACATCAGGCTTTGCCAGCCTGTTCTTGAAACACCTGGGCCAAAAACTTTCCCCAGCTCACCCCACAAGAAGGTGGGAATATTTGGGGCCATTGATGAAGTATTAGTTGTGTTGCTGTATTCGCATCCATTAGTCATGATTACGTTTGACCTTTGACTCCATGTAATGTCATGTTTCTTATGCTGCAGAGGCATCGAGAAACATCTGAAGCCTGGTTGTTTCAACAGGTAACTTGAATATTTATATATTCCGAATAACCTTTTAGATTGAAAGACATCTTAAATTATGAGATACCACTGCAAGAGCACTTTTTAAATACCACCTTTCTTTATTATAAACTTTCACCCACATTATCTCTCACTGCACCAGCATGAGACTCCAGTGGTTTCTACAGATGGAGAGACACTCTTTCTACCGTTATCGACCATGCAAGGTGGTCGAGGAGCTTTCCGTCATCTTGCTGCCATCCCCTTACAGGTACCACTTGAAACAATAATATTGCATTGGTCTATGATTCACATTCAACCTCACCAATTCGAATATCTACACAGTCATAACGAATTATATGAGGCTAATAAGCTTATTGCCCACACGTCTTCACCAGGTAGCATCCAAAATATTAGAAACTCCATTCAGTGCAGCAACAGCTGAACGCAGACCTCATTGCATTTGAAATTAAAGGGATTTTGCCACATTTACGCTGCTGACTGGTGAAGCTATATCATGTTGAGTTGCATCCCCCACCATATTGGAGCATATGAAAACTAGAACGGCACTCAGTAGAGAGCATACCTCCACCTGGTGAGCAGTTTACGTTTTGCATCCCACTGATAGGCCGGATCTGGATTCGGACCTGAAGCAAAATGTATTCGGCCTGTTCTTGTCACCTAACCAATTCATCCACCAAGTTTATTCATAACTCGTCCATAACTTTTTTTTTAATATCACGTTATATATCGCTTTTCACCCGATCTCTCAATGGTGAAGAAACAATTTGTTTATTTATTTTTGGATACAAGATGGAGGCTCGTGTAAGAGCTAACATCAATCACAAAAAACAACAACAAATGCACACACAACACATACAAAAAAGGGAGCGGGGGACAAGATGGGGATAGAGAGGGAAGCACACAAGTACAACAGCAGAGAACAGGGACAACGGAAGATCTGTGGGAATGAGTAGGCTTGGGGGGAGGAGGCATGGGAAGGTGGGGGGGGGAGGGGTAGGGGGGTGGGAAAGTATAAAACACATGGACACTGCTGAAACTTCCAGGAAAGAATAAAGTCGGTATTTCCAAAAAAAAAAGTGGATTTGGGGTGAATTAACGGGGGTTGGAAGAGATCAAGGTTTTGGATGGGGGAAGATAAGAGATGGTGGTGAACAGCTGTTTTAAAGACGTGGAGGGAGGAGTGAGATTGAAGGGAGTGGGGTAGTTTGTTCCAGAGGTGGGAGAAAAGAGGAATGAAAGAGTGAAGGTGAGCAGAGAGCCTACATTTTGGCAGTTTAACTACAAGAGAGTTGCTGGCAGATCTTGTGCGACCTGTAGGAATATTTGGGGGACAGAGCACAGAGAGAGCTGAGGGAGCAAGGCCGGAGAGGAGTCAGTAGAAGACAGAAAGACCACCAACCTGCCTGTGGTGAGTGAGTGAAAGGCACTCGGAGTTAGCTTCATCGCGAGAGATTCCAATGATTCTGAACGCTTTGGTTTCAACAGCGTGAAGCCGAGCTTGATGTGAGGCAGGAGCACCGGCCCAGAGGGGAGAACAGTATTCCATTGAGCTGCGGATGAAAGCCTTGTATGTGGTGAGGAGCTCAGGTGTGCCAAGGAAGGACTTCGCACGACGGAGGATGCCCAGTCGGCGACTGGCTTTGGAGGCCAGCTTGGAAATGTGGTTTTCCCAAGAAAGATCATGGCAGATAGTGAGACCCAAAAGCTTGAGCGACAGAACTTCTTGGAGGATTGTTGAGAACGTAGATGGGAGGGTTGTTCAGTCGGTCTTTTCGGAGAGACATAGTAAGAGTGTGAGATTTGTCAGGATTGAAAGACATGTTCCACTTGTTTGACCATTCTGTGATTTTGTCCAGGTCTGCAGAGAGTGAGGAGGCTGCAGACTGCCGATCTGAGGGATGAGGAATGGTGAGGCAGAGAGTAGAGTCATCAACAAAGAGATAGAGAGGATTTTCCAGAGAGTCGGAGAGATCATTGATGAAGACCAGAAAAAGCACAGGACCCAGAACACTACCTTGGTGAACTCCAGCCTGAACAGGAAGAGGAGATGAGAGAAATCCATTCAGGGCCACACGTTGACTACGACCAGACAGGAAGTCCTCAAGCCATGCGTGAAGATTTCCATGGATACCATAGGAGGAGAGTTTGGTGAGCAGAGCTTGGTGCCAGACCGTATCGAAGGCACGTGATATGTCAAGGCAGACATCTCTGATTTCCTGTTTGGCATTGAGGACCTCCATCCATTGTTGAGACAGCAGAAGCAGCATGTCCACAGTAGAATGACCTGGTCTGAATCCAAATTGATGATCGGAGATCAAGCTATTGGAGAAGAGGAAGGATTTGATATCGGAAGCAATGATTGATTCCATGACTTTTGCTGATAATTGGGAGCAGGCTGATTGGTCTGTGGATGCAAGGATCTGTTTTTGCACCTTTTTTGTATAAAGCGGTAATGTTTGCTGATTTCCAAGATGCTGGAAGATGACCTTGAGCAAAAGAGAGGGTGAAAAGAACAGATTGATGGTGAGATAGAGCGGCAGAGCAGGATTTTAGGACCCGTGGGCTTATGCCGTCTGGTCCAGTTGCAGAATCAGAGTCGAGGTTTGACAAAAACTTCTCCACCTTGTCAGGAGAGAAGTACACAGAGTCCAGGAGCAGTTGGGTTCGACTGGGTAAGGTGGGAACAGAGAAAGATGGGTTTGGGACACAAGATTTTGAGGCAAACACAGAGTTGAGGCATTCGGCTTTGTCACCTGCGGAATCAACTGTGTAGCCATTTGAGGTAAGGGGGAACAAACACCAGAAACGGAATTCTACATGAATGCCACCTGTAGCAGTGTTTGAAATAATAGGGGAACACAGAGTAATACATATACAGCAGTTACATTGAAGCTTTAACATAGCCACAAACCCCCTGTAAAAGACCACTAACACCAGTTGCCGTCTTCTCTGACAATGGCAAAATGCCCTCAAGCATCAAAGATCGATGTGCTCCTGTGTCCCTCAATACCCTAACAGGTCTCTGGTTCGTTAAGTCTCCATCCAGTGACACAAACCCCTCTGAAATAAAAGGTTTGTAACCCTCTTGAACAAGAACGTTCTGTGATGCCGTAACTTTGGCATGTTAACCTTCACAAGGCACTGTCCTCCAAGGACGATTTCTCGCATTTGCCAATTCATTCGGAGTTGTACTAGTCTGACTGCGCTCCTGATTTTTCCTTTTCAGGGCGTAACATTGGGACATCAAATGCCTCGGTTTCTTGCAAAAAGCGCAAGTCGACCCGGAGGAAAAACTCGAGGTCTGCCTCAGGCCCCCCGGAAGATAAGTCTGTCTTGGAACTGTAGTCTTCTGATCCCTAAAAATCGCGGTATCAGATTTGTCCCCATTGTCATCTCTTGGCCGCCTCCATGAATATTTGTTCTCCACCCCTGATTTACCATAACTCCCCTGGCTAACTCTAGGCAGGAAGTTAGGTTTGTGGAACCCCATCCTGTGTGTCAAGGCATAGCCATCTGCCACTGTTGCTGCCTCATACAACTCTGATACTTTCTTTTCATCCAGATGTACTTTAATGTCCACGCGTGGACTTACTGTTTGAATTCCTCCACCAAGATCAATTGTCGCAACAGGTTGAAGTCTTTCCCAATCCCCTTCGAGTCACACCACCTATCAAACATGGTTTCCTTCATTCTGGCAAACTCCACATGGGTCTCACTCTCCCTCTTCCTGGCATTCCTGAATTTTTGCCGGTAAGCTTCAGGGACCAATTCATAGGCTTTGAGAATGGCTTTCTTCACTTTCTCATAATCTGCACATTGGTCAATCGGTAAAGCCGAATAGATATCTTGAGCTTTACCCACCAGAACACTTTGCACTAACATAGTCCAGGACCCCACAGGCCATTTAACATTTGAGCCACTTTCTCAAAGTGTAAAAAAAACTTGGCTACCTCCTTTTCATTGAAGGGTGGAACCAGCCTCACATGCCTACCAACATCCCAAGTGTTCTGACTAGTTGTCGAACTAGCCGGCATGGATACTACTTCTCTCCGTTCTCCCATTAATTCCAGCTCCTTGAGTTTAAGTTCCTTCTGATACTCCATGTCACGTTCCTTTAACTCCCTTTCGGCTCTCCTTTCCTCTGCTCTTCTTTCTTCTTCAGCTCTCCTTTCCTCTGCTCTTCTCTCCTCGAGTTCTCGTTCCTGTTCTGCTCTTCTTTCCTCGAGTTCCCTTTCAGCTCTCCTTTCCTCTGCTCTTCTCTCCTCGAGTTCTCGTTCCTGTTCTGCTCCTCTTTCCTCGAGTTCGAGTTCCTGTTCTGCTCTTTCCTTTTCTGCTTTCCTTTCCTCTGCTTTTAAACTTTCCTGGCTCTGCAGTTGCATCTCCATTTTCCGGAGCTCCACATTCTCTTTTTCCTCGGGTAACGAATCCAAGGCTACCTCTTTCCATGTTCCTTGTCCCACCAGAGATTCTACCACCAATGTCTGCAACTCTGCTTTCTTCATATTAACTCGGACCTCCAAGTTAAAATGTTTGGCCAATATCAAGAGTTCCGATCTTTTTAACGCTTGGAACTGTGCCTCATTAGGGGACGCCGGAAACTTTTCTGCGTCAAACACCATGGTGACCATCAGTTAGCACCTGTTAACCTTCACACAAAAAATTTCAAATTTTTTTTTTTTTGAAAAACTTGGGAATTTTAGAAAAATTCCAAATTTGGGAATATTAGGGAATTCTATCCCGGACGAATGTTAGGTAATTTAATCCTGGACGAGATTTTTGTCAGCAAAGACAAGCCCCCAATTTCTGTTACGTGCTCCTCCCCAAGCCCCGTCACAGTGTACCTCCGAGCCCCGAGAAGAGTCACGGCAGAAAGATGTGTTATTCTGTATGTCAAAGATCAATGGTGAAACCACACCAATTGTTACCAACAAACAAGTATTGTATTAAGATCACACAAAAATAACTACAACAACAATAGTAATCAATTGTACAACCAATATATATTTCCTATGATGGTACCATCAGGTTCGTACAATAAAACTCACTGTGCTCCAATTGAGCGAAAAGAAGAACATTCCCAATGTCTCTATTCCCGCATCAAGCCAAAGTCGTATTCCGGCATCAAGCCAAAGTCGTTCCACTCCAGTGATCGTCCGTACGATGTCGTATCGAAACCAGAATCCCGTTGGGTTGACAGTTACACTGCCAAAGATGGGCGAAGGTGTCCTCGAGAAGCGATGGGGAAATCACACCTTTAGGTATGGACGATTGATGGCTCTCAATCGGCGAACCGTAGATTCCCCACTCTAAAAGCCACGTTACACACACACACACCAGATTAACGTCTGAATGCGGTGAAAATGGTTGAAGCAGTGAAAAACCTTGAGCGGAGTGCAAAGCGCGCGAGTCAAAATGGCCGACGGCCCGTTCGAGGCGTAACGGCACTACGATGATTCGCCTCGGAATCAACCGCAAAACCTGACACGCAGGTTGATCTGTCACAGCGATAACAACTCCGTCGCAGGAATCCCTTTCCTGGGAAACCCAAAGTTCACTCGTGACTCTCGTTCGCCAATCGTTCGCTCCAGACCTCGAAGCAGCTAGGCTTCTTCTCCGACTCACTCGCTCCGCCTTTTTTTCCTCCTCTTCCTCTTCGTCGTCGTCCGGTTCCGGTTTCATTTAAAACCTTAACTTTTTTACCTTTTGAAAATAGTAATATCTATTTCCCTTAAACGACAACAATAATAGTACATGGAATCAAAAATGCTTACAGTGGATGAAAACCACAACAACGGAAATGACGAATCCGTAACAGTACTCAATTTGCTGACCTCGGAAGGATGACAGGCTGAGTCAACCCCCCTGGTGTTAATTCAGCGATCGACCGGGATTCGAACCCAGGATTACTAAGATCCCAAGCCAGCACCCTAATCGCTAAGCCAACACCAAGCTTTGTTTGTATCCCACTGATAGGTCATATCTGGATCTGGACCTGAACCAAAATCTAATCGTCTTGTTATTGTCGCCGAACTAACTCATCCACCTAGTTTTGTCAAAAGATGTCCTCAACTTTTTGAAATATCATGCTATATATCGTTTTTGGTCCTATCACTCACTTTTGGTCCTATCTTTAAGAATCACTTGAAAAATTAAAAATTCTCGTATCCGGATCCTCATTGGGATATTCACCAAAATAGAATAGATTCATCTACCAAGCTTCAATTTTGTTTATGTTTGCTTATTGGGAGCAAATGGTTGTGCAGGCTGCTCTATTTTGATATCCCCAGCATGTTCATGAAGTAGTACAAATCTGGCCTGCACAAGAACAGGGTGGCAAGAATGAATCCATTACTCCGAAAAAAAAAAAATCACACTTTCTGTCCCATTTGAGGTATGCAAAATACCTGAATCCAAGTGGCAAAACGTTTTGTAGTCCGACTATAATCAAGATATAACTTTTTGGTCTAAATGCAAAATGTTACGTTTGGTGCAAGCCCAACACAGCACATCACCCAAAGAACACCATCACTACTGTGAAGCATGATCGTGGCAGCATCATGCCATGGGGATGTTTCTCATCAGCAGTGACTGGGACACTTGTCAAGATAGAAGGGAAAATGGATGGAAAATACAGAAAAATCCTAGAGGAAAACTTGCTGAAAAGCTGAAATTTGGATGGAAGTTCACCTTTAATCATGACAACAACCCCGAAGCTCACAGCCAACGCTACACTAGAGTGGCGAAGGAACAAAAACATAAATGTCCTTGAGTGGCCCAGTCAGAGCCACGAGCTCAATCAAATCGAAAATCTGTGGCATGACTTGAAGATTGCTGTCCATCAACGCTGCCCACGGAACTTGACTGAGCTTGAACAGTTTTGTACAGAATAATGGGCAAATATTGCCCAATCAAGGTGTGCAAAGTTGGAAGAGACCGATCCCAACAGGCTCACAGCTGCAATTGCTGTCAAAGGTGCTTCCACCAAGTATTATCTCAGGGTATTGGACACTTATCCATCCAAGATAATCTAGTTTTGTATTTTTAATTAATTTTCTGAAATTTGTAGAATTTGTTCTTCACTTGGAAGTTGTGGGTTATGATGTTTAAACAAAAGTGAAAAAGCCTGATTTAAGGCAATGTAATTCCAGCCTATAAGGCAACAAAAGGTGAATTTTTTTAAAGGGGGTGTAGACTTTCTCTAGGTACTGTATGTGTATGAATCTAATGCAAGTCTGTATGTGTATTGTCTGAGTGAATATCCATTCGTGTTTATGGAAAGGCTGTACCAATGGATATGACATCTATACAAATTCGTTTTCAGACATAATTTTTCGGACTCTTTGTCCTGATTTCTGATGTACCATACTCCAGCTGATAGAGTGTCGGTGCGGCCAAAGCAGTTTCTTCGCAAGCACTATACTGAGTGGTTTGCCATTGCCTTCCCAGCAGTAGTCAGGGTAGGAATTTGCAGTTTGTTCAGGATGCCCCCAATAGCTTGCTTGCTCTACGCGGACACCATGGGATCTTTAATGGTCAGCGACTAACGTCAGCAGATGGGACGCCCTGTTTAACATCCATGGATGGATGGAATGTGTGCCAAGTGTACGGAAAGGCATTTGTTTCAGTCTGAAGTTATGTTTGTAGAAGGCATGAACAATCACAGTAAACAGTACCTGAATTGTGTGTACAAGGGGTTTTAGTTGCATTTTCAGTGTTTCAACACATTGGACCTGATGCTATACCTCCCATTCCGACATCACTCACTGTTTCCCACACCATCATGGTTTGGCCACCTCAATAATTTATTTGCAAGCTCCTTTCTTGTAGTGCAGCAGATAAACACAAAAATTGTGCATTTTATGATAAAAGCATGAAATTTTTAACATAGTTAGTGCATACCATAAGGTTTATTTTCAGATGTGGAGCGAAGTCAGATTTGACCTCTGAGAACCGTGAGAGGTCAAATCCAAAATGGCCGCCAGTCCGCCGAGTCTAATGTTAAAACGCGCTTAATTTTGGAACCAAATAGTGTAGAAAAACATTATAGGTGTCATTTCCAACTAAATTGGGGATGCCCAGAGGTGAATGATGCTTTCAATGAACTCCTAGGCATGCCAAGTGAGGTCAGTGAAGGCTCAATGTTACTGCTAGAGCGATTTGTGGTGCTGATGTACAATAGAACCAGTGAGAGCACGGAAGTGAATGATGCCAGGAAACAGCTCTTCACACAGAAGTGTAGAACTCTAGAGAACATTCCTCCAACCCAGGCAACACTCAAGCACATCCAGCGCACTTGCTACCAGGCCAACTGTTGTAACCAGGCATTGGTCATGGATCCAGAGATGCCAGACCCACCTGCCTGGGGCTGGACAAAGGAGACAACTGGGTGGCAGCCTCTTTGGACCACTCTTCCTGAAGCATCAAAATCGTGCCATGAATTGATCCACTGTGGCTGCAATAAAGGGTGCACTGGACGCTGCAAGTGTGCCAAAGCTGCATTCAAGTGCACTGCACTGTGCTTCTGTTCTGGAGACTGTTAGATTTAGATCATTACCAATTTTCATCATTGCACTTGATTTAATGTAAACTTTGGTGGACATACTTGGTTAACTACAGTTATTTTTCAGAGGTTATTGCATCATTCCTTGCAGTGTAAACACTTTTTTTTCATCATTTCTGGTCTTTGGGTGTTCTGTACCTATCCCTGTACCTGAAAAAATAAAGTTTTAAAAGTTCAAATGAACTTTTTCCAATAGCAGTTCCAACTGCAGTATCATAAAAATAGATATTTAACGTAATTTGACCTTGACCGTGACCTAAATGCATGTCCTTGAGTTCTGGCGATCTCAAAAGTATCACCAAATGAATGGGCATCCCCAATTTAGTTGGAAATGACATCTATAAGCGCTTTTGAACATTAGACCCGGTGGACTGGCGGCCATTTTGGATTTGACCTCTCACGGTCCTCAGAGGTCAAATCTGACTTCCCTCCACATCTGAAAATAAACCTTATGGTATATACTAACTATGCTAGAAATTTCATGCTTTTCTCAAAAAATGCACAATTTGTTAAAATATGAGAGCTTATCCGCTGTACTATTGCCATGATTTGTCACTTTCATGTCTTTCCCCAACAAACAGGTGTGTCTCTCTGTTTTTCACAGGAGCGAGCAGGACAGGGAGTGCATTTTTTGACATCGGGAGACTGGGAAGTGACAAGCGTTCTGGCCATGCACCCCTCGAGTAATGCAGTGTAAGACACACACACACACAGACACACAGACACACAGACACACACACACACACACACACACACACACACACACACACACACACACACACACACACACACACACACACACACACACGTCACCTCCTATCGGGATGTAAGAAAATTTCATGTTCGATCACCTGTCTGCGCTCGACAACCAGATACACTTCATGATATTTTACAGTGTCAAACCCCTCTGTGTTAGGACAGTGTCAATCCTGTGGTGAGGCAGTTGCTCTGAAACAACTTGCTTTATCTTCCTGGAAGGCAAATCCGACCGGAGGCAATCTCAGTGCATTCCAAAAGGTCCGCAACAAGTGTTCGTCCATTCTCAGGAGAGCCAGAAAGCAACATCTGTCCAACCTCAAGAATGAGCTTTCAAACTTGTCTCCCTCCTGTAAAATCTGATGGTATCTTGCTAAGTCTGTCTCTGGGGTATTCTCCCCTTCCATCCCTTCACTTTCTTCAAATGGTACCACAGACGACTCCGCTGATGAGAATACTGAATGCCTCAATTCTGTGTTTTCTTCCAAATATTGTATCATCAACCCCTCACTGTGTGCCCACCCTACCCAGTCACACCCAACTGCTCATACACTCTTTAAGATTGAGAAGGTGGAGTTTACACTTTGGAAGGTGGAGAAGGTCCTTTCAACCCTCGACTCTGACTCTGCTACTGGACCGGACGGCATCAGCTCACATGTCCTAAAAACCTGCTCTGATGCTCTTTCACATCCTCTCTTTGCCCTTTTCACCCTATCATTTGTGCTTGGTCATCTTCCATCTCTTTGGAAATCCGCCAACATCACTGCATTACATAAATAGGTGCAAAATCTGATCCTCTTAACTACAGACATATCAGCTTACTTCCAATCATCAGCAATGTCATGGAATCCATCATTGCAGTAATATGGAATCCTTCCTTTTCTGCAACAACCTCTTCTCAGTTTTACACCAGGCACTCCACCTTGGACATGCTGCTTCTACTCACCCAACAATGGATGGAGGCCCTCAATATCAAACATGAGATTAGGGCCGTCTCTCTGGACATAGCTTGTACCTTCGATACAGTCTGGCCTCCCGCCTTGCTTGCTAAACTCTAAAGGGTCCTAAGGGTCTTAAAACGTCGGAGGGATCTAAAGGGTTTGATTTAAAGTCGAAATGGTTGTCTATATTTATGGGATAAATTTAAGTTAGGCACCATGACCTTCAAAAATGAAGTGAAAATATATTCGAAGCTGAAGAACATTGAAATGATACTGTACCAGTGATAGGAAGAAGCAATGTGAATGTTGAAGAAGAATCTCACAGAGACCTTTAAAAACCCTACCTGGGAATATTACTACAAACGGACTACAGTTGCAAGGTGTCTGGGGCTCAGAGACGATCCTGAGAAGAGGCCTCGGAACAAACCTTTGAGAACAAGAAAACGGCACAGCTTGGTCCATGAATCGAGATTCCTTAGCAAAATGGAAGTTGATACTTTGAGACCTGCGAGGGCTCTGTTCCAACTTCTGAAACCAGAATATGGAAATAACAACAAAAGACACACACACACACACACACACACACACACACACACACACACACACACACACACACACACACACTACAATAGCCCCTCCTGTCCCTTCGTGAATGGGCGGGGCTAGAAATATCAGAAGCAATGCATGAATGTCGATTACAAACTCTCATTGTAAAACTAAAGTTTCATATCAGCCTTAATAAAGTCCATAAAAATGAAAGAATCTAACTGTTGCTTCGTTGTCACCTGATGTGCCTCTAAACTGTGCCTTCTCAAGACCGAACTCTCTTATCTGTCTCCCTCTTCCAAATCCTGGTGGCGTCTGGTCAAATCCGTTTCTGGTGTTTGTTCCCCCTCCATCCCCTCCCTTACCTCAAACGGCTACACAGCTGACTCCGCACGTGAAAAAGCTGAATGCCTCAACTCTGTGTTTGCCTCTAAATCTTGTGTCCCAAACCCATCCCTCTCTGTACCCACCATACCCAGTCATACCCTGCTGCTCCTGGACTCCGTGTCCTTTCCTCCTGACAAGGTGGAAAAGTTTCTGTCAA
The DNA here is from genome assembly GCF_964187855.1 of Myxine glutinosa. Classification (NCBI taxonomy): domain Eukaryota; kingdom Metazoa; phylum Chordata; class Myxini; order Myxiniformes; family Myxinidae; genus Myxine; species Myxine glutinosa. The sequence continues at coordinate 156,374,952 of NC_136267.1, read as the reverse complement.
CCCTCGACTCTGATTCTGCAACTGGACCCGACGGCATCAGCCCACGGGTCCTAAAATCCTGCTCTGCTGCTCTATCTCACCCTCTCTCTGTTCTCTTCACCCTCTCTTTTGCTCAAGGTCAACTGCCATCTGCTTGGAAATCAGCCAACATCACCGCTTTGCACAAAAAAGGTGCAAAAACAGATCCTAGCAACTACAGACCAATCAGCCTTCTCCCAATTATCAGCAAAGTCATGGAATCCATCATTGCTTCGGATATGAAATCTTTCCTCTTCTCCAATGGCTTGATCTCTGATCATCAATTTGGTTTCAGACCAGGTCACTCTACTCTGGACATGCTGCTTCTGCTGTCTCAACAATGGATGGAGGTCCTCAATGCCAAACAGGAAATTAGAGCTGTCTCCCTCGACATATCATGTGCCTTCGACACGGTCTGGCACCCCGCTCTGCTCACCAAACTCTCCTCCTTTGGTATCCATGGAAATCTCCACGCATGGCTGGCGGACTTCCTCTCTAGTCGTCGTCAACGTGTGGCCCTGAATGGGTTTCTCTCATCTCCTCTTCCTGTTCAGGCTGGAGTTCCCCAAGGCAGTGTTCTGGGCCCCGTGCTTTTTCTGGTCTTCATCAATGATCTCTCTGACTCTCTCGAAAATCCTCTCTATCTCTTTGCTGATGACTCCACTCTCTGCCGCTCCATTCCTCTTCCCTCAGATCGGCAGTCTGCTGCCTCCTCACTCTCTGAAGACCTGGACAAAATCACAGACTGGTCAAACAAGTGGAACATGTCTTTCAATCCTGACAAATCTCACACTCTTACTATGTCTCTCCGAAAAGATCGACTGGACAACCCTCCCATCTACTTTCTCAACAATCCTCTCCAAGAAGTTCTGTCGCTCAAGATTTTGGGTCTCACTATCTGCCATGATCTTTCTTGGGAAAACCACATTTCCAAGCTGGCCTCCAAAGCCAGTCGCCGACTGGGCATCCTCCGTCGTGCGAAGTCCTTCCTCGGCACACCTGAGCTCCTCACCACATACAAGGCTTTCATCCGCAACTCAATGGAATACTGTTCTCCCCTATGGGCCGGTGCTCCTGCCTCACACCTAGCTCGGCTTCACGCTGTTGAAACCAAAGCTTTCAGAATTATTGGAATCTCCCGCGATGAAGCTATCTCTGAGGGCCTTTCACTCACTCACCGCAGGCAGGTAGGTGGTCTTTCTGTCTTCTACCGACTCCTCTCCGGCCTTGCACCCCCAGCTCTCTCTGTGCTCTGTCCCCCAAATATTCCTACAGGTCGCACAAGATCTGCCAGCAACCCTCTGATGGTTAAACTGCCGAAATCTCGGCTCTCTGCTCACCTTCACTCTTTCATTCCTCTTTTCTCCCGCCTCTGGAACAAACTCCCTCACTCCCTTCAATCCCACTCCTCCCTCCAGGTCTTTAAAACAGCTGTTCACCACCATCTCTTATCTTCCCCCATCCAAAACCTTGATCTTTTCTACCCCCGCTAATTCACCCCAGATCCACCTTGTTTGAAATTCCAACTTCTTTCCTGGAAGTCCTGGCAGTGTCCATATGTTTTATACCTCTCCCACCGCCCCCTTCCCATGCCCCCCCCCCCAAAGCCCTCGCCCTCTCTCAGATCTCTCGATGTCTCCATGTCTCTCGGTCCCTGCTCTCAAATGTTGTGTTTGTGTCTTTCCCCCTCTCTCCCCATCTTGTCTACCGCTCCCGATGTTATGTTTTATGTGTCGGTTTGTCTTTGTGTGTGATTAATGTTCGCTCTTTCACGAGCCTCGATCTTGTATACAAAAAAAAAAAAAAAAAAAAAAAACTGACGCTTTTAGGCTATAGATACAACTCAGAGTCCTTTAGGAGTATTCTTCCTACATATTCTTCTTCTTCCAGCATAACAGGCATGCTCATCTATGACATATAAAGTTATCAGTGTAAAACCCTGTCAAAATGACGGGTTGGAACAGTTTATTTGACGGTGCAGCCTCGTGGGCATTGCAAAGACCCGGCCTAGCGTCAGGTGTGCTTATATATTTATTTATTAGACAACTTACGGACATAAATGAACTCGTTTTATTTACTCTGGCTGTGTTGCACATCACGTGCAGCGAATTTCACCTCCTTGCGTCTTGTATTTATTATTAATTAAAAAAAAAAACTGCTTCTCTACACTGCCTTTGAGGCTTGGTTTGTCACTACACCATCTACATTTCCAATAGAAGAGATGTAATTACTGTTCTTTTGGGGTCCTAGGGGTCTTTTGTGTCATCAGGGTCTTTTGTGTCATCAGGGTCTTTTGTGTCATCAGGGTCTTTTGTGTCATCAGGGTCTTTTGTGTCATCAGGGTCTTTTGTGTCATCAGGGTCTTTTGTGTCATCAGGGTCTTTTGTGTCACCAGGGTCTTTTGTGTCATCAGGGTCTTTTGTGTCATCAGGGTCTTTTGTGTCATCAGGGTCTTTTGTGTCATCAGGGTCTTTTGTGTCCTCTGGGTCTTTTGGGTCCTCTGGGTCTTTTGGGTCCTCTGGGTCTTTTGGGTCCTCTGGGTCTTTTGGGTCCTCTGGGTCTTTTGGGTCCTCTGGGTCTTTTGGGTCCTCTGGGTCTTTTGGGTCCTCTGGGTATTTTTGGTCCTCTGGGTATTTTTGGTCCTCTGGGTATTTTTGGTCCTCTGGGTATTTTTGGTCCTCTGGGTATTGTTGGTCCTCTGGGTATTTTTGGTCCTCACGGTATTTTTGGTCCTCTGGGTATTTTTGGTCCTCTGGGTATTTTTGGTCCTCTGGGTATTTTTGGTCCTCTGGGTATTTTTGGTCCTCTGGGTATTTTTGGTCCTCTGGGTATTTTTGGTCCTCTGTGTATTTTTGGTCCTCGGCGCCTTTTGGGTCCTCTGGGTCTTTTAGGATATTTTGGGTCTTTGGTGTCTCCTGGGTCATCGGATTATTATGGGTATATTGGGTCCTCTGGGTCCTCTGCTGGTCCTCTGCTGTCTTTGGATCTTATGACCACACAGTCGTGTTACACAGTCATGTTAAAAGATTGTCCTTTAAAACACCACTCAAATCCCTACAAAAACCCTACTCAAAGCCTTTAAAACCTACCCTTATGAAGGGGCACTGACATCAGACATCTCTACAAAAGTATAAACGTACAAATGCACACTATGTTTTATGTGGTAGATTGTATAAAAGATGTTCTTGTTCTTAATAATCAGGTGTATGTTAGGGTAATCAACCTTGTGTCAAGGACAACTTATTATAGGCATTCCATAATTGGACTCGATGCTCATAAACGTTCATCAAATATGAAACACGAAAGTACAAAATGTACAAAACATAAAATATCATGAGATTGTTAGACCTAATTATGGATACCGTATCATTTCCATTATGTACGAATTCCTTATGCCTGGCTTTGAATCCCGACCCAGCTATAAAGTGTCATCCCAGTGTTTCACAGGCATGGTGATTCATCAATGTGTGTGCCGTCCTTCAGATGGACGTTAAACTGGGCATCCTGTCTGCCAGCATTAGTTGATGGACGTTAAATATCCCACGATGTTCTTCACGAAGGGTAGTCTACCTTTGTGCTGCATACAAACTGCATGCATAATTGAAATTATTTCTGTCGTGTCCCTAATTGACCCAAATTTTTTTTTTACAAACAAGAAAAAGCGAGTGAGTAATGGAAAGAGGGCACTTAGAATTGTATGGCACATATTTCACCTGTATTTATTTGTCTGCCACTCATTTTGTATTTTGTTCATAACTACAGGTATTACCTGGCTACAGAGACATCTCCTACACATCGCCACTTATACAGGTACTGAGATATCACCATAAGTATTTTGTTTTTAAACTTTCACACGAAACTTTCAGCAAAGTTCGCAGATAACAATTGTCCAATTGTCCAATTATTATCGCAGATAATTATTGTCCAAATTAGCTTGAAGAACAGTTTTTCAGACTGGAGATTTTATGCTTTGCAATAAAAAATATTTAAAGATTGTTAATCTTCATCATCTATATCTGCATTTCTATAGAAATACATTTTTCTATATTCTGGTGTGCCATAAGAGGCTGCCATGGTGTAATGAAATGTTTGTTACCCCACACTCGTACGGTAGCGAAAAGCAGGGTTAAGCAATTTGATCACTTTGTCGGTATGTCTGTCGGACGTCAGTCAATGACCGAGGAACACCTTAATTTCAATGGAGCGTTATATTTTGAACATTGTAGAACACAACTCAAAATACATTAATCGGAACGCAAACCTGCAGTTTCATAGTACTTTGGCTCCGAATTTGGCGAATTGTACGGAAATGCATCCCGATCGCACATTCACACAGAGAAGGCGTTTTTCTTACTGTCTGCCTGTCTCGCAGTGAAACAAAATTGAAAATCATTAGCAAACAGGAAACCGACTGTTTTTGAGGATGTCATAAAGGACACAAACACCAGGCATGAAAAACGACTTCAACATGTTAAATAAGGTGGTGTGAAAGATGCCACATCAACGGTCGTAAACTTCCGAATAAATAGTTTGATTTAAACCTAAGTTTCTAAAAACTAAAAAAAAAATTTAAACCTACATTTTTGTAGTACTTGGACAAAATGCAACTCAAATATTTAAATATCATATTTTTATATATATATTTCCACAAAAAAAATTTCCGTTATTTCCGCATGTACAAATGACAACACAACACAACAAATGGGAGGATGACCGAGTGCACAGGAACAATTTATCCCTGCTCAGAGAATTATGACCAATGCTGCTGTTGATGCTCAAGATATGCTCTCGACATAAATGCTTGCCATACTTAGCAACGACAAAAGAGATCATCGACTTTCTGGTCGAATGAGGAATCCTGGCCAACGCACACAACTGCGCACATTATAACAAATTTGGCGAGATGTTGAACTGTATATAACCATTTTATCTTGTGTAATTATATGTAAGTTTCTGGTATAGCCGAGCCCGAGCATGTCACTGTGTGTTGTTACGGCCTGAAACACACCAAGCCAAGCATTCGATCAAACCGACTTTATTTATAGGTTATAACAATCAAAATATATCCCTATAAATAAAGAGGAAACAAAGAAGGAATAAGAGGGAAAAACCAGATTAGGCCAGCACGAGAAGGAAGGAGTAGGCAGCCAAGGCCGGAGGGTGCTGCTCGTGTAAAGGACCAGGGCGACCTGAGGGAACCCCTTGGAATCCAGTCAGTCCCAATGGAGGACCTACAGTCCAGTGGTCCTGAAGATATCAGAAGAGGAGAGACCCAGACGATGAGGATGTGAGCGGTACTGTATCCTCCCGTATCAGCTCAAGGCCAGGTTGGGGATCCGAACTGGAGGAGCTGTAGCGAGAGTTCGAATAAGCACGGTATTCAAGGCAGGCACCACAATAGGCCCCCAGGCAGGCCCAGGAGTAGCCCCCAATGCAAGCTCAGCAGTAGGCCCCAATGCAGGCCCCAACAGTAGAGGTACGGCAGCAAGAGTTTGATCAAAGTCAACCTTTGATCAAAGTCAACCTCACCTCCGCTTCGGGTCTTGCCGGCGAGGTTTCGTTTATTCGCAGCTCTCCATCTCCATCGAAGTTAAGTAATTGTTCCCATTTGTATTTTCGTTATAACTATTTATTTTATGGTGTGTGTACGTATATTGTGTCCCGAGAAAGATTTTCGGTGCAAATCTCTCATACCTGTAGAGAAAATCGTGTTAATTTGTGCCGTATCTTTTGAGGCCTTGTACAGTGTACAACCTTGAGGCTTTGTTTTTCTCTCAGCGGTCCGTCGTTTGTGCTCCAATAACTTTCGTTCTCTGCTTTTCCCAGTCTTTTCACCCCATAGCCTACTTCCTTGTGTAAATCTCAACTCAAAAAAAACAAAACAAAAAAACATTTCCTTTTCTGTTCTTATTCTTTGTTCTCATTCGTTTATTCGTTCTTATTCGTTCGTTCGTTCTTCGACCACGTGTTTCTCCCCCATTTCCCCAGATAGTTTTCACTGTTATTAACCTTCAATGTTTACACTTTCCCCTCAAGTTTACCCCTCACTCAAGTTTCCCCTCAAGTTTCCCCTCAAGTTTACACACGAGCCTCGATTCAGTATACAAAAAAAAAAGAAGAAAAAAAAAGTTCTGCATTCCGTCGTATATTATAACACCTTTTTCTTCTTCCTCTTTAAAAGGCTGCTTTCGACTTGCTCACCAAATCTATTCATCCCCAAAAAAAATTCCATCTCTTATAGTGCCTTTTTTCTACATTCCCTAAACTCTCCTGCACTCCATCCTCCATCCAGCGTCCTAAAACGTATTTTTAACTCGAAGGTCACAAGAAACTCATTTTGCAATAAATGTTCGTTTCCCATTAATCGTACACTTTCTAAAATCCAATCTCACCCCTCCGCTCCAAATCTTCCCCATAACCCCTCCCCTCCAAATCTTCCCCATCACCCCTCCCCTCCAAATCTTCCCCATCACCCATCCCTTTCAAATCTTCCCCCTTTCCCCTCCCCTCCTAATCCTCCCCATCACGCATCCCTTTCAAAACTCTCCCCTTGCCCCCTCCCTCCTAAACTACCCCCTCACTCCTCCCCTCCAAGACTCCCCCTCGCCCCTCCCCTCCAAGACTCCTCCCTCACCCCTCCCCTCCAAATCTCCCCCATATCCCATCCCTTTCAAATCCCTCCCCTTGTCCCTTCCCTCCTAAACTCCCCCCTCGCCCCTCCCCTTCAAATCTCCCCACCCTCATTTCTTCTCAATTTCCCCCCTCTCACTACCCCTCCTCAAAGCGTCCTCCCCGCTTCTTCCCCCTTCCAACTCTCACCTCAATCTCCCCCAACCTTCTGCCTCGCTCTTCCCCCTCCTCAAATAACACCTCACTGTGCCTCACCCAATCTCCATCAAACCTTTTGTCCGCCCCATTCTTCCCTTTCTCCAAGCTATTCTGAAATCTCTGACACACCTTCAACAGCTCTCCCTACCTCTTCCTCCTCTTCCACATCTTACCCTACCCCTCCCCCCCCCTGTTCTGGACTCGATGCTCCCCCTTCCTCTTCATTAACGGTATGGACCTCAAACATCCGGGGCCTTCGTTCAAACTTAACTGATCTCTCCATACAGGTTGCTTCTGTCAAACCAGACGTGATCTGCTTAACAGAAACTTTCCTCCTTTATGATGTCTCTGATTCCTTAGTATCTCTCCCGGGCTACTCCCTCCTCCGGTATGATAGACCTGAGCCTCGTCCTGGAGTTGGGGTTGCTATCTTTATCAAAAACTCTCTTCCTCACTCGCCCTGCACTGCACTCTCTCCACCTCACCTCCAGGAATACCTCTGGCTACGGCTTCCCCTTCGCTCCCACCTCTTGTTCATATGTGTGTGGTACCATCCACCAAACAGTGATGTCTCCATCTACATCTCGCTGTCTGATAATATGGACCAACTTCTATCTACTCATCCCAACTCTCTCTTCCTCATATGTGGTGATTTCAATTGTCACCATGCCAGTTGGCTGGGTGTGGGTTCCCTCTCTCACCAGCCATGGCTCCCCCGACCCGGATCTCAGTCAATGGAGCATCTTCTCTTCTGGAATTGGTTATGACTAACTTCCTTGAAAATGTCTGCTGCTCTTCTTCTGCTCCAATCGGCTCATCTGATCATGTGCTTGTTAAAGTGGACATCTCTCTGACCATTCTCAGGGAGCCTGCTCAGCGTCGACGAGTCTGGCATTTCACTCAGGCCAACTGGCACGGTCTTCAAGCAGCCATCAATCATCTGGACTGGTCTCCCATCTCTACCACCTCTGACATCAACTCATCCTGGGAATTCTTACAAAGTAAATTGCTCTCTCTCATGCACAGATTTATCCCATCTCGTCTTCAGTTGTCATACCCTTCCTCCCGTCCATGGTACACAGAATCTTGTGGTGAGGCTGTTGCCCAGAAACAACTTGTCTTCGTCTCCTGGAAAGCAAATCCAACGGAAGGAAATCTCATTTCCTTTCACAAAGCCCGAAACAAGTGTGTGTCCACCCGCAGGAGAGCCAGGAAACAATATCTCTCCGTTCTCAAGACCGAACTCTCTTATCTGTCTCCCTCTTCCAAATCCTGGTGGCATCTGGTCAAATCTGTTTCTGGTGTTTGTTCCCCCTCCATCCCCTCCCTTACCTCAAACGGCTACACAGCTGACTCCGCACGTGAAAAAGCTGAATGCCTCAACTCTGTGTTTGCCTCTAAATCTTGTGTCCCAAACCCATCCCTCTCTGTACCCACCATACCCAGTCGTACCCAGCTGCTCCTGGACTCCATGTCCTTTCCTCCGGACAAGGTGGAAAAGTTTCTGTCAACCCTCGACTCTGATTCTGCAACTCGACCTGACGGCATCAGCCCACGGGTCCTAAAATCCTGTTCTTCCGCTCTTTCACTCCCTCTCTCTGTTCTCTTCACCCTCTCTTTTGCTCAAGGTCAACTGCCATCTGCTTGGAAATCAGCCAACATCACCGTTTTGCACAAAAAGGTGCAAAAACAGATCCTAGCAACTACAGACCAATCAGACTTCTCCTAATTATCAGCAAAGTCATGGAATCCATCATTGCTTTGGATATGAAATCTTTCCTCTTCTCCAATGGCTTGATCTCTGATCATCAATTTGGTTTCAGACCAGGTCACTCTACTCTGGACATGCTGCTTCTGCTGTCTCAACAATGGATGGAGGTCCTCAATGCCAAACAGGAAATTAGAGCTGTCTCCCTCGACATATCACGTGCCTTCGATACGGTCTGGCACCCCGCTCTGCTCACCAAACTCTCCGCCTTTGGTATCCATGGAAATCTCCATGCATGGCTGGCGGACTTCCTCTCTAGTCGTAGTCAACGTGTGGCCCTGAATGGGTTTCTCTCATCTCCTCTTCCTGTTCAGGTTGGAGTTCCCATAGGCAGTGTTCTGGGCCCTGTGCTTTTTCTGGTCTTCATCAATGATCTCTCTGACTCTCTTGAAAATCCTCTCTATCTCTTTGCTGATGACTCCACTCTCTGCCGCTCCATTCCTCATCCCTCAGATCGGCAGTCTGCAGCCTCCTCACTCTCTGCAGACCTGGACAAAATCACAGACTGGGCAAACAAGTGGAACATGTCTTTCAATCCTGACAAATGTCACACTCTTACGATGTCTCTCCGAAAAGACCGACTGGACAACCCTCCCATCTACTTTCTGAATAATCCTCTCCAAGAAGTTCTGTCACTCAAGCGTTTGGGTCTCACTATCTGCCATGATCTTTCCTGGGAAAACCACATTTCCAAGCTGGCCTCCAAAGCCAGTCGCCGACTGGGCATCCTCCGTCGTGCGAAGTCCTTCCTGGGCACACCTGAGCTCCTCACCACATACAAGGCTTTCATCCGCAGCTCAATGGATTACTGCTCTCCCCTCTGGGCTGGTGCTCCTGCCTCACACCTAGCTCGTCTTCACGCTGTTGAAACCAAAGCGTTCAGAATCATTGGAATCTCCCGCGATGACGCTATCTCCGAGGGCCTTTCACTGAATCACCGCAGGCAGGTTGGTGGTCTTTCCGTCTTCTCCCGACTCCTCTCTAGCCTTGCTCCCCCAGCTCTCTCTGGGCTCTGTCCCCCAAATATTCCTGCAGGTCGCACAAGATCTGCCTGCAACCATCTTATGGTTACACTGCCAAAATCAAGACTCTCTGCTCACCTTCACTCCTTCATTCCTCTTTTCTCCCGCCTCTGGAACAAACTCCCTCACTCTCTTCAATCCCACTCCTCCCTCCAGGTCTTTAAAACGGCTGTTCACCACCATCTCTTATCTTCCCCAATCTAAAACCTTGTTGTTTTCTACCCCCACTAATTTCACCCCAAATCCACTTTTTTGAGGTGACTTTTGACTTCTTTCCTGGAAGTCCTAGGTGTCCTTGCGTTTTATACCTATCCTGCCTCCCCCCATGCCCTCTCCCTCCAAAAACATCTCCCGATGTCCCTGCTCTCAAATGTTGTGTTTGTGTGCTTCCTCCCCTTCTCGCCCCATCTTGTCGACCGCTTCCCTTTTTATATACTTTTTTTGCTTGTTTGTTTGATTTGTTTGTTTGATAAATGTTAGCTCTTTCACGAGCCTCGACTCTGTATACAAAAAAAAAAAAAAACCTTCAGGTAGAGAGGCGGCCACAGGGGTTGATCAGGCACAACCTTCAGGTGGAGAGATTGCAGCTGGAAACTCCACAACACACGAAAAGGCACTCTGCCATGAGCCTTCCAAAATGAGCACCCTATCCTCTGAATCAACTTCCTGGTCCCTCGCTGCTCCACAGCCAATCATAGGCTTTATACCCGTGGGTCAAACCATTTGGTCTAACTCAGGGTGGGGGGAAGGAAGAAGAAAGAAAGGTCACAGACCGTAACAGTGTCACAAAAACTGTTTTTGCTATTGTGCATGTCAATTTTATGAAAACAAATGCATTATATAATTTAGACATGTAAAATATGGCTCCACTGAATTTAGACACCTATAATGCAGGATTGCCCTCGAGGAAATAATTTAGACACCTAAAATGCAGGATTGCCCTCGAGGAAATAATTTAGACTCCTAAAATGCAGGATTGCCCTCGAGGAAATAATTTAGACACCTAAAATGCTGGATTGCCCTCGTGGATATAATTTAGACTCCTAAAATGCAGGATTGCCCTCGAGGAAATAATTTTGACTCCTAAAATGCAGGATTGCCCTCAAGGAAATAACTTAGACTCCTAAAATTTAGGATTGCCCTCGAGGAAATAATTTAGACTCCTAAAATGCAGGATTGCCCTCGAGGAAATAATTTAGACTCCTAAAATGCAGAATTGCCCTCGAGGAAATAATTTTGACTCCTAAAATGCAGGATTGCCCTCGACGAAATAATTTAGACTCCTAAAATGCAAGATTGCCCTCGAGAAAATAATTTAGACTCCTAAAATGCAGGATTGCCCTCGAGGAAATAATTTAGACTCATAAAATGCAGGATTGCCCTCGAGGAAATAATTTAGACTCCTAAAATGCAGGATTGCCCTCGAGGAAATAATTTAGACTCATAAAATGCAGGATTGCCCTCGAGGAAATAATTTAGACTGCTAAAATGCAGGATTGCCCTCGAGGAAATAATTTAGACTCCTAAAATGCAGGATTGCCCTCGAGGAAATAATTTAGACTCCTAAAATGCAGGATTGCCCTCGAGGAAATAATTTAGACTCCTAAAATGCAGCATTGCCCTCGAGGAAATAATTTAGACTCCTAAAATGCAGGATTGCCCATTGAGGAAATAATTTAGACTCCTAAAATGCAGGATAGCCCTCGAGGAAATAATTTAGACTCCTAAAATGCAGGATTGCCCTCGAGGAAATAATTTAGACTCCTAAAATGCAGGATTGCCCTCGAGGAAATAATTTAGACTCCTAAAATGCAGGATTGCCCTCGAGGAAATAATTTAGACTCCTAAAATGCAGCATTGCCCTCGAGGAAATAATTTAGACTCCTAAAATGCAGGATTGCCCATTGAGGAAATAATTTAGACTCCTAAAATGCAGGATTGCCCTCGAGGAAATAATTTAGACTCCTAAAATGCAGGATTGCCCTCGAGGAAATAATTTAGACTCCTAAAATGCAGGATTGCCCTCGAGGAAATAATTTAGACTCCTAAAATGCAGGATTGCCCTCGAGGAAATAATTTAGACTCATAAAATGCAGGATTGCCCTCGAGGAAATAATTTAGACTCCTAAAATGCAGGATTGCCCTCGAGGAAATAATTTAGACTCCGAAAATGCAGGATTGCCCTCGAGGAAATAATTTAGACTCCTAAAATGCAGGATTGCCCTCGAGGAAATAATTTAGACTCATAAAATGCAGGATTGCCCTCGAGGAAATAATTTAGACTCCTAAAATGCAGGATTGCCCTCGAGGAAATAATTTAGACTCATAAAATGCAGGATTGCCCTCGAGGAAATAAGTTAGACTCATAAAATGCAGGATTGCCCTCGAGGAAATAATTTAGACTCCTAAAATGCAGGATTGCCCTCGAGGAAATAATTTAGACTCCTAAAATGCAGGATTGCCCTCGAGGAAATAATTTAGACTCCTAAAATGCAGGATTGCCCTCGAGGAATAATTTAGACTCCTAAAATGCAGGATTGCCCTCGAGGAAATAATTTAGACTCCTAAAATGCAGGATTGCCCTCGAGGAAATAATTTAGACTCCTAAAATGCAGGATTGCCCATCGAGGAAATAATTTAGACTCCTAAAATGCAGGATTGCCCTCGAGGAAATAATTTAGACTCCTAAAATGCAGGATTGCCCTCGAGGAAATAATTTAGACTCCTAAAATGCAGGATTGCCCTCGAGGAAATAATTTAGACTCCTAAAATGCAGGATTGCCCTCGAGGAAATAATTTAGACTCCTAAAATGCAGGATTGCCCTCGAGGAAATAATTTAGACTCCTAAAATGCAGGATTGCCCTCGAGGAAATAATTTAGACTCCTAAAATGCAGGATTGCCCTCGAGGAAATAATTTAGACTCATAAAATGCAGGATTGCCCTCGAGGAAATAATTTAGACTCCTAAAATGCAGGATTGCCCTCGAGGAAATAATTTAGACTCATAAAATGCAGGATTGCCCTCGAGGAAATAATTTAGACTCCTAAAATGCAGGATTGCCCATCGAGGAAATAATTTAGACTCCTAAAATGCAGGATTGCCCTCGAGGAAATAATTTAGACTCCTAAAATGCAGGATTGCCCTCGAGGAAATAATTTAGACTCCTAAAATGCAGGATTGCCCTCGAGGAAATAATTTAGACTCCTAAAATGCAGGATTGCCCTCGAGGAAATAATTTAGACTCCTAAAATGCAGGATTGCCCTCGAGGAAATAATTTAGACTCCTAAAATGCAGGATTGCCCTCGTGGAAATAATTTAGACTCCTAAAATGCAGGATTGCCCTCGAGGAAATAATTTAGACTCCTAAAATGCAGGATTGCCCTCGAGGAAATAATTTAGACTCATAAAATGCAGGATTGCCCTCGAGGAAATAATTTAGACTCATAAAATGCAGGATTGCCCTCGAGGAAATAATTTAGACTCCTAAAATGCAGGATTGCCCTCGAGGAAATAATTTAGACTCCTAAAATGCAGGATTGCCCTCGAGGAAATAATTTAGACTCCTAAAATGCAGGATTGCCCTCGAGGAAATAATTTAGACTCCTAAAATGCAGGATTGCCCTCGAGGAAATAATTTAGACTCCTAAAATGCAGGATTGCCCTCGAGGAAATAATTTAGACTCCTAAAATGCAGGATTGCCCTCGAGGAAATAATTTAGACTCCTAAAATTCAGGATTGCCCTCGAGGAAATAATTTAGACTCCTAAAATGCAGGATTGCCCTCGAGGAAATAATTTAGACTCCTAAAATGCAGGATTGCCCTCGAGGAAATAATTTAGACTCCTAAAATTCAGGATTGCCCTTTTCAAATTCTCAAAAAGCATAGTGTCTCTGGCCTGGCCAGCTTTGGTCAAGTCATCGACCTGATCTTTTGCCTTTGAAAATTCGTAAATCTTTTTTATTTTAGTTATTATGATTTATTTTGCTATTTTTCGATATGGTGTGTCCTGGTGTGGTGTGGCATGATGTGGTGTGGTGTGCATGGTGTTGTGTGTCCTGGTTATAAGTCCAACCCCTCTTCAGCGTGGTAACCGGGTGAACGGCAGTGTATCACTACCTGCCGGCTAACGGGGCGATGGCATAATCACGCTCAAAGATTTACGATTACGGTAAACCCAGGTGCAGGATGCCAGCTGATGACGTCATCTGAATCTTCCATTTGAGTGCTCACCTGCAGAGAACTTGCAGCACCTCCAGGGGGGTGTTCCGTTGACAAGAAGCTCTCTTTCACTCTCCAAGCCAGTCGTTCCTTATCAACTGCTTTGCAAGCTGCTCACGTAGCTCAGGAAGTGGAGTAAGTGATTATGAGAGGTTTTTTTTTGTTTTTTGTATACAAGATCGAGGCTCGTGTAAGAGCTAACACCTATCACAAAAAGACAAACCGAAACATAAAACACAAAACATATGACAAAAGGAGCGGGAGAACAATATGGAGGGCAGGGACAACGGGAGATCTGTGGGAGTGAGAAGGCTTGGGGGGAGGAGGCATGGGAAGGGGTGCGGGTGGGGGTGGGAGTGGCACAAAACACAAGGACACTGCAAGGACTTCCAGGAAAGAAGTTGGTATTTCAAAAAAGTGGATCTGGGGTGAATTAACGGGGGTAGAAAAGTTCAAGGTTTTGGATGGGGGAAGATAATAGATGGTGGTGAACAGCTGTTTTAAAGACCTGGAGGGAGGAGTGGGATTGCAGAGAGTGATGGAGTTTGTTCCAGAGGCGGGGCGCTTTGTCTTGTTAGCAAAAATGGCCGCCGTAATCGGATTCTAAAATATACTACAAAGATTTAAATGTTCAGAGGCATACCCGTGTTATGTATTCTCACAATATTATTTAAACTTGCATTTCATACTTTAATTTTTACTTTACTTTTCATCATAATTATTCAAAATCTACAAACATGCAAAAAAAACCCTCCTCCTCCCAAAAATGCACAGTGGTCCATATAGATAAGCTTGGCAGGGGGCTCCTTTTGACTCCACATTTATTTATCTTTTTTCCCCTTTTCCTCGTACTCTGTAGTCGCTGCCACAACAATAAATTCATTTGGAAAAGTTGTCACAATAAAATTGAGTAAAACTGAAAATGACGGCCCATTTGACATTTGACGGCCCAAAATGACAGCATTTGTTCGAGTACCACAATGGCATTTTTGTCCCCCGTCACACCGCGGAGCGAAAGGGGGACTATGGTTTTCCCCTCCGTCCGTGTGTCCGTCCGTGCGTGCGTGAGTGCGGGCGTGCATGCGTGCGTACATACGTGCGTGCGTAAGTGAAGGACCTAATTCTAATTTGGTGTGTGGGTGCAACCCACGTCAAAATCCAAGATGGCCACCGCCATGTATGTCTGAACCTTGTGAGCGGAATATCTTGAAAAATAAGCGAAGTACCAACTTCTAATCTGGTGTGTGGGTGTATCTACGAATAAGGAAGAACGCCATTGAAAATTGGGTCGCCATGTCAAAATCCAAGATGGCCGCCGCCATGTATGTCTGAACCTTGTGAGCGAAATATCTTGAAAAATAAACGAACTACCAGTACCCGACTGCAAAGCCGCAATGAGCCGGCAAAGCCAAAGCCTCTTGCCACTATTTTACCCATCACAATGGCATCAGTGGGTTAGGTAGTTGGTAGTAGGTAGGTGTAGTAGGTACCGTACCTGGTCAGACTTGGTAAAAGAGAAGAGCAGACAGTCCTCCCCAATACCTACATACAATAAATATCACAAGAAGCTTAAGGAAGTAACTATAAGATGTGCTAGCTTAGGGCCTGTTTTAAGAAATTTTAACTGGGCTTAATATACGTTTCCACAGTATGTGTTTATTCTTCGAACTTCAGTCGCTGTCAGGACTGGTTCTCTCCGGGCACTGCGGCTTCCTCCACGAGAAGAAATTAGCTTGCAGTAAGAGCAGTGCCGACCGATCAGACGATAGTGCCGTTTCAACGGCAATGTGTGACTGTCGTTAATCAAACCGTGTCGATGGCGCTGATTGGCTGACCTAAGCTGATCGCTGATTGGTCAGCTCACAAAATTTCGCAAATTCAGACCTAAAATGACACCATTTGCATTCTGGATGAGATAAAAATTGATTTAATTTACTTCTTGATTAATTCAGTGAATTCCGTCTCAACTTCGGATATTTCCGGCCGTGAAAAACTACCCCCTACGGCCGCGAGATTTCTAAAAAATAATTATTCGTCAATTTTAGAATATTTGACGCCGTTTTCAGCCTCCGAAACACGTAATAAGCTTTTTTGAAGTATTTTTTCAAATGCTCGAATCTCATTGGTTCCGGTGTTTGGTGACGATTTTCGTTGAAGATAACGAGGTTGGTCTTAAAGTATTTTAATTACAAATTAGAGGTGCATTAGATTGTGAATCAAACAAAGACGGGTGAAACAAACTCCTATTGAACTTTTTCCAATTTGTTATGCATACTTCCGCATCCGGAAGATGGCGGCCTCCATTGAGTGATTTGGTTTTTGAAATATTTTTTCAAATGCTCGAATCTCATTGGTTCCGGTGTTTGGTGACAGTTTTCGTTTAAGATAACCAGGCCTGTGCAGGCCGAGGTTGGTCTTAAAGTATTTTAATTACAAATTAGAGGCGCATAAGATTGTGAATCAAACAACGACGGGTGAAACAAACTCCGATGGAACTTTTTCAAATTTGTTATGCATACTTCCGCATCCGCAAGATGGCGGCCTCCATTGAGCGGTTTGGTGCGTCAAAGCTTCGAAATTCTCAAGCCAAGGGATCCAGCATTATCTGTTTTTTCAACATAATACGTACGCGTTCATTGACAACACCGGCTTCGCCGGCTACTAACTTCTAATCTAGTGTGTGGGTGTATGTGTATCTACGCATAAGTAAGAACGCTTTTGAATATTGGGTCGCCACGTCAAAATCCAAGATGGCCGCCGCCATGTATGTCTGAACCTTGTGAGCGGAATATTTTGAAAAATAAGCGAAGTACCAACTTCTAATCTGGTGTGTGGGTGTATCTAGACATAAGGAAGAACGCTATTGAAAATTGCGTCACCAGATCAAAATCCAAGAAGGCTGCCACCATATATATGTCTGAACATTGTGAGCGAAATATCTTGAAAATTAAAGAACTACTAACTTATAATCTGGTGTGTGGGTGTATCTAGGCATAAGGGAGAACGCTATTGAAAATTGGGTCGCCACGTCAAAATCCAAGATGGCCGCCACCATATATATGTCTGAACCTTGTCAGCGAAATATCTTGAAAACTAAACGAACTACTAACTTATAATCTGGTGTGTGGGTGTATCTAGGCATAAGGGAGAACGCTATTGAAAATTGGGTCGCCACGTCAAAATCCAAGATGGCCGCCACCATATATATGTCTGAACCTTGTCAGCGAAATATCTTGAAAACTAAACGAACTACTAACTTCTAATCTGGTGTGTGGGTGTAGATCTACGCTTAAGGGAAAACGCTATTGCAAATTGAGTCACCACGTCAAAATCCAAGATGGCCGCCTTGCGTCTTCCACTTTGTGAACTCACATCACTTCACCGACGGGAGACCTAGGCGTAACACTTGTTGTACATGGAGACCACCATGTTATTAAATCAGTGCCGAGCACTCCGTTTGGTTAGAGTGCTTGGAATCAGGCAAGCCGCTTCGCAAACTACTTGCTAACGGAAAATCCTAGGTGAAGATGGTCGTGAGGTATCGTGTTCTATGGAATCTCCAGTTTAAGAAAGGATCCAGAGAAGAATTGGGGAACTATAGACCTGTTCGTTTAACTTCAGTTGCGTGGATGGTGTTGGGGCCATTGATTAGGGCCAGTTGAACCATTTAAGAAAATATAAACTAATTAAAGGCAGTCAGCATGTGTTTACCAAAGGTAAGTCATGTTTAACAAATCTTTAAGAGTTCTTTGAAGCAGTTTCTGGTTGGGTGGATGAGGAAATGGCAGTGGACATGTAGTATATCTTGACTTTAAGAAGGCTTTTGATAAGTTACCACATAGGAGGTTGTTAGGGCCAAGATGAGGGCTTGTGGAGTGGCTTGTCAGGTAGATAATAACTTGTATTGCAAACTGGCTTCGTGATAGGAATCAAACAGTAGCTGTGAGTGGGAGGATGTCTTGCTGGGAGGATGTAAGTAATGGGGTGCTTCAGGGGTCAGGACAAGGACAATTATTATTCATAACTTACATCAATATAGTGGGGTTAAGAACAGGCTTTCCAAATTTGTAGATGACTTATAGCTTGGAGATAACAGAGAGAGGTGGATGAGGGGGGGGGGGGGGCGTTGTAATCAGGTTCAGGAAAGCATTGAAACTTGCATAGAATGGACAAAAAATTGGCAGATGCAATTTCACCAAAACAAGTGTGAGATGCTGGGGATGGGTACAAAGAGCCGCCTTTGGGGGCCATTTCCCCCCCCGCAGAGCAGGGATTGGCCTTTTTTGGGCACCGAGGTCCCCTTTTTGAAGCAATGTTTTACAGCCGGATGCCCTTCCTGCCGCTAGCCCTGTTAGTCGCCTCTTGCGACACACAGGGATTTATCAGTGAACTGGTACTCAATTTGCCGACCTCAGAAGGATGAGAGCAGGCTGAGTCAACCCCCCTGGTGTTAATTCAGTGATCAACTGGGATTTCGAACCCAGGATTCTACGATCCCAAGCCGGCACCCTAACCGCTAAGCAAACACCAACCTAAATTCAGCAACCAACACCAGGTACAAATAATGGAAATAGAGATTATGTGATGTAAGTGGCAATTTTGGAGTATCACACAGGAGAAGGATCGAGAAAGATCTGGTTGTAGTGATAGATGTAAGGGGTAAGCAGACAGGACAATACCATGCAGCTATAGGCAAAAATAGCGTTTTAGGTTGTATCCGTAGGGGAATAAATTATAAATCAAAATAGGTGGTTTCAACATTGTGAAGGAATGTAATGAAGCCTCATCCAGAACATTGTGTGCAGTTTTGGTCACCACAACTTAGGAAGGACATATAGCTGTCATAGAGAGAGTTCAGCGCAGGGATACTAGATTGATTTCAGGCCGAGCTAGACTCAGCTCTGATGAGCAGCTGAGGGAGACAGAGCTTTATACATTAGAAAGGAGGCGCTTATGAGGGGATATGATAGAGATATTTAAGATAATGAAGGGTATATAGACAAAATAAGTGCAAAATAATTATTCAGCACAACAGGCAGTGATAGGATCAGGGGCCATAACCTGAGAGTAAAGGAGAAGAGAGTTAAGACGGTAGTAAGGCATGAATCTTTCTCCCTTCTCCCTATCCCTCTCCGCTCTCCCCTCTGGAAAAAATGCAAAAAAAAAGCTTTCCTCTTTATTTTATTTCAATAATTAAAATAAATATATTTCCCCTTTTTATTTTGATACCCTTGGGATATTGCCGTGTGTGCTACATTGTCTCATCCACATTACTACCCCAATGGAATTGTGTCGTTTTGACGGATAAAATTTGTCTGGTGTTGTTGTAGCACGGGCATGGGACAAATGGCCTCCTCCTCAATCTAGTTTCGTTGTGTATCTTTGTGTCTGAAAGAATGTTGTTGTTTTATCCTGCAGCTTTCAAATAATTTTTTTTATTTCAATGGAATTCTATTTGTCAACACTGTAGAACACAAATCGCTTTGTTTACACTTCCAAAACCCCTCAGTTTAGCAGTACTTGGGCAAAATTTTACACCATTGCGACCAATCAAATTTGCTGCTCGTGCTCTCAGGTTGGAGGAATATTGAGATTCGGACAAAATGGCGGCTCATGTTCGTGCTGGAAAATAAAAGCAAGCGTGGAAAAGACCCGTCCCATGTCCTTTTTCTCAAAACTGCATGGGCTAAGGTGTTCCATGAACTCTCTCATTCATCAACTTTTTATTTTATATAATATCTGTAATGCTTATATGCTTCATGGAAACATGCTATCTTCGCATTACCAAAAGGGATAAAGGAGAAACAAACGCTTCGGACAAAAAACAAAACTCCTCGACATTCTCGTCACAATCAAAACACTGAAATGGAACTAAGCTGGACACATAGCAAGAATAATGGACATTTAGTGGACAACACGATTTACAATCTGAAAACTCTTACAACGCCCAAACATGAGATGGAGAGACAAAATTGATTACATTTACTGGAGTACAATGGCCCCAAATTGCATTGAATCTTACTATAATTCACCAAATGTCCGTCTGTCCGTTCGAAGGTACCACAAAAACGGCTCAACCAATCGTAATGATATTTTGGGTGGGTATTCCTGGGACCACCTAGAGTAAAATAGGATATATTATTTTTCCAGGTTTTCCAATTTTCCCAAACACGATGGAATAATATTTACCGATATGAACAGTGATGTGGCTTTTGTTGAAAGTCTACGTACCAGGAGAGAGTAGATCGACTCCTGACGAACTCTTCCTATATAAACGTGCAGCTCCAAAGTAACACGGCAGCGTGTGCAAAGTGACTGAGAAACAGGTGTAGCGGCCGCTTCCGTGTTACAGATTCAGCGCGCACTCTTCACACATAAACGTGCGACTGAGAAAGACGTGTAGCGGCCGCTTCCGTTTTGCAGAATTCAATCTTTTTTGAAAATGGGCGCAATGTACTGTTTAGATTTTGATGATTTGCGTGTAATATGATTCAACGGATGTTTATATGAATCGTTTAAAATAAAATAAAAGCCTTCAATTTCTGATATTTTGCCTTTTCATTTGGGCTTCCCAATTGAAGCCCCGCCCATAGGGTGGGTACCGTTGCTAGTAGAACATAATGGACAATGATGATGGAGGAATTTTGGTCCTGCAGTGCCACAGCGGTCCACTGCCCTTGATATCCTGTCCGCCAGTGCAGCGGGAGACAGGATTTTGTGCATGTTTGCGCCTGTATGTATGTCATCAAATTTTCAACAAAACTTTATTATGAGATTATAAAGTTTCATCCAATTGACTTGGATGGAAGAAGTTTTGGGAACTGAGTGGCGTGCTGATGAGGAGGAGAGTGTCGCTGAAGCTGAAGGGAAAGGTGTATGCTGCATGTGTGAGAAGTGTTATGATTTATGGGAGTGAGACATGGGTAATGAACGTAGAGCAGCAACGAAGGCTGGAAAGGGTGGAAATGCGAATGGTTCGATGGATGTGCGGAGTATCGTTGAGAGAGAGGAAGACAAATGATGAATTGCGAAAGATTATGGGAATATTGCCTGTGATTGATGCTGTGAAGAGGAACAGGTTGAGATGGTTTGGTCATGTATTGAGGAAGGATGAAAGTGACTGGTTGAGAAGAGTGATGGAAGTTAATGTAGAAGGAAGTAGAGGACGGGGAAGACCGAGAAAGACTTGGCTAAAGATGGTGGAAGAAGAAATGCGGGCAAGGGGGTTAACAAGGAGAGATGCAGAAAATAGGGCAAAATGGAGAAGATTGTCATGGGGACCGCAAGGCTAACCCCCGCTCTAGCAGGGAACATGGCCTTAAAATGCATGTTGTTGTTGTTGTTGTTGTATCCAATTGACTTGGAATCTGAACAAGTTTTGCATATTGGTTCATCATACAAAAGCTAGAAGCCTATTGTTTTTGACGTCCAAAGGTCAAGGATACAGCAACTGATTTCGCAAGTACCGGTCTATGATCGCTTTGTTTGTCTATATGTCTGTCCGTTTGTCCAGGCCATTACCTTTTAACCATTTGAGCTTTTGTCATCAAATTTTCAACAAACATTTATTGTTAGAATATGGAGAAGTTAAGTTAATATATTTTACATTTTTTTTCCAGCTGTAGTTTTCGTTTAGTTTTAGCTCGAGTATAACGCAGACGCCGCCATTCTCGGACTTTGCATTTTGCGATGCTTTCTACTCGGACATGGTTCACTTTCTTAGCATTTCCCACTATGATGTTGTTGGTGTAGAGGTTAACAAGTTGGGCCAGGTACCAGACACCAGAATCTGGGCCAAATGGTCAGGATATGTCAAGAAGATTCATTAACAGCAACCATACTAAAATACGCCATTTATGTCTGTCCTTCTGTCTGATGAATTTTTGACGCAAATTCATTCCATCCTTACTTATCCAATCTCAACCAAACTTGACAGGATGACCAAGGGTTACATTGAAGAGCAGGGCTCTTGCTTGAGACGGACGAAGTGACGGGCAAGACACAAACTCGTCTGAGAAGATGTTTATTGTAAAAAACCAACTCGGGAACTCTAAAAAGCCCGTTTATCGGGCTGCATATATATCACAACCAGAAAGCACAACCGAAACCGAAAGCCACGCCTCTCAGGCGAGGCGCGCTTTGGTGGTCACGTGACCGACAGGTGCAAAGGATTATAACCGCACGCGCGGCACGCTTTGGTGGTCACGTGACCGGCCACCCCGGCGCCGTGGTTTGCCCGCCGGTTACGTCACCGGCTGGAGCAAGGAGATTCTGTTGTTGGTCTCGCTTGGGGGACCCATGGGTCGCTACACATGCCCCCCCCAGAATGGACTTGATCCAGGAAGGTCAATCTGAGGGGGGTCCAGATGACCCGACCGAAACGACCCCTGGCCAGTCGCGGGGGGTGGGGGGGTCCGGTGTGGTGGCGGGTGGTCGGACATGTGCAGTGGACGGGGGGCGGCCGCGCCGCGGTGGGAGAGCCAGCCGTGGCGGCTGGCCGACGTCCATGTGGGCCGGCTTGAGGCGGTCCAGCGAAATCCGGTCCGCCCGGCCGCCGATGTTGACGATGAAGGACTTGTTGTCCCGTCGTAGGACCCGGAAGGGTCCGTCGTATGGTGGCCGGAGCGGCCCCCGGTGCGCGTCATGGCGCACGAAGACGTACTCCGCCGTGCGGAGTGCTGGGGGGACGTAGGATTGGGGGTCGCCGTGGCGGGACGTGGGCACCGGGGCAAAACGTCGGGCAGCCTCCTGGAAGTCCGTGCGCTGGCGCGCGGCGGACCAGGGGCTGGTGGCGTCGGGAATGAACTCGCCCAGTACGTGGAGGGCCTGGCCGTACACCAGCTCGGCGGTGGACGCCTGGAGGTCCTCTTTGGGAGCCGTGCAGAGGCCCAAAAGGACCCACGGGAGCCGGTCGGCCCAGCCGTCATCCTGGAGGCCGGCCATGAGTGCGGCCTTCATGGAGCGGTGGAACCGCTCGCACAACCCGTTGGCCTGGGGGTGGTAGGCCGTGGTGCGGTGCAGGGTAGCGCCCAACGTGCGGGCGACCGCGCCCCATAGTTCGGACGTGAACTGTGGGCCGCGGTCCGACGAGATGTCCGCTGGTGCGACGAAACGCGCGACGCAGGTGGCGATGAACGCCTGGGCCACGTCGGCGGTGGTGGTGGAGGCAAGGGGCATGGCCTCCGGCCACCTGGTGGTCCTGTCCACCATGGTAAGCAGGTGGGTGAACCCCTGCGACGGGGGAAGGGGACCCACCAGGTCCACGTGGACGTGGTCGAACCGTCGCTCGGGCATGGTGAAGGGAGCCAGCGGAGCCTGGGTATGATGGTGGACCTTGGCCCGCTGGCAGGGTGTGCAGGCGTTGGCCCAGTCGCGGACGTCCCGTCGCAGCCCATGCCAGACGAAACGCGCTGCCACCAGCCTCTGGGACGCCTTCCGGCCCGGGTGAGAGAGGCCCTGGAGCGAAGCAAAAATGCGACGCCGCCAGGTGACCGGCACAATGGGGCGAGGTCGGCCTTGGGAGATGTCGCACAGCAGGACCGTGTCCGCGAAGGGGACGTCAGTCAAGCGGAGGCCCGTGTCCGCCACCCGGAGCGCCTGCACCGTGCCGTCGGTGGCCTGGTCCGTTGCCATTAGGGCGAAATCGACGCCGAGGTGAACGGCGTTGGCGCCGGCTCGAGAAAGGCAGTCGGCCACGGCGTTGTCCTTCCCGGCGACGTGCCGGATGTCCGTGGTGTACTCCGACACGGCGGAGAGGTGGCGCTGCTGGCGGGCCGACCACGGCTCCGTGACCTTGGCCATGGCGAAAACCAATGGCTTGTGGTCGACAAAAGCCGTGAACGGGCGGCCCTCCAGGAGGTGGAAAAAATGGCGGACGGCCAGGTACAGCCCGAGGAGCTCGTGGTCGAAGGTGCTGTACTTCAACTCGTTGGGCATGAGTTGCCGGCTGAAGAACGCGAGCGGCTGCCAGGCCCCGTTTACCCATTGTTCATGGACCGCGCCCACGGCGTAGTCGGAGGCGTCCGTGGTGAGGGCGATTGGAGCCTGGGGTACCGGGTGGGCCAGCAGCGTGGCGTTGGCGAGGGCCCGTTTTGCGCCAGTATAAGCAGCGTCCATGTCCGTGGACCAGACAACATCACGTTTCGCCGGCTGGCCGCGGAGGGCGGCGTTCAAGGGCCGCATGAGTTGCGCAGCTTGGGGCACGAAGCGGTGATAAAAGTTCACCATCCCGAGGAACTCCTGCAGCGCCTTGACGGAGCGGGGGCGCGGGAAAGCGGCGATGGCCTCGACTTTGGCTGGTAGCGGCACGGCGTTGGTCCGGGTGATGCGGTGGCCCAAAAAGTCGATCGTCGCTGCACCAAAGTGACATTTGGCCGGGTTGACGATCAATCCGTGCTTGCTGAGGCGGCCGAACAGCGTCCGGAGGTGGAGGAGGTGCTCGGCTCTGGACGTGCTGGCGACGAGGATATCGTCCAGGTAGGTGTAGAGGAACGGCAAGTTGCGCAGCACGCCGTCCATCAGGCGCTGGAACGCCTGTGCCGCGTTTTTGAGGCCGAAGGGCATCCGGAGGAATTCAAAGAGGCCGAAAGGTGTAATAACGGCCGTCTTCGGGATGTCGGCCGGGCAGACGGGCACCTGGTGGTACCCCCGAATCAGGTCCACTTTTGAAAAAATGGTCCGCCCCGCCAACTGGGCGGAAAAATCCTGGATGTGCGGGATGGGGTACCTGTCGGGGGTAGTGGCGTCATTAAGGCGGCGGTAGTCGCCGCATGGCCGCCATCCGCCCCCCGGCTTCGGGACGATGTGCAGCGGCGAGGCCCAGGCGCTGTCGGAGCGCCGCACGATGCCGAGGCGCTCCAGCGCGGCGAACTCGGCCTTGGCGACGGTGAGTTTGGCGGGATCGAGACGGCGAGCCCGGGCGTACACCGGCGGGCCCATAGTGGGGATGTGATGCTCGATGCCGTGACGCACCGCGATGGCCGAAAACGTCGGTCGCGTGAGGGCCGGGAACTCTGCGAGGAGACGTGCGAAGTCTTCTGCCAATGGGAGGACGCAGGAAAACTTGGTGGGCGTGGAACGGCTCAAAGCGCATGCCAGGGAGCTGAAAGTTTCGGCGTTGACGAGACGCCGGCATTTCACGTCGACCAGCAGCCCGTGGGCGCACAGAAAATCGGCCCCGAGCAAAGCCTCGGGGACGTCCGCCGTCACGAACTCCCAGTGAAAGAGCTGGCTGCTGAAGCGGAGGGCGATGGTGCGTGGGCCGAAGGTGCGGATGGCGGAGCCGTTGGCCGCGATTAAGGAGGGGCCGCAAACGGCGGCCCGCCTGTCCTCCGCCGAAGCGGGAATGATGCTCAGCTGGGCGCCGGTGTCGCAGAGAAAGCGCCGCCCCGACGCTTGGTCCGCGATGAATAGCAGGTTTCCGGAATGGCCAGCGTTCATTGCTGGTAGGGAACGCCGGCCCGCCCGTTTCCCGACTTGCCGAACGTGCACGGGGGTCGACATGATCGGGCCTGCCGCCCGAACCTGGCGTGGAAATAACACCAGGCCGGGTCCGGCGGGGGCTCCGGTCAACGTGTCGGGACCGGGCGACGCGGCGTCGCCGCTGCCAGTCGCGCCGGCCCGGCGGCCTCTGGGAAGGAAACTGCGTCGCGGGCGCCGGGCGGGTGGGCGGGAGGGTTCCCGGCCACCACCCCGACGAGCTGGCTCGCCGCTCCGGCGAGCTGGCTTGCCGAATCGATCTTGTCGGCCTCCTTGGCGAGGTCGCGGGGGTTCACGATGGTCGTGCCTGCCAGGGCGACCCATACCTGGGCCGGGAGCTGGCGAAGAAAAAGCTCCCGAAACAGGAAATCCGAGGGGTGCTCGCCGAGCAACGCGAGCATGTAGTCCATGCGTTCGGACGGGCGCGTATCGCCGAGCTCAGGAAGGTCGAGCAGGCGTCGTGCGCGCTCAGCCGGGGAGAGGGCGAAAGCGCCCAGAAGAAGTGCCTTGATGGCGTCGTGCTTGCTGTCAGCGGGCGGGTTCTGGAGGAAGCTCAGGCAGCGGGCGGCGGCCACGGAGCCAAGCGCGGCGACCACATAATGGTATCGCGTAGCGTCCTCCGTTATGCTACGCAGGGCGAACTGGGAGTCCGCCTGCGCGAACCAGACGGCGGCGTGTGCTTCCCAGAAGGTGGGCAATTTGAGGGACACTGCGGTGTCCATCGCGTGTCGTAAATTCGGGGTCACCAGTGAAGAGCAGGGCTCTTGCTTGAGACGGACAAAGTGACGGGCAAGACACAAACTCGTCCGAGAAGATGTTTATTGTAAAAACCAACTCGGGAACTCTAAAAAGCCCGTTTATCGGGCTGCATATATATCACAACCAGAAAGCACAACCGAAACCGAAAGCCACGCCTCTCAGGCGAGGCGCGCTTTGGTGGTCACGTGACCGACAGGTGCAAAGGATTATAACCGCACGCGCGGCACGCTTTGGTGGTCATGTGACCGGCCACCCCAGCGCCGTGGTTTGCCCGCCGGTTACGTTACCGGCTGGAGAAAGGAGATTCTGTTGTTGGTCTCGCTTGGGGGATCCATGGGTCGCTACAACATAATGAAGGTTGTAACGCATTCATTTGCCCCCCTCCCCAAGGGGGTTTTCTCCCCCGAGCGGGTTTTCCCCACCATTGCCTTCAATGGGTTGTGTGTTGAGGTGTATAGCCATATTAAGTTTGCTTTATCGTGGCGTTTGTCCAAAGAAGGAGATTTATCGTGGCGTGTTTCCAAAGAAGAAGATTTATCGTGGCGTTTTTCCAAAGAAGAAGATTTATCGTGGCGTTTTTTCAAAAATTCCAAAGACGCTTTTAATAAAAATTTTTTGATGATAATCGCATATTATTAATGTTATTACAAAACATTATTAATACTAATAATGTCCGACTTCCCCAAGGCATTTTTCCTGCAGTGAAAACGTGTATAAATAGCTTATAGTTATAATGGCATTTCTGTGGGAGCAACGGCTTCTACAGGAAGAAAAAATATTATAAACCACAAACACGTATGCTTGGCTTTTTAAACAGTCGCTAATGCTCATTATAACACTAAATGAAGAAATTTGGAGGAATCCCGACATCCTTGAAGTAAGGTTTACTTAAAGAACTGAGCGAAGATCTACTGTACTCTATATACCCCACAAATGTTGGGTTAATAACATGGCCCTTTCTGCCGCTACTATGGCATTTTTCGTAGCAAACTTTTGAAACTCGCTCCTGCTGTTTGATACGAAACTGAACGGGAGAAGCTCGGGTTGTGCTCCTTTACCAAGCAGCTAGCTAGCGCTTGCCAAGCCAGCCGTTCCTTAGCGGTTTTGAATAGAGTGCTTGCTGAAATGCTTAAACCACTTGGCGATATCTCCACAAGAAACTTGGTAAATGAACACACACCCAATGTTCTTGAGACCCGCCCATAGATCGACTGTAATCTATATACCCCAAAGAGGAATGACCCTTCCTGCCCCTCCCGGAGTCTGCGGGTGTACTAGTTATTTAAATAACAAGCATATCACAAATAATAATTTGGAATGACAATGCCATGTTGTGAAAGCATAGACCTCATGACCTCAATTCAGCATTATCATCACACAACCTAATCGTCTTATGCAGTGGTAAAAAAAGCACATCATTTGCTGTTGTCAGGCTAACATCCTCAATAAATAATGCATTCACCATCTATTATTTTGCTCCATGCCAGTGTGGAGACGAGGGGTGCTTTTGAGCGGACATGCCTGACCTGTGACCTTCTTCCTAACTGTTCCATCCATCGGGCTGAGTTCAGTCCAGAGGCTGGACAGTTCCTGCTCTACTGTGACGGTACAATGTTACACCTGCTGAGTGTCATGCATAATGTTTCATTTAATGTGTGTGTGTGTGTGTGTGTGTGTGTGTGTGTGTGTGTGTGTGTGTGTGTGTGTGTGTGTGTGTGTGTGTGTGTGTGTGTATATATATTGTTACGGAATCGGACGACGGCACTCCCCTTACCGAGGGGGGTTTAATCCCCTCGTCGTTAAGCTGGCCCTCTCCGTTCCTGGAGCTACCCCGCTCCCCTGTGGGGTGGGATTGGCCGAGGTGATTGGTCAAGGGATTCCCGTACACCTCCGCCAATCCCTCCACAAGGCAGGTGGGTAACTCCGCTCGAATCCCGGACAAGATGGAGTTTGCCGAGCGGTTTAGCAATCCGAAATCCGAGCCGTTAGCAAAGACTAACCCGATTCATAAGCGTTGGCCGAAATCGCACCACAGGAACTCAATTGACAGAAGGGATGAAAGCGATCGGATGAGAAAGAAACCAAAGGAAAGGGAGAACACGTATTTATTAATTATTTACACAAACCAAAATCAAAGAGAAGAAAACAAATGTAACTTACAGGGAAAGAAGACACAGTGCAATTCTTAAAAACAAGCTTAAGTTATACCCACAGGACAGAACAAACAGACTCACACGAATAGGGAATGGCAGGCAGGAATGGCTGGAAGGATGAGAAGGGTCAGGTGGGACAGCAGAACGGCCGGGCCGGGAGCGAACAGCCGCCGACTCTCCACCCTCGGGTCCACACCGCCGGGATGTTCGCAGCAGCGCGTCGGAGCTTGACGTGGCAGGTCTGGTTGAAAACAGCGTCTCCCTTACTCGTACTCCCGCAGGTTGCACGTCTCTCTTAACAGACTCAAGCGCCTTCCTTTAAGAAACTTCCTTCGTGCTCCCTTGCTCATCCCGCTCCCTCAATCATCTGGCCCCTCGCTCATCTCGCTCCCTCAATCATCTGCGCTCCCTCACTCCTCTCTCCGTGGGGGCTTCCCGTTCCCGTAACGGGTTATATAGCCACCCTCTCGAACCTTCACGAACCTGCTCGATCTTTCTTTCTCCGCCCTCTCAAGCCAAACCCACTGAGTCTTGGTTGGTCGGCAAGGGTTTTCTGGCTCCACCTTCTGATGACGATGGGTGGGCAACGCCCTTTTTCTTCGAGCTGACCACGTGTGCAATGGAGGCGAATGCTGTTGGAAATGTAGGCTTTGGGGCAATTGAAAGGGGCATCTATCTTATTTGATTTGGTGCAGCGTAAGATCGACTAGTGGGAATATAGCCTTAACTAGAACACAGAATAACGAGATAACTATAGAGAGGTTCTATGATTGGCTATGTGCCTGTACATGGACTAACTAAGGTGCACTCATTTCAATTAACAGCCAATTAAGGGGAAATGTACACAGGGGTTATTTACGAGTATAAGGGATTTTAATACTAAATTTGATAAAGTGAAGGTTCTAAAAACTGCAACAATATATATATATATATATATATATATATATATATATATATCTTGAAGAGAGAGAAATATTGTTTTTATTGAACACTTGTAGGAATTGAATACATATTCCATATTTGCTTGTTCAGCTCAGAGAGCTCAATGTCTCTATCCAAGATGCTTTCCAAAGAAACGGACAAATTACTATTTTGTCATCCACTACATTTTTCCCTCTCCTGCTGTCGGTCCCCTTTAGGACAATGGCACTGGTGATTTGTTATAAAGGGTTATGTGAAATCATAAACTTGAGTGAAATTGTGACATCCTCAATGCTTTGTTGTAGGCCCAGCTATACCATCTCTGTCAGTGCACAACAGTTTGGATCCTTCTCGTGAGTATTGACTCCACGTCTCCACCTATAATCCATCATTATATTCCCATAATATTATACTGTATTGCACTTTGCTCCTGATTTCACTTGGAATTGTAGTTTAATTCGCTGAACCGCAGACATATCCTTCACACAGTGTGAGGTTTGTATTAATTTTGTTGCTTGACGTTCAATATAAGGATAAGAGCATGGACAATCCCCATAGGTTGGAATCCATGGGGAGGAGGAAATTCCTCCTTTGGAAATGCCCCATTAATTGCGGTGAGAAAAGTAGTGCCATTCTTGTGGCGTTGTTGGTACTCTGAGTGCCCTGGGAATTGATGGCACTTCCTCCAAGGTGTGTGTGTGTGTGTGTGTGTGTGTGTGTGTGTCTATGTGTCTATGTGCGTGTGTGTGTGTGTGTGTGTGTGTGTGTATGTGCGTGTGTGTGTGTGTGTGTGTGTCTATGTGCGTGTGTGTGTGACTGTGTGTCTATGTGTGTGTGTGTGTGTGTGTGTGTGTGTGTGTGTGTGTGTGTGTGTGAGAGACTATGTGTGTGTGTGTCAATGTGTGTGTGTGTGTCTATGTGCGTGTGTGTGTGTGTGTGTGTGTCTATGTGCGTGTGTGTGTGTGTGTCTATGTGCGTGTGTGTGTGTCTATGTGAGTGTGTGTGTGTGTGTGTGTGTGTCTATGTGCATGTGTGTGTGTGTGTGTGTCTATGTGCGTGTGTGTGTGTGTGTATGTGTCTATGTACGTGTATGTGTGTGTGTGTGTGTGTGTGTCTATGTGCGTGTGTGTGTGTGTGTGTGTGTGTGTGTCTATGTGCGTGTGTGTGTGTGTGTGTGTGTCTATGTGAGTGTGTGTGTGTGTGTGTCTATGTGAGTGTGTGTGTGTGTGTGTCTATGTGTGTGTGTGTGTGACTATGTGTGTGTGTCTATGTGTGTGTGTATGTGTGTCTATGTGCGTGTGTGTGTGTGTGTCTATGTGCGTGTGTGTGTGTGTGTGTCTATGTGCGTGTGTGTGTGTGTGTGTCTATGTGCGTGTGTGTGTGTGTGTGTCTATGTGCGTGTGTGTGTGTGTGTGTGTGTGTGTGTCTATGTGCGTGTGCATGTGTGTCTATGTGCGTGTGTGTGTGTGTGTGTGTGTGTGTGTGTGTGTCTATGTGCGTGTGTGTGTGTGTGTGTGTGTGTGTGTGTGTCTATGTGCGTGTGCATGTGTGTCTATGTGCGTGTGTGTGTGTGTGTGTGTATGTGCGTGTGCGTGTGTGTGTCTATGTGTGTGTGTGTGTGTGTGTGTGTGTGTGTGTGTGTGTGTGTGTGTGTGTACGTGTGTGTGTCTATGTGCGTGTGTGTGTGTGTGTCTATGTGAGTGTGTGTGTGTGCGTGTGCGTGTGCGTGTGTGTCTATGTGCGTGCGTGTGTGTGTGTGTGTCTATGTGCGTGTGCGTGTGTGTGTCTATGTGCGTGTGCGTGTGTGTGTGTCTATGTGTGTGTGTGTGTGTGTGTGTGTACGTGTGTGTGTGTGTGTGTACGTGTGTGTGTGTGTGTGTGTGTGTGTGTGTGTGTGTGTGTGTGTGTGTGTGTGTGTGTGTGTGTGTGTGTGTGTGTGTGTGTGTGTGTGTGTGTGTGTGTGTGTGTGTGAAAGAGGGATAGAATTGTAAGGAACAGAAATGAAAAAACGAGATGTGTGTGTACGAGTGTGTGTGTGTCAGCTTCAGTGCCAGCCTTTGATCCTGTTAAAGTAGTGTGAGGTTAAAGACATAAGACTATCATTCCGTTTTACTGCATTCACTCGAATGTTTAAAATCAACAAATGTTTGAAAAGTGAAAATTAAACCGCATTATGATGACACTTTAAACTTTCGTTGTATTTTATTTAAATGTCTTCCCAGGCTTCCCTGTAACTGCAACTTAAGCAATAACATAAACAAACCACTGAACTACTAGCGAGACGCCTCTACATGGGTGTTGTACCCCAAACGAAAGTTTGGAGCCAAATGTTCCCCATTCTTCGCTGCCGTCGCATTCGTCAGGGTGCGTGGTCACGGTCAGAGTCGGGTCCCCATGGACTGGCCCTATCGCTCTTGTCGGGGGCTAGACAACAACAAACCACTGTTTATATGGAACTTTATTTTATAGACCTCATTATTTGTGATGTATGATAACACATGTTCCCAGCCTATTTCATATTTTATGTACTTCTGAAGGAGCTGGGGCTCCCACGTCGATCGGAAGAATGGACGCGACAAAAAGCTGGAATTCATCCGAGTTGCTTTAATCAAACCAAACACTCAGGCACTCTGAAAAGCCCGTTTATCGGGCAGCAATATATATACATATTATCCCGGAGCGTTTGCCCAGGAAAGGCGAGAGGGGGCGTGGCCCAGCGTCCTGGCTGCGGCCTGGCAAGTTGAGGGCGAGCCTGCCCGGGCGTCCTGGACGAGCCCGGCATGGTGATCGCTCCGCGTCCTTGATAGGTGCAAGGCGATTGTGAAAACCCAGCGGTAGCCGCTACACACGTCCCCCCAGAATCGACTTGCACCGGCAGGGTCAATTTGAGGGGGGTCCTGATGACCCGGCCGAAGCGACCCCTGGCGGGTCGTGGGAGGGGGTCCGGTGTGGTGGTGGGCGGTCGAGTGGGGGGCACCGTGGACGGGGGGCGGCTTCGCCGCGGCGGAAGGGCCACCCGTGGTGGGTGGTCGACGTCCACGTGCGCCGGCTTGAGGCGGTCCACCGCAATCCGGTCCGACCTGCCGCCGATGTCGATGACGAACGACTTGTCGTCCCGTCGCAGCACCAGGAAGGGCCCGTCGTACGGCGGCCGGAGTGGCCCCTGATGTGCGTCGTGACGCACAAAAACATACTCCGCTGTGCGAAGTGCTGGGGGGACGTAGGACTGGGGGTCACCGTGGTGGGATGTTGGCATGGGGGCAAACCGTCGGGCGGCCTCCTGGAGGTCCGAGCGCTGGTGAGCTGCGGACCAGGGACTGGTAGCGTCGGGCACGAATTCGCCCGGGACGCGTAGCGCCTGGCCATAGACAAGCTCGGCGGTGGATGCCTGGAGGTCCTCCTTGGGGGCCGTGCGGAGGCCCAAAAGGACCCACGGCAGCCGGTCGGCCCAACCGCCGTCTTGAAGGCCGGCCATGAGCGCGGCCTTCATGGAGCGGTGGAATCGCTCGCACAACCCGTTTGCTTGGGGGTGGTAGGCCGTAGTACGGTGGAGCTTCACCCCCAGGTTGCGGGCGACCGCGCCCCACAGCTCGGAGGTGAACTGTGGACCGCGGTCTGACGAGATGTCCGCCGGTGCGCCGAAGCGGGCGACCCAGGTGGCGATGAAAGCCTGCGCCACGTCGGCGGTGGTGGTGGAGACGAGGGGAACGGTCTCCGGCCACCTGGTGGTCCTGTCCACCATGGTGAGCAGGTGTGTGAACCCCCTTGAAGGGGGGAGGGGGCCCACCAAATCCACGTTGACGTGGTCGAAACGTCGTTCGGGCACGGTGAAAGGTGCCAGCGGGGCCTGGGTGTGTCGGTGGACCTTGGCCCGTTGGCAGGCCGTGCAGGTGCTGGTCCAATCGCGGACGTCCCGACGAAGGCCGTGCCAGACGAATCGCGCCGACACCAGCTTCTGGGAAGCTTTCCGGCCCGGGTGGGAAAGGCCGTGGAGGGAGGCGAAGATGCGGCGTTGCCAGGTGACGGGCACGATGGGGCGAGGCTGGCCTTGGGAGACGTCGCAGAGCAGGACAGTGTCCGCGAAGGGGATGTCGGCCAGGCGGAGGCCCGTGTCTGCCGCCCGGAGGGCTTGCACCGTGGTGTCGGTGGTTTGGTCCGCCGCCATAAGCGCAAAGTCCATGCCCAGGTGGACCGCGTTCGCGCTGGCCCGGGAAAGACAGTCGGCCACGGCGTTGTTTTTGCCGGCGACGTGCCGGATGTCCGTGGTAAACTCCGACACGGCGGAGAGGTGGCGCTGTTGGCGGGCCGACCACGGCTCCGTGACCTTGGCCATGGCGTAAACCAACGGCTTGTGGTCGACGAACGCCGTGAAAGGTCGGCCCTCCAGGAGGTGGCGGAAATGGCGGACGGCCAGGTGTAGACCGAGGAGCTCCCAGTCAAACGTGCTGTATTTGAGCTCATTCGGCCGGAGCTGCCGGCTGAAAAAAGCGAGTGGCTGCCAAGCCCCGTTCACCCATTGCTCATGTACGGCGCCCACCGCGTAGTCGGAGGCATCCGTGGTGAGGGCGATGGGAGCGTTGAGCACCGGGTGAGCGAGCAGTGTTGCGTCGGCGAGGGCCCGCTTTGAGCTTTGGAAGGCCGCATCCATTGCTGCGGGCCAGGCGATGTCGTGCTTGGCCGGCTTGCCCCGGAGGGCTTCGTAGAGGGGCCGCATGAGTTGAGCAGCGCGGGGCACGAAGCGGTGATAAAAATTCACCATTCCCAGGAATTCCTGCAGGGCCTTTATGGTGCGGGGACGCGGGAACGTGGTGATGGCCTCGACCTTGGTTGGCAGCGGCACGGCCCCGTTCTTGGTGATGTGGTGGCCCAAAAAATCAACGGCCGTCGTGCCGAAGTGGCATTTGGTCGGGTTGACGATGAGGCCGTGCTCGCTGAGGCGCCCGAACAGTGTTCGGAGGTGGAGCAGGTGCTCGGCCCGAGACGTGCTGGCGACGAGGATGTCGTCCAGTTAAACGAAAAGGAACGGCAGGTCACGCAGCACGCCGTCCATCAAGCGCTGGAACACCTGAGCCGCGTTCTTGAGACCAAACGGCATCCGCAAGAATTCGAATAAGCCGAACGGCGTGATGACTGCCGTTTTAGGGACGTCGGCCGCCCTGACAGGTACCTGATGATATCCCCGTATGAGATCAATTTTCGAAAAAATGACCCGTCCCGCCAGACGGGCGGAGAAGTCTTGGATATGCGGGATCGGGTACCTGTCGGGGGTGGTAGCGTCATTGAGACGGCGGTAGTCGCCACACGGGCGCCATCCACCCCCTGGCTTTGGCACGATGTGCAGTGGCGAGGCCCACGCGCTATCGGAGGGCCGCAAGATGCCGAGGTGCTCCAACGCGTCGAATTCGGCCTTCGCCACGGCGAGCTTCGCTGGGTCGAGGCGGCGGGCCCTGGCATAGACCGGCGGGCCCGTGGTTGGTATGTGGTGCTCGATCCCATGCCGTACTGCGACGGCCGAAAACGTCGGCCGCGTGAGGGCCGGGAACTCCGTGAACAGGCGAGCAAACTCGTTGGCCGCCGGGGCGGCGCATGCCAGCTCGGTCGGCGCGGAGCTGCTCAATGTGCATACCAGGGAGCTGAAGGTTTCGGCGTTGATTAAACGACGCCGTTGGACGTCCACCAGCAGTCCGTGTGCGCAGAGGAAGTCGGCGCCTCGCAGAGCCATGGGCACGTTTGTGGTTACAAACGTCCAAGCAAAGCGTTGGCCGCCGAAGCAGAGGGTGACGTTGCGCGGGCCGAAGGTGCAGATGGTCGATCCGTTGGCCGCAACCAAGGAGGGGCCGCAAACCGCGGATTGCCTGTCCTGGTCAGAGGCGGGTATGACGCTCAGTTGGGCGCCGGTGTCGCACAGGAAGCGCCGTCCGGACGCTTTATCCGTGATGAACAGTAAGTTGCCCGTGTGGCCGGCGCTCATGGCTGGTAATGAACGCCGGCCCGGCCGTTTCCCGGCCTGCCGAAGGTGCATGGGGGTCGGCATGTCCGGGCCTTCTGTCCGAACCTGGCATGATAGTAACACCACGCTTGGTCAGGTGGAGGCCCCGGTCGTCGTGCTGGAGGTGGTCGGCTCGGTGTAGCGGCCGCCAATTGCATCGGCAGTTCGGTCGTCGACCGTGCCGGGTGCTCGGGCACCATGGGTGTTGCGTCGGACGGCGATGGGTCCCATGTCGCCGCTGCGATGCGCTGTCCTGCGGCGGAGATCTTGTCGGCTTCTCTGGCAAGGGCCCGGGGATCTGTGATCGTCGTGCTTGCCAGGGCGAGGCGTACCGGGTTAGGCAGCTGACGGAGGAACAGCTCCCGGAACAGGAATGCCGGAGAGTGCTCGCCGAGCAGTGAAAGCATGTAGTCCATTCGCTCGGAAGGGCGCGTGTCGCCGAGCTCGGGCAGGTCGATCAGGCGCCGTGCGCGTTCCGCCGATGGGAGGGCGAAAGCGTTGAGGAGAAGCTTCTTAATCGCGCCGTATTTGTCAGCGGCTGGCGGGCTCTCGAGGAGGCTCAGGGCGCGGGCCGCGGTGGCCGAACCGAGCGCTGCTACCACATGGTGGAAGCGGGTGTCGTCGGCCGTGATGCCTCGCAGGGCGAACAGGGAATCCGCCTGTGCGAACCAAACCGCCGCGTGAGCCTCCCAGAAGGTAGGCAGTTTAAGGGCGACTGCCGTGTCCATGTCGGTAGGTCACCAATGAAGGAGCTGGGGCTCCCACGTCGATCGGAAGAATGGACGCGACAAAAAGCTGGAATTCATCCGAGTTGCTTTAATCAAACCAAACACTCAGGCACTCTGAAAAGCCCGTTTATCGGGCAGCAATATATATACATATTATCCCGGAGCGTTTGCCCAGGAAAGGCGAGAGGGGGCGTGGCCCAGCGTCCTGGCTGCGGCCTGGCAAGTTGAGGGCGAGCCTGCCCGGGCATGCCCGGGCATGCCCGGGCGTCCCGACCGAGGCCTGGCAAGTTGAGCGCGGGCCTGCCCAGGCGTCCTGGACGAGCCCGGCATGGTGATCGCTCCGCGTCCTTGATAGGTGCAAGGCGATTGTGAAAACCCAGCGGTAGCCGCTACACTTCTACATTTAACCTCACACGATCCCATAATCACAGTGGGAACCTTTTCCACCAGGCTACCTGTTCCTGAACAGAAACTCTGCTGTACAACTCGCCCTTTCCAGCAGACAGATTCCCAGCACAGCTTACCACAACGTCACTCTTGGCGACACAGGTACCAACGAACAAACCTTTCATTACCTATGGACTCATAATTATCCCACACCATTATAGTATTACTTCGTCCCATATAATCTTCACTAAATCCTACATATTGAAGTGTTGGGTTTCTCAATCAGATATTACTTCTTGCATTAACCACATTTCAAGTGATTAGTTTCAGTAAAATGCATTCGGTAATGAAATCCCAATGTTTGTTATTTGTATTGACTCATTGTTTAACTTCACTTTAAAACCACAAAAGAGGAAGTATTATTTAAGCTATATTAAGGGAGGTCATTCTATGCATTAACTGCGTCACTCTCTCCATCTTGATTCTTCGACTGTGGTCCTCTAACTGCTAAATATATTGAGCAATTAAATATACTTATTTGAATTAAACTATATATTATTAATGAAGAGTACTGAGAGATCCAAATACTTGTATATTCACCTTAATCAAAAGTGCAGATCGAAATAGGAGTGTGAATGTTCGGG
This sequence comes from Myxine glutinosa, assembly GCF_964187855.1. Taxonomy (NCBI): domain Eukaryota; kingdom Metazoa; phylum Chordata; class Myxini; order Myxiniformes; family Myxinidae; genus Myxine; species Myxine glutinosa. Next base: position 156,338,035 of record NC_136267.1, on the reverse strand, counting down.
TGTTCAAGCTTTTGATATATCCAAAAAGAATAGTTCGACATTTTCAAAATCTGCAAACACGACACATTGAATAAAAGGAAATAAACGAGAAAGCGTTCCAAGATGCAAAGCTCATCCAAAATGCATGTCTGCTTTGAACTCAAGCTAAACTTGATGAAAACAACAGCTAAAAAAAAGAAGAAGAGTTGGAGTTCTCCATATTCTCCAAATAACGATTTGTTGAAAAAAGGCTCAAATGGGAGGGGACAAAGCATCTCAAAATGCAAGCGGACAAAATGAAGTGACATGAAAGGGTTAAATAAAAAAAAATAAAACCCGGGAAAAATATGCGATGGATGTGATAATCGCACTTAGTGTGATTTTGCCCTTTGACATTTTGACACAATTATTAAATGATGTTCGCCACAGTTTCATAATAAAGGTTTGTTGAAAATTGATGAAAAAGAACATGTGGTTAAAAAACGTTATGGCACGGACATACACACATGCACACATGTATGCACACACGTAAACACACATGCACACGCACACTCACACACACACACACACACACACGCGCACACACACACACACACACACACACACACACGCATGCACACACACACACACTCACACACACACACACACACACACACACACACATGCACATACATACATACATACATACACAAAGACATACACATACACACACACACACACATGCATGCACACACACACACACTCACACACACACACACACATGCACATACATACATACATACACAAAGACATACACATACACACACACACGCGCGCGCGCGTGCACACACACACACACACACACACACACACATGCACACACACACACACACACACACACATACACACACATGTGCTCGAGATTTCAATATCCCATCTGCCCGCTGAAAAGATTATTACATTCTCACGCTGTGGTGTTTTTTCACAAACAGACCACCTGAATTTGCTTATCTAACAATCAATACATAATATTGTGGCGGACACAAAAGCCCACTGGCGTGGTGACATCATTCCACGCACCAAGTGGGCGGTGGCCACGCCCGAGGGGTAGGCGTGGCCTCATTATATACCCCGGGCGACCAGCCCGGAGGAGTACAGTGTTACAGTGTAGTCTTACAATAAAGACGTTTATATGTTACCGCTTGTCCGCTTCCTCCTTGCTCACAAGCAGCGCGCGTAACGCCGCGCTTTACTGGTGACCCTCGACGTTGGATCTGCCGGAGCGATCCTTCCACACGCGACGCCATCGCCATGGCCGCCTTCGTCAAACTTCCGGAATTTTGGGAGGCTCAGGCCGAAGTCTGGTTCGTCCAGGCCGAAGCCCAATTTCAGCTTCGGCACCTCACCGGCGATGACACGCGCTACTGCCACGTCGTCGCCTCCCTCGGGCCCGGCACGGCCGCTCGAGTTGTGTCCGTCCTTCGCCACCCACCGGACGGCCACAAGTACGAGGCACTCAAGCGGCTACTCCTAGCCACGTTCAGCCTCACGGACGACGCACGGGCCGATCGCCTCCTGGATCTCCCCGAGCTCGGTGAGACGCGCCCGTCGGTCCGAATGGACCATATGCTGTCACTGTTGGGCGACGAAGCCCCCGGTTCGCTATTCCGGGCGCTTTTCCGTCGCCAACTTCCAGCGCAGGTTCGCCTCGCGTTGGCCGGGACCGGGCTAACGGAACCCCGAGCATTGGCGGCCGAGGCGGACAAGTACTTCGCCGCTTCGGACACGCGGGCGAGCGTTGGCGTGGCCGTCACGGCCTTCGACGCTGCTGTTCCACAGCATCATCTTCTACAGCACGCTGAGTTTCAGCAGCATGCTGATACACACCTCGTGAACGCCGCCACGCCCCGCCCACCGCCGCGGCGAAAACCGCCACCGCGGGGAAACCCGTCGACTCCACCGGCCTGGCGGAGCCAGCCGCGCTCCTCCAGCTCCACCACCTGGTGCTGGTTCCACGCCAAGTTCGGCCACGAAGCTCGGCGGTGTCATCCGCCGTGCTCCTTCAACGGGTCGGGAAACGCCCGGGCCGGCGCTCAATTGTGGCGATGAGCGCCGGCCGTTCGAGCAGCCTGCTGTTCATAACGGACACCTTCTCCGGGCGCCGTTACCTGTGCGACACGGGAGCACAGGTGAGTGTCATTCCCGCCGGCACGTCAGACAAGCACGCCGCGGGTGGGGGCCCCGCGCTGCTTGCCGCGAACGGGACGCCCATCCGTACGTACGGAAAACGCTGCCTCTCTCTGCGGTTTGGAGGGCAGGTTTTCCGATGGACGTTCGTCACCGCCGACGTGCCCATGGCACTGCTTGGCGCGGACTTCCTGTGCGCTAATGGGCTCCTGGTCGACGTCAAGCGCAGACGGCTTGTCCAGGCCGAGACGTTCAGCTCGCTCGCATGTGCGTTGCCCAGCTCAACGAGCGGCTTGCCAAGCGGCTTGCCGAACGATTCGGTTCCGGCCACGTTGGTCTGTACGCTTCCGGCAGCGGACGCATTCACCCGCCTCCTCGCCGGCTTCCCGGCCCTCACGCGGCCCACCTTCTCGGCGGGGGCCGTCAAGCACGGGGTGGCCCATCACATCCCCACCGTCGGGCCACCGGTCTACGCCCGGGCACGCCGCCTCGAGCCGACGAAGCTGGCGGTGGCAAAAGCGGAGTTCGCTACGCTGGAGCGACTCGGCATCGTTCGGCGCTCAGAGAGCGCTTGGGCGTCGCCGCTGCACATCGTGCCGAAGCCCGGCGGGGGATGGCGACCGTGCGGGGACTATCGCCGTCTCAATGACGCCACGACTCCCGACCGCTACCCCGTCCCCCACATTCAGGACTTTTCCGCCCGTTTGGCGGGCAGGTCCTTCTTCTCGAAGGTGGACCTCATACGCGGCTACCATCAGGTCCCCGTCAGGCCGGAGGACGTCCCGAAGACGACGGACATCCAGCACGTCGCGGGGAAGGACAACCCGGTGGCGGATTGCCTTTCCCGGGCCGTCGCCCACGCAGTCCACCTCGGCATCGACTATGCCCGGATGGCAGCGGACCAGGCCACTGACCCCGACGTCCAGGCCTTGCGGACCGCCGTCACGGGCCTCCGCGTCACCGAGGTGCCGTTCGACGGCGCGGGCGCGGCCCTCTTGTGCGACGTCTCCCTCGGGCGTCCCCGCCCCATTGTGCCCGCGGGCTGGCAGCGCCAGGTGTTTGACGCCATCCACGGCCTGTCCCACCCGGGCGCGAGGGCCTCCCAAAGGCTGATCGCCGACAAGTTCGTCTGGCATGGCCTCCGGAAGGCCGTCCGCGGCTGGGCCAGGACATGCCTCGTGTGCCAGCGCACCAAGGTGCACCGGCACACCCAGGCCCCGTTGGCCCCGTTCACGGTGCCGGAACGCCGGTTTGACCACGTCCACGTGGACCTGGTGGGACCTCTGCCCCCCTCGCGGGGTTTCACCCACGTCCTCACCATGGTGGACCGCACCACCCGGTGGCCGGAGGCCGTGCCGTTGGCGTCCACAACGGCGGCCGATGTCGCGCAGGCTTTCATCGCCACCTGGGTCGCCCGGTTCGGCACCCCCTCAGACATCTCATCCGACCGCGGCCCCCAGTTCACCTCGGAGCTCTGGGGGGCGGTTGCGCAGGGGCTCGGGGTCCGGCTGCACCGAACCACGGCCTACCACCCCCAGGCTAACGGCCTGTGTGAGCGATTTCACCGCTCATTGAAGGCCGCGCTCCGGGCCACCCTCCGCGACGGCGGCTGGGTCGACAGGCTCCCCTGGGTCCTGCTGGGCCTCCGGACGGCGCCCAAGGAGGACCTGCGCGCATCCGCGGCGGAGTTGGTCTTCGGGCAACCGCTGCGGGTGCCGGGCGAGTTCCTCCCCGACTCCACGGCACCATGGTCCGCGGCACAGCAGCGCTCCGCTCTGCAAGAGACCGCCCAGAGGTTCGCCCCGGTGCCAACGGCATGCCACGGGCACCCACCGACGCACGTCGCCCCGGAGCTTCGCACGGCGGAGTACGTCTTCGTCCGCCACGATGCCCATCGGACACCACTGCGGCCCCCGTACGACGGGCCTTTCCGCGTGCTGGAGACCGGGGCGAAGCACTTCACCCTGGACATCGGCGGTACTCCTGACCGCGTTTCGGTAGACCGCCTCAAGCCGGCCCACCTCGATGTGGACCATCCACCGCCAGTGGCCCAACCCCCACGTCGGGGCCGCCCTCCTGCGGGCGGACCCCCGGCACCGCCCAGCCCCGCCGCCACGCCGCCCCCCGGTCCTGCACCCATCCCAGGAGCAGCCAGGGGCATCCCACCTGGCATCCCTGCACCCCGGACGCCGCCGATCGCCAGGGGGCGCTTCGGCCGGGTCATTCGTCTGCCCCGCAAACTGGCCCTCCAGGTGCGCGGGAATTCTGGGGGGGCGCGTGTGGCGGACACAAAAGCCCACTGGCGTGGTGACATCATTCCACGCACCAAGTGGGCGGTGGCCACGCCCGAGGGGTAGGCGTGGCCTCATTATATACCCCGGGCGACCAGCCCGGAGGAGTACAGTGTTACAGTGTAGTCTTACAATAAAGACGTTTATATGTTACCGCTTGTCCGCTTCCTCCTTGCTCACAAGCAGCGCGCGTAACGCCGCGCTTTAATATCATCCAACTATCAGCAGTGGCTCACACTTGGACACAAAAGACTCACATCATATCGATTAAAATAATACGCTTGTCAGTTGTCACGTCTGTCTGTCCCTCCGTCACAAATATCGTGAGATGACGGAATCTCGCGAGATTGTGAATTGAACGTTGTCTCGTCGTTATTTAATTCAAAGGTTTTATCCATGTATCATGAAGAAGACAATTAATTTAGGATCATTTATTAACACAATAAACTACTCACACTCATTTGAGAGTGGTAATTGCACGGAATTTCGGGGGGCACACTGTATTTCGTCAGATTGTGAATGAAGGTAGATTTTTAATGGGGTGAAAGGGGAGGGGCGGACTTGAAAGGGGAGGAGCTTGAGGACTTGCGGGGGTGGGATTTAAGTTTTATTGTTGTTCAGAGGTTGATGCCAATTGTTGTTGGGGGAGCGAGGGTGTTGATTTCATCAAGTACCGGTAACTATTCTTTGCATAATGTTGAAGTTACTTTCTACATTATGCGAAATTTCCGCGGGTACCTGCTCGTCGGTATATATGAAGTGAAGATAAACTTTTAACAATCCACTCTAAAATGCATTAGCAAGATAAACATCACTATCCTCCTTCCTCAAGCATCTTTTACAATTTTCTTGAGCAGTGTGAAGTGCTTCAATCCAGCCCTGTACTCGAGGAGCTTGGCTCCTTGTTCGGCAGAGGACATGCAACTTTTATTTAGCTTGCACGAAGTGAAAAATGTAAAGGATATTGTAACAAACGAGGAGACAACAACCTCGATTGACCTGAAAACTCTGTTGTGGCCGTAGTGGTGAATTTGCGGCTGACTCTTCCGCCGGGATTCTCGGAGGACCTCTTGCACCCGCTTCTCCTTTACATGTGAGTACCCAGATTACCTTTTGATGATCTTCCGGAGTGTTCAATGCTTTGGGTATACTGTTTTGTTGTATTGTTTTTTTATGCTTCTGGGGGCATTATGTTTTCGGGGTGTCCGTCGGGACAATTAATGCACGGGCTAAACCTCGTTTTTCTCAGCAACCACATGTCTGATTGAGACCAAACTTTCAGGGTAGGAGTGACACCCATGCAGAATGTTTTTTTGATAATTTTGACGTCATACGTCACGTGGTATGGCAGCCATCTTGGATTGAAAGCAAATAAAAAAAATTTATTTCTCGGAAACCGCTGAATGGAAAAAATTTGAAACTTGGCACATTGTCAATACTCCCAATGGGGAACAAAAGCATGATAATGATGACATAGGTGAAGTGGTATACCAGCCAAAAATGTTTTAATGGAATTCCTTATCCTAAATATAAGCCTGGTGTTGGCTTAGCGGTTAGGGTGCCTTCTTGGGATCCGAGGATCCTGGGTTCGTAATCCCGGTCGATCGCTGAATTAACGCCAGGGGGGTTGACTCAGCCTGTCATCCTTCCGAGGTCAGCAAATTGAGTAGCAGCTCACTGGTAATTCCCTGTGTGTTGCAAGAGGCAACTAACAGGGTTGACGGCAGGAAGGGCATCCGACCAATATAACATTGCTTCAAAAATGCATCCGGCCAATATAACATTGCTTCAAAAAGGAGACCACGGTGCCCAAAATAGGCCAACCCTTGCTCTGTGGGGAATAATGGCCTCTAAATGTGGTTGTTCCTTATCCTAAATTTCTGAAATTGCATGCGCATGATTTATGACCCATTTGTATTGAAATATTAAATTTATGGCATCATAGGTCACATGGTTTTATTGAAATATTAAATTTATGACATCATAGGTCACATGGTTTGTCAGCCATATTGGATTCACCCTAAAACCTTAAAAAAAACATCTTCTCCCAAACCACCAAATCGATTGACTCAAAACTTTACGTGTGCCATTGACTAGGCATGTCGATTAAAAAATGGTCACGAAAATATCATTGGTCACATGGTGTGGCAGCCATATTGGATTGAAATAAAATATTAAATAATTATATCTCTGAAACCGCTCACCCTATCGATGCAAAATTTAGCAAATATCATCTAACACCATTGCTGCATATACTTTGAAAATGATGATGTCGTAGGTCATGTGGTTTGGCAGCCATCTTGGATAGAAAAACGAACCTTATCCGATCAACACGAAACTTCTTAAACGTGAACCCCTACCCAGGCATATGTAGAGTGTACATTTTTAAGATCATATGTCATGTGGTATGGCAGTCATATTAGCTTGAAAGCCGATATTTTTTTTTAATCCCTTCTCTGAAACTGCTTCACTGATCGATGTGAAACCTGTCATGGCTGGTGAAAATGTGATACTTGAAAGCAGCTGAAGGGATTTATATTCAAACTTGTTTCTTTTTAAGGCAGTGAATAATGGCATCTGCCCATTGTGGGACTTTGCGGAGGCATATTGGCGACACAGTCGCATTGTTCTAGTTTATTGTTGTTTTTAGTTTTTTTTATTGTTTTTTTATTGTTTTTTAAGTATTGTTTTTATTGTTGGGTTTTTGGACCAGGAACACATTGTGACAGCATCTATTCAACAGCATATCAATCACTGCAGTAATTCCTGCATGTTGTAAAATCTTTCCTTGATTGATGTCTTTGTCATCAATATGGCCTTGTGTTAGCAATTTTAGCATAGTCTTTGTTGGTATAACTAGCTTCCTGGAATAATACATAGTATAGACTACAGAGGATGGCTTGGAGACAATTTGGAGCACTTGCTAATTACATTTTTCAGATAATTACAAAAATGAATGAAAAATTAATGTCAGAAGGACTTTCAGAAACAAGTCCAAAAACAGAAGAGCGAATTATGACGTCATTTACATCTTTTTTCTCAGTACTGTTTATCGGCACGACAATCTAGATCTAGAAGGAAGGATATATTAGGTATATTCTTTGAAATTGTATTGCAATGATACATTTCAGTAGTTTGTGTGTTATGCTTAGGTAGAAGTAGGCATTTTGCTTGGGAGACCAATTTATTGTTGACTGGAATTGTTGAAATATACAAAGTTATTGTTGGAAACAAACTGACACATTGTCTTGTCCCACTTTGGGCCCGTTTATTTAATAAACTTGCAAATACGGGATATTTTATGCCTTCCCTTCTCCCGCCCCACCCCTTATTCCTTCCCCCTTCTCTCAGACTTTACCATCCTTTAACCTAAAATATCCTAATTTCCTCTATTTTCCATCATCGCATCTCCTCCAATACATTACGCCATGTTGGTAAAAAAAGAAACCCAGACATTGTTGAACTTTCCATTTTTAATTATACAGGATTTACCAAGATTTAAGCCTCTTTTGATGCATTGTTTCTTTTTATTGTATGCAATTTACCTTGTGTAAGTGACCGCCTAGTAAAAGGGTTTCAGCTTCTTCTTCTTCTTCTTCTTCTTCACAATTTCGATTACCATTGTGTAGAAAGGGTCAAAAAAATTAAGTCCATCGACCCATACAAATATTTTCAAGTGTCTGTGCATTTGTGTGTTTGATTGTGTTTGTGCGTTTGTACGTTATTTTTTAATGGCCAAACCATAGCACCACAACCAATTTTTTGGTGTAGATACTTCAGAATCCGGGCAAGGTTTTAAGCTACAGCATGTTGGCCATGACGTCCGCTTTGAGGCCACCAAAGACTGCTATAAAGTGTATATTGAGATGTGGGGTCAGGCAATGCTTCTGCCTTCCCACAAGCAAAAGGTAACCACCATGAGGGAAATAACTCCTTAGCTTTTCAATGTCCAACGCGTCCCGAAACCATTACCTGGAAAGCTCACCCAGCCTGACAATGCCAGGTGGCCCCTGCTAGTGTTGAAGTTGTTGAAGTTGACATCTATATGTTGAAGTAGCCGGATTTCTCCGTCCATCCACCCCTCTTTCTGTCACGCTCTTTTTGCTTAGATGTCGTTCCTGTGTTATGTCTAGCACTAGGCCTTTATGGACGTGCACATCATTCCAGCATCCAGCACTCAACCCATCCCGTTGCTTTGCTGACGTAGGTTGAACACCATAACTCATATATCTGACTCTATCTGACATCCATAGGCGACAGTCTGAATGCCCATCACTTGGTGGATTTAGTAAGACTAGTGGAGTCACCTGTGGGAATCCCACGAGCAAGGAGGTGTATCGTTGCGATCGGTGCAGCCGTTTTTGCGGTACCCGGGACAATAACATTAGGCGGGGGTCCAAACCTGAAAATGCTGGAGACCAAAACTGAAATTGGAAAAACAATATAGCCTATTTTACTCCAGGGGGTCCCAGGATTACCCACCCAAAATTTCGTTTGCGATCGGTTCAGCCGTTTTTGAGGTACCTGGGAACGGACGGACAGATGGATGGATGGACAGACAGACGGACGGACATTTGGTGAATTATAATAAGATGGCGGTGTAGTAAGACAACCTTACATCTGGGACACCACTATGTCTAGCGCTAGGCTAGGCCTTTAGATTTGTGTGTTATTCATGACTCAATGAGAATTGCATTTTTCTACTTCAAAGAAAAAACACGACATAGCGTCTGACCCCTGGGAACATAAAACTAATTCATAAAAATGTTTTTTGGCGAATATGTGTGCGTATTGCTAAGAATGAACCCTGGGTTGTTATTTAAATGTTTTGCAAATATTGACCTTCAGTAAACTGTATTACTGTAACTAGCAACGGTACCCGCCCTATGGGCGGGGCTTCAATTGGGAGGCCCAAATGAAAAGGCAAAGTATCAGAAATTGAAGGCTTTTTTTATTTTAAACGATTTATATAAACATCCGTTAAATCATATCAACATGCAAATCATCAAAATCTAAACAGTATTTGTAGAATTTCAATAAAAGCCACATCACTGTTCATTTCGGCAAATATTATTCCATCGTGTTTGGAAAAACTGGAAAATTGGAAAATTGGGGAAAAATTGGAAAAACAATATAGCCTATTTTACTCCAGGGGGTCCCAGGATTACCCACCAAAAATTTCGTTGTGATTACTTCAGCCGTTTTTGCGGTACCTGGGAACAGACGGACAGACAGACATTTATTGACCTAGTGAGGTACCAGTGGGAGGCCAGAAGCAAACAGACAAAACGGCGAATGCTAAAACATGAAACCAATAATTTCCACATTCCTGTAGCACCTTCAGTCACACAACAGACATGGACAGCAAGTTCGTGAAGGACTTCCATGAAAAACGTACCCGTTTACAAACAAATGGGTACGTTTGTTCCATATCCAGTCAATGGCGAATCTGCATATGGCAATCCGCGAATTTCACGTTTAGAAAGTAGAAACCGTCATGGCATTTCGTCATTCACTTGAACTCGATATCTCTTTTTTCATTCCAAACAGCATACCTCCAATCACAAATTAAATAACATTAATAAAAAATAAATAAACTTTTAACAACATTCGTGACATAAACAAATATTTAAATCCTGATGTGAAGTTCTGTACGGTTTGGTGAATACAATTACGAATTCAAAATCGTAATTGTATTCACTCAATTCCAATCATCAATTGATACTTTAACAAAATACTGTTTTAAATGATGGTTTTATTGGGATATTATCAAACCAGCTCATTGCCGTCATCTGTCCACTTCTGGATTCGTGAAAGGTTCGTAATTCATCAGGATTTTCCTCAATTCCGCAATGAAATGTTCATGAAATACTGTTTGGCCGTTTTTAATTTTCATGTCATGTTCTTTTGGTGAATTATCGTAGGATTTTACTGCAAGGGTTCCGGGAAATCGTTGCGATGGGTGCAGCAGTTTTTGCGGTACCCGTGACAATAACATTATGCGGGAGTCCAAACCCGAAAATGCTGGAGACCAAAGCTGAAATTGGAAAAACAATATAGCCTATTTTACTCCAGGGGGTCCCAAGATTGCCCACCCAAAATATCGTTGCGATCGGTGCAGCCGTTTTTTGCGGTACCTGGGAACAGATGGACATTTGATGAATTATAGTAAGATTATGGTAAGATGTAGCATACACAAGTTATGTTGTTCAACTGCCGTTAGTGAAACGACTGGTTCATTGCTAATGTATATAAATTGACAACTGCATTAAATGATTGCACACAGTAATATAAAAAGTTAAGTTCATTTCAAATCGACCGCACAGCAACTGAAGGCAATTTCACATGTATAGAAAGGGCTAAATACAGGTTAATGAAACCACAAGGAGTAGCTCAGTTTATGATAATTTCCAAGAATGGTATGAGTCGATGTACCTGTCCAGCATTTGCTTGATTTAAATCTGCATAATTTGAAGTTGTAGCTGAATGCTAGTAGTAATGTATGTAGTGTAACCACTTCACAGCCCTGGTCACTCTGATAAATCATGTATGCAATGAGAATATATTTCATTTCTTCATCGACCTTTTTCTTGCATCCTGCATCTCATTACATTTAACAATTACTCCGTTTAGTTCATCATTAATTGCCATCGTTCTGCTGTTTTCTCTGCCACATTTCTTTCAACCCTTCCCTACAGTGTGGCAGACCCTGGAGGGCAGAGTACTGATCACTTGTTTAGCCTTGCCTGGGAGACTGCATTGAGTAGTGAGCAGGGGGCCGTGGTGGCAAAGATGGATGGGCATGGAACATGTTGCCATGGCAGCAGCTTCTTACATGCCACACATCGTCGACTTGGAGTCCTTGAAGAAAGCGACCAGCAGACAGCATTGAGGTGACTCTGCTACCGAACTGTTGTCTTTGAAAAATCATCCTTAAAAGGAAATAAATAAATAATGATGGTATTGTATTTGCAGAAAAATATTGAAATGGGGTATTTTTTTAATCCTATATATATATATATATATATATTTACTTGCTTATTTATTGATCTGACAATCTTTACGTTACTACTGGTAGTAGTAATAGTACTATGCCACCCCTGCTGCTGCTCCAGCATCAGCTACTATTACTACAACTACTACTACTACAATGATAGCTTTAATTATTCATCGTACCCACACACAGACTGTGAATACTCCTTATAGGGTTGCATGGGGAAGGTTTTTGGCCCAAATCCTTCATAAACCAACTGGCCAGGCCTGACATTCAACTAAGCAGGTGACAGGAATTTGTAATTTGTTTAGGATACCACCAACAACTCACCTATTCTTCAAGAAAAACACCGTGGGATTTTTAACGTTCACAAACTAATGCTAGTATCTGGGACGTCCAGATTAACGTCCATCCGAAGGACGGCACACACGTTGATGAATCACCCTGCCTGTGAAAAACTGGGTTGACTGTTTATTGCTGGGACGGGATTAAAACCCAGGCTAGACAGCTTAGAGGCGGGTGTGCATATATCTTGGCTATCCTTCAAGCCATATACAGTGCTGTATATTGTTACGGATGTCACATCTGAATGACTCCAAGAGGGCGGCATGTCCTGAAAGACCACAGATGCCGTCTGTAACCCTTAACTCTCTCTGGCTGAATCCGAGCGCCGAAAGTTGGTTTACCATGCCAGTGAATGAAGTGTGACATATGGCGAACAGTGTCGGCGACTACGCGGCGGTTAATTATTTGGCCGAGTGAACCAAAGCCGCGTGCTGTATTACATGGGCTACCATTATAACTAGCACACCCACTCACTATGGGAGTGGCAGGAAGGGTCATTCCTCTTTGGGGTATATAGATTACAGTAGATATAGTGTCGGGTCTCAAGAACATTGGGTGTGTGTTCATTTCCCAAGTTTCTTGTGGAGAGATCGCCAAGTGGTTTAAGCATTCAAACAAGCACTCCATTCAAAACCATTAAGGAACAGCTGCTTGGCAAATGAGCACAACCCGTGCTTCCTCCCTTTCAGTTTCGTGTTAAACAGCAGGAAAAGTGGGTTTCATTGGTGGTTTTCAAAACCAAACCTTAATTGGTGGGTTTGAAAAGGCCGCTACGAAAAACACCACTTTAGCGGCAGGAAGGGTCATGTTATTTACTCAACCCTTGTGGGGTATATAGATTATAGTAGATCTTCGCTCAGTTCTGTAAGTAAAACTTACCTCACGGATGTCGGGATTCCTCCAAATTTCTTTATTTAATGTTCTAAACGGTATTAGCGACTGTTTAAAATGCTAATCACGTGTTTGTGGTTTATAATATTTTTACTTCTGTTGCAGGCCGTTGCTCCCACAAAAACGCCATGATAAGCTATTTATAAACGTTGACACGGCATTTGTTTAAGGAGGAAAAACCCCTTGGGGATGTGAGACATTATTAGTATTAATATGGTTTTGTAATAACAATAATATTCTGCTATTATCATTTGTTTTGTTATTAGAAGCGGCCTTGGAAAAATGACACGATAAAGCTCGCTTAACATGGATATACACCTCAACGTGCAACCCCATTGGTGGCAATGTTGGGGAAAACCCGCTTGGGGGAGAAAACCCCCTGGGGGAAGTGGGACATTATTAGTATTAACATTGTTTTGTAATAAGATTAATATTATGCTTTTATCATTAGTTTTGTTATTAGAAGTGGCCTTGGAAAAATGCCACAATAAAGCTAGCTTAACATGGATATACACCTCAACACGCAACCCCATTGGTGGCAATGGTGGGGAAAACCCGCTCGGGGGAGAAACCCCCTTGGGGAGGGGGGCAAATGAATGCGCTACAACCTTCATTGTGTAACACTTAGTCATCCTGTCAAATTTGGTTGAGATTGGATGAGTAACGACGGAATGTATTGCGGTGAAAAAATCATCAGACAGACAGACGCCAAATTGCTTATTTTAGTATGACTGGTAGACCCACTCACTACGGGAGTGGCAAGCGGGGTCATGTTATTATCCTTATTATTATTGCCAATTATTATTACTTTTACTTATGTTGGATTAGGCCTTTGAAAGGATCAGAACATGCATGACATTACAACATCTTAGATGAGGTCATTGAAAGGATGTTTGGTTTACAATATTTTTACTTCGTGTAGAAGCCTTTGCTCCCACAGAAACGTCATTAGAATATATTTATACACATTATCACTACAGGAAAAACCCCCTTGGGGAAGTGAGAATTATTAGTATTAATATTGTTGTGTAATAACATTAATATTATGCTATTATCATTTGTTTTGTTAATAGAAGCAGCCTTGGAAAAATGCCATGATAAAGCCAACTAAACACGAATATACACCTCAACACGCAACTCCATTGACGGCAATGGCGGGGAAAACCCACTCAAGGGAGAAAACCTCCTTGGGGGAGGGGGGGGGGGGGAAATGAATGCGCGACAACCTTAATTACCTTCGCAAAAGCGGAAGGTTATGTTTTGATCGCTGTGTATTTATTTGTATGTCTGTGTGTGTGTATGTTAATCGCATAACTCAAAAAGTATTCAACCGAATTGCATGAAATTTGGTGGGATGATTGGTTATTATACGGGACACATTTGATTAGATTTTGGGAAACAGATTTGCTCAAATTCTGACTATTTTTAACTCGATCGTATTTCACTCAAAGTTATGAGCGACTGAAGAAGAAGATGTCCATCCAGGACGTCATCACTATAACGCGATCTCCCGCGATCATTTCAACCTCAAAAAAAATTATAATTGCAGATTTGTCAAGAGATGAGGCATATTAACAAACGAATGAAACAGATTTGCTCAAATTCTGACTATTTTTAACTCGATCGTATTTCACTCAAAGTTATGAGCGACTGAAGAAGAGGATGTCCATCCAAGACGTCATCACTATAACGCGATCTCCCGCAATCATTTCAACCTCAAATGAAATTCAAATTGCAGATTTGTCAATCGGGGAGGCATATTAACAGACGAATGAAACAGATTTGCTCAAATTCTGATTTTTAAAAATGGATCGCATTTCACATAAAGTTTCACATCGCATACACTCCCATGCCAAGTACAGAACAGTAGCTGCGGCGAAGGTATGCGCTCTACCGAGTGCCCGGATTCTAGTTGTTTAACCCTTAGTCATCTTGTCAAGTTTGGCAGAGATTGTATGAGTAACGATGGAATGTATCGCAGTCAAAAAAATCATCAGACAGTCAGACAGACAGACAGATGCCAAATTGTGTATTTTAGTATGATGATGATATGCCGTACAGGCCGAACCTGTCCTCGAAGCGGTCGAACCTGTCGTCGAAGTGGTTGAACCTGTCATGTGTTTTTACACATGGACAGCTGTACGTTGCAGTGAGTAGAGTAGGAGACCCACGCGATCTGCGCATCTTTGCCAATCACAATGAAATCCAGATAGGGAGAGGAACTGCACATGCTGCAGGCCGACTAACCCCGCTATGTTGTTGATACTGAGATCATATAAACTCAGGAGCAGATCGAGAGTGAAACCTGGAGGGTTAATAGCTCCCAAGAAAACGTTGCTTTAAAATATAAATGTTGTAAAATGAGTACCAACTCACTAGGGCCTCTCTCAAGGAGGTTGGTGGCAGGATTTGCACTCCGGCCGCAGTGGTGTGTGTCGGGATGGTGCTGAGGTCACTTTGATAGTGTTGACTAACTGACCAACAAAAAGAATAAACCAGGGTCTAAACGCAATCTCTTCACTTCCCATGGTGACAGACAGCTTGGAGACTTAGAGTACTTCAAAATAATTTAATACTTACATTATTTGCTAACTGGTATCTCCACCCAGGTCATACTATCCCCTTCAACTAAAGTATCAAACAAGTCCAGCTAAGCCGCTGTTGGACTTTCGGTTTTGTTTATAGTCTATCAGCTGTGGGTATACGGGACCTTCCTCCTGGTTAGGGTCCACCAGTGGCATCTCCTGATCGGCCCAGATGTGCCAGACTGTGTCACACGAGGGGGAACAGCGGTTCAAGGGGTCCAGCATCCTCTATAATAATCTTTGCCCCTGGAAACTGTATCACTTGCTTCCTCTCTGCAGCAGTTAGCATGAGCCTGAAGTTATGGCATGCGAATGTTGGTGCAGTGAATTGTGTTAAATGAGGTGATGTTTGCAAATGTGTAATGATGCCAGTGAGTGATGTGAAGTGTATGGGAATGTTGGAAATATAGAGAAACAAGGAGATAGACATGGAGGTGAAAGGAAATAGAGAAATGGGGATATAGAAAAGGGGGAGAGAGGTGGGGAAAACCCTATCATCCACGTGTGCAATGCATATTTTTTATTTTTTTATTTTTTTGTATACTGAATCTAGGCTCGTGAAAGAGCTAACATTTACTTCACAAACAAATCAACCAGACAAACAAAATATATAAAAAGAGTGAGTGGAAGACAAGATGGGGAGAGAAGGGGAAGCACACAAACACAACATTTGAGAGCAGGGAGATGTGTGGAAGGGAGAGGGCTTGGGGGGAGGAGGCGTGGGAAGGGGGGGGGGGGGGAGGGAGAAGTATAAAACACAAGGACACCAATGACTTCCTGGACAGAAGTTGGTATTTCAAAAAAGTGGAATTGGGGTGAAATTAGCGGGGGTAGAAAAGATCAAGGTTATGGATGGGGGAAGATAAGAGATGGTGGTGAACAGCTGTTTTAAAGACTTGGAGGGTGGAGTGGGATTGAAGAGAGTGAGGGAGTTTGTTCCAGAGGCGGGAGAAAAGAGGAATGAAGGAGTGAAGGTGAGCAGAGAGTCTTGATTTTGGCAGTTTAACCATAAGAGGGTTGCAGGCAGATCTTGTGCGACCTGTAGGAATATTTGCGGGACAGAGCCCAGAGAGAGCTGGGGGGGGGGCAAGGCCAGAGAGGAGTCGGTAGAAGACGGAAAGACCACCAACCTGCCTGCGGTGAGTGAGTGAGAGGCCCTTGGAGTTAGCCTCATCGCGGGAGATTCCAATGATTCTGAATGCTTTGGTTTCAACAGCGTGAAGGCGAGCTAGGTGTGAGGCAGGAGCACCAGCCCAGAGGGGAGAGCAGTATTCCATTGAGCTGTGAATGAAAGCCTTGTATGTGGTGAGGAGCTCAGGTGTGCCAAGGAAGGACTTCGCACGATGGAGGATGCCCAGTCGGCGACTGGCTTTGGAGGCCAGATTTGAAATGTGGTTTTCCCAGGAAAGATCATGGCAGATAGTGAGACCCAAAAGCTTGAGTGACAGAACTTATTGGAGAGGATTATTCAGAAAGTGGATGGGAGGGTTGTCCAGTCGGTCTTTTTGGAGAGACATCGTAAGAGTGTGAGATTTGTCAGGATTGAAAGACATGTTCCACTTGTTTGCCCAGTCTGTGATTTTGTCAAGGTCTGCAGAGAGTGAGGAGGCTGCAGACTGCTGATCTGAGGGATGAAGAATGGAGCGACAGAGAGTAGAGTCGTCAGCAAAGAGATAGAGAGGATTTTCAAGAGATTCAGAGAGATCATTGATGAAGACCAGAAAAAGCACAGGGCCTAGAACACTGCCTTGGGGAACTCCAGCCTGAACAGGAAGGGGAGAAGAGAGAATTCCATTCAAGGCCACATGTTGACAGTGACCAGAAAGGAAGTCCGCAAGCCATGCATGGAGGTTTCCATGGATACCATACGAGGAGAGTTTGATGAGCAGGGCGGGGTGCCAGACCGTATCGAAGGCACGTGATATGTCAAGGGAGACTGCTCTAATTTCCTGTTTGGCATTGAGGACCTCCATCCATTGTTGAGAAAGCAGAAGCAGCATGTCCAGAGTAGAGTGACCTGGTCTGAAACCAAATTGATGATCAGAGATCAAGCCATTGGAGAAGAGGAAAGATTTCATATCTGAAGCAATGATGGATTCCATGACTTTGCTGATAATTGGGAGAAGGCTGATTGGTCTGTAGTTGCTGGGATCTGTTTGTGTACCTTTTTTGTGCAAAGCGGTGATGTTCGCAGATTTCCAAGCAGATGGAAGATGACCTTGAGCAAAAGAGAGGGTGAAGAGAACAGAGAGAGGGAGTGAAAGAGCGGAAGAACAGGATTTTAGGACCCGTGGGCTGATGCCGTCAGGTCCAGTTGCAGAATCCGAGTCGAGGGTTGACAGAAACTTTTCCACCTTGTCAGGAGGAAAGGACACAGAGTCCAGGAGCAGCTGGGTACGACTGGGTACGGTGGGTACAGAGAGGGATGGGTTTGGGACACAAGATTTAGAGGCAAACACAGAGTTGAGGCATCCAGCTTTTTCACCTGCGGAGTCAGCCGTGTGGCCATTTGAGGTGAGGGAGGGGATGGAGGGGGAACAAACACCAGAAACAGATTTGACCAGACACCACCAGGATTTGGAAGAGGGAGACAGATAAGAGAGTTCGGTCCTGAGAACGGAGAGATATTGTTTCCTGGCTCTCCTGGGGGTGGACACACACTTGTTTCGGGCTTTGTGTAAAGGAAATGAGATTTCCTTCCGTTGGATTTGCTTTCCAGGAGACGAAAGCAAGTTGTTTCTGGGCAATAGCCTCACCACAAGATTCTGTGTACCATGGACGGGAGGAAGGGTATGACAACTGAAGACGAGATGGGATAAATCTGTGCATGAGAGAGAGCAATTTACTTTGGAAGCATTCCCAAGATGAGTTGATGTCAGAGGCGGTAGAGATGGGAGACCAGTCCAGATGATTGATGGCTGCTTGAAGACCGTGCCAGTTGGCCTGAGTGAAATGCCAGACTCGACGACGCTGAGGATGCTCTCTGAGAATGGTCAGAGAGATGTCCACTTTAACAAGCACATGATCAGAAGAGCCGATTGGAGCAGAAGAAGAGCAGCAGACATTTTCAGGGAAGTTAGTCATAACCAAGTCCAGAAGAGAAGATGCTCCGTTGACTGAAATCCGGGTCGGGAAATTGACAGATTGTGTCAGTCCCAGTGAGTCACAGAAGTCCTTTGCTGAAGAGCCATGGCTGGTGAGAGAGGTACCCACACCCAGCCAACTGGCATGGTGACAGTTGAAATCACCACATATGAGGAAGAGAGAGTTGGGATGGGTAGATCGAAGTTGGTCCATATTCTCAGACAGCGAGATGTAGATGGAGTCATCACTGTTTGGTGGACGGTACAACACACATATGAACAAAAGGTGGGAGCGAAGGGGAAGCCGTAGCCAAAGGTATTCCTGGGGGTGAGGTGGAGAGAGGGCAGTGCAGGGCGAGTGAGGAAGAGAGCTTTTTATAAAGATAGCAACCCCACCTCCAGGACGAGGCTCAGGTCTATCATACCGGAGGAGGGAGTAACCTGGGAGAGATACCAAGGAATCAGAGACATCATGAAGGAGGAAAGTTTCTGTTAAGCAGATCACGTCTGGTTTGTTAGAAGCAACCTGTATGGAGAGATCAGACAAGTTTGAGCGAAGGCCCCGGATGTTTGAGGTCCATACTGTTAAGGAAGAGGAAGGGGGAGCATCGGATACAGAACAGGGGGGGGGGGGGGGGAGCGGTAGGGTAAGATGTGGAAGAGGAGGAAGAGGTAGGGAGAGCTGTTGAAGGTGTGTCAGAGATTACAGAATAGCTTGGAGAAAGGGAAGAATGGGGCGGACAAAAGGTTTGATGGTGATTGGGTGAGGCGCAGTGAGGTGTTATTTGATGAGGGGGAAGAGTGAGGCAGAAGGTTGAGGGAGATGAAGGTGAAAGTTGGAAGGGGGAAGAAGCGGGGAGGACGCTTTGAGGAGGAGGGGTGAGAGGAGAGTCTAGGAGGGGAGGAGCGAGGGAGAGTCTCGGAGGGGAGGGGTGTGGGGGGAGATTTGAAAGGAATGGGTGATTGGGAAGATTTGGAGGGATGGGGCAAGGGGGAAGATTTGAAAGAGATGGGTATGGGGATGATTTGGAGAGGAGGGGCAAGGGGGTAGATTTAGAGGGGAGGGGTGATGGGGAAGTTTTGGAGGGGAGGGGTGATGGGGAAGTTTTGGAGGGAAGGGGTGATGGGGAAGATTTGGAGGGGAGGGGCAAGGGGGAAGATTTGAAAGGGATGGGTGATGGGGAAGATTTGGAGGGGAGGGGCAATGGGGAAAATTTGAATGAGATGGGTGATGGGGAAGATTTGGAGGGGAGGGGCAAAGGGGTAGATTTGGAGGGGAGGGGTGATGGGGAACTTTTGAAGGGGAGGGGTGATGGGGAAGATTTGGAGGGAAGGGGTGATGGGGAAGTTTTGGAGGGAAGGGGTGATGGGGAAGATTTGGAGGGGAGGGATGATGGGGAAGTTTTGGAGGGTGGGGTGAGATTGGATTTTGAAAAGTGTACGATTAATGGGAAACGAACATTTATTGCAAAATGAGTTTCTTGAGACCTTCGAGTCAAAAATACGTTTGAGGACGCTGAAGGATGGGTGGAGTGCTGGAGAGTTTAGGGAATGAATGAAAGATGCACTATAAGAGATGGATTTTTTTTTTGGAATGAATAGATTTGGTGAGCAAGTCGAAAACATCCTTTTATAGAAGAAGAAGAAAAGGTGTTATAGAATATGACAGAATACAGTTCTTCAGGGGACAGATTAGACATTTTTTAACAACGTGATCACGTGATCACAAACAACGTGGTCGAAGAACGAACGAACAAAAAAGAACAACGAATAAACGAATAAGAACAGAGAAGGAAATATTTTTTTGGTTTTTTTTTTTGAGGAGATTTTAAAACAAGGAAGTTTGGGGTGAAAAGCCCGGGAAAACCAGAGACCAGAAAGTAATTGCAGCGCGATCGAAGAACCACTGAGACAAGAACAAAGCCTCAAGCCAAGGTCGGACACGGTAGCCTACTACACTAGGCCTCAGAATACGCGATACGAAAGACCGACGATTCTGTACACAGGTATGAAAAACCAACACCAAGAATACTATTAAAGACACACCAATAGTTACATACACCGAGAGAAAGATACAGTCTCGACAAAAACACAATTGTGAAAAGTTACTTAACTTCGAAAGCGGAGCGCATGGACAGCTTTGAAGAGAAGAGACCTCCAATCTTGCGCATGCGCAGACGATCGACCACATAAATACAATTTACCCAACATATTGTTACGGATCTCAGATTACGGCAGTCCCCTTACCGAGGTGGGGTTCAATCCCCTCGTCTATTACACTGGCCGACCGAGTCCGAGAAGATATAGCGCTCCTCTGCGGGGTTGAGGTTGACCAGGGTGACTGGTCAATGGAGTCCCAAATACCTTTGCCAACCTTGCCTCAAAGCAGGGCGCTACTTCTGCCCGAGCCACGGACAAGATGGAATTTTGCCGAGGGGTTTAGCAATCAGCAGCTCGAGCCGTTAGCAGAAAGACTAACCCGATTCTGAGGGTTCCTATATCGTGCCACCGATATTCAATTGGGGACAGGACGCAAGCGATCGGATGAGAGGAACCAAAGAATAAGAAGGGTGAAGGAAGAACAAATATGGTTTATTAACTACCTAAAAGAGGAAACGAAAGGCAAGAAGAATATACAGAAGAGGGAAATAAAAGGACATAGGGCAAGCTTATCTAAACAGTCTTAACTTAGCACGACCCCAGGACAAACAGACAGACGCACACGGAATGGTAGCTGGTAGGGGAGGAACGTCCAGGCAGATGGGTCCAGGCAGGTCGACTCCGTCCAGGCTCCGGGTCCGCGGATGAAGAACTGCAGGCAGCTTCGCGTAACGTTGGCGCGTGACCGGAACTTACAAATGCGAGGGGCTGGAATGCGCGTACGTATAGCGTGCCGAATGCTCTCAAAACCAACGGCAGTTCGTGTCAAACGATCGTCCCAAGCGATCCTCCGCGCAATGTTCTTATCATTCGCCGCCTCTGCGCTGTTCTCTCCTCGTCTGCCGATTAGCTGCCGATCTCCCCCGCATCTGCCTATCTCCCCCGCATCTGCGTGAAAGGGTTTTGCGCTCGCGCTTTTATCACAAGTCTCGCGTATCAAGCCGCGTCCACTTCGCTCCGCCTACCGGTGAACACGCCTCGGCCCGGATTGGTCACGAGGGTTCATTGGTACCTCCCCTTGTGATGCGTTGATGGGGCCACGCCTATGTTCCTGGCCGCTCCTCCCTTCTTCTCCCACTCTGACTGCGTGCGTAATGTTGTCTTGCTGTGGCTGGCAGAGTAGCGCAATATGTTGTGGAGGGCAGTTTACGCCGCAATATGAATGGAATGGGAATTTGTGAAGGGGGCTAGGTTATTTGATTAATACAACGCAGAGTCAAACTATTGGGAACAAATCCTTACCTGAAACACATACTAATGAAATAACTAAGAAAGAAGCCTCTGGTGTGCTACGTGTTGCTCGTGGCCTAACTAGGGTGCGATCTTTTAACGATACAAAGGTAATATTTACAAGTTGTTATATACAGTATTTACTAGTGAAGGGTTCTCAAAACCGCAACACGGCACCCTCTTTACCTCCAGGGCCGTCCCGGCCCGAAATAACTTTAACTTAGTGTGACACTCAGGTGTGGTAACCCTCTACTATTAACTTCACCCTGAGTGCGACATTTTTAAAACAACTAAGTATGTCCCGCCTGCTGCGTTGCATTCTATCGAACTGAATCACGCCCACAGGATAACCGAATCACGGAATTGTCTTCAAAACTACACATTGACGGTGGTGAGCATTATTTACAAAGACACTGGTTGGTATTTACAACGCGAACCCAGGACCTGTCTTTTGGGAAACAAAAGAAGATGTTTTGAGAAGAGGAAAGGCATGCACTGCACTACACTGATATCACCAGCACCAATAAGCACCAATATTCAAAAAGCACCAAAAGCACCATCTGGTGCACAGTCATCACATTTCCATATAATAAGCAATGATGCTCAGCAGATGACGTCTTCTCTTCTTTGCCGATGTTTCTGGGCGACTTCTTGCTTGCTGCCTAGTTGGTGCTGAAAGGGCACAAAATGCATCCACTTTTTAATTATGGCCAGCAGGGGCCAACTAAGGGTGGTCCACCTGCATGGCTTAAGTGCCACCGTGACCATCGTCCGCAAGCAAGATTCCCAGCAGTGATGCCATGCCCCAAAACGTGGGGTCCATAAGTGTGGTGCTCAGCCACAGACCTGTGGTCCATATGGTGGTGCTCAGCCACAACAACGTGCGGTCCATGAGTGGGGAAGGAAGACAAAGCAGGGTTAGCGGGGTGCAAGGGCGCAAGGGTACACATCAACACAAGGTAATGCAGAGGTGAGGTGCGCAGGAGAGCGAGCCGAGAAAGCTCGTCCCTACCGTACATCCCCCCCCCCCCCCCCCTGTCACCTAATCCACCCTTGCCCTTACCCCGTATTTACACAATTTTACAAATTCGTCGCTAACGTCCTGTCTTCCCCATATCTCCCCTCTATACCAAATATGTCAACAATCCCTCTACCAAATTTGCCATCAATCAATTTATCATCAATGCCTCCTAAGGAGGAAGAGATGGAACATAACCAGCACAATGTCACCCCCATGTCATGATGCGTCTTACATACCAGACATTTGCAAAAAACGGTGGTGTGGAGTCCTGTCACACTGGTGAGTGGATGTAGATGGTGCAAAGAGATTCCAATCCTAACTATACTCTAAATGACTTTAACACTCTTTACTCTACCCGGGGTCTTTCTCTGCCAATTCATTGGCCATCTTACACTATGTGGTTCTAAGAACCGAACTCCCATTGACCATACTGTGGTGCTCACCAATTTGGGGTCTCACTCCCCTGATTCTACTCCCTGTGCCCTCGCACAATTTCCGGGCTGGGTCGTGTGGCGCTCCCAGCAGGTCCACTCACCTGCACACCTCCGCCACTGCAGTTGTCTCCGAGCTTACCTGCTCCTTACCCTAACCTACCTGGGGAAGGCCCTCTGGCGCTCTCACCCCCTACCGCCCTCTCTGGCGTCGGGCTACTCGGGTCCGTCCTCCGGATCCTCGGGCCCCATTGAACAACTCTACTGGTTCCCAGAGCCTACCTGCGGCCTCACCTGGCCGACATACTAACAGTGGCGGAGTGCTCAACCAATCACACTCACTAACAGGCCACATGCCCAGCCAATTGACTCCTCTAATGCACCCAACACAACACTTCCGTGCAACTACTCGCACCACAGATGCCAATATCCAACCACAATTTACCTACTCCCTCTACCTACTTTTAAACTACCCTGCCCGGGTACTCGTGAAGGGGTCCATCTTCCCCATCCACTCCTTTTGCACCAACCACTCCACTCCACATATTCCACACTACTCACTCCACACCATCCATTCCATACTCCATTCCATCTATTCCGTACTCCATTCACTCCATACCAGCTATTCCACACAACCATTCTTCATTCACCTGTACTTTCACACCTTGTGCCCACACACCTGGTGGCACTTGCACACCTGGTGGCACCTGCACACCTGGTGGCACTTGCACCCTCCTTCCCTCCAGGCGCATTCATTCAATACAACGCACAATCACACCTTTCACAATACTCTGCTCAATCACTTCCTGCACACACACTGCATCATCTAAGCTGACTACTCCCTTCTAAGATTCGTGCTTCCCAGTCGCCCCTTATACTATTGCACTCCCTCGTCATTATAATCCACTAATCTGCTGCGTCCCCTCTACAGGTACAATGTCACTACTTAAATCTACAGTCCCCTATGGTCACTCTAGATACCTAACATTATAACCTAACCCTCCCGGGCTAGTTTTCACAGCCATACCCCATAAAACTATCGCTCCATTGCCCCCATGATGTGAGGTGAATGGTAAAGCTACCATTCGCCATCACTATCGCCATTACTATCGCTATACAGTCCACTGTCTCGAGCCTCGGTGTGTCATTACATCAATAAAACCCGGCTTCGCAAAGCCGAGCAATGAATATGGGTGGTTTGTCTCCTGCAGGTTGGGTCCATCCGGCATCCGATTCAGGGGAGGAGGTTTGCTCGGGCCAAGGCTCCAAGCACCATCCCGGCGCGGGGCCTTGCGCTCCCAAGCGTGATGGCCCAGCCTTGCCCAGGTGGAACGCCGCCACCACAAGGGGGCGCCATTCGGACCCCTCCTCCTTCCTCTCGAACCGGGCTGCCCGCTTTGCCCTGGCAAAGCGCGGATTCGACCGTGCAGGGCGGGGCCCAGCCCGAATCGTGCACGATGCTCCGAACAGGAGTAACGCGACACCGATCCCCGCCGGTTCCCGCAACACACACCACCCGGCACGGACCGGGAGCTCGCGTTGGCTAAACGTCGGCCTAACCGCTGCCCCGGTCAACGTCAATGCCTTATTCGCATGCTCACATCCACACGCAATCCGCTCTCTGCTCATACATCCCATACACTCCGTCAATTCCACCACCGCACTCTGTTACACACCACTCGCTGTTCGCACACTTCATTAACACACCTCCTCGCGCCCACTCCTCGGTTACATCCTCTGTAACAACCATGGGTGTGCAATCCCTCATCGCACACCAAATCACACGCTTCACCACCAACTCAGGTATGCCTCCTCGCACACGCTCCTCAACCATTCCAGGTGTGCATTCTGTCTCACACTCGGTATCACTCCCATACTCTGTCGTGCACTCTCCCTCGCACTCCGTATCACTCTCGCGCTCTGGCGCCATTCGCACACGTGCGCTGTTCACCTTTACACACCTTTTCCTCACCCGCGCGCCATTGCCATTCACACAGCGCACCACGGACCTTTTACGAGCGCCCGGGTTACGCCTGCATCCCAAGCGCGTGAAAATTATTTTTGCACCAAAAACTTTCCTGCAAAATCTCCCCGCACAATATACAGCCCGAATCACCTGGGCGCTTCTTCTTCCTCGCTCCAACACCTGCAAACTTTTCATCTGGTTAATAAGCACAGCATCGTGATGCGAGCATGGACTTTGCACATTATCCATTTCTTCACCCCGCTAGTGCCCTTCTACGTCCGGCGTCTTTCCAATTTCCACTATTGGTTCGGTTTCTTTTCCAATTCTAATTTCTTTTTCCGCTGCTGCACATGAATTTGCCCTGTCCAATTCGGCGGCCGCCGGGTTTTTCACACCCCGAGTCGCGATTTCTATTCCAGTCCACCCGGCTTCGCTTTGCTCACCTTCGCTCACCCCGCGCTCCTCGAGTCGCATTACCTCGCTGCGTATCGATGCGCCTCTCCCGCCTGCCATGCGGTCTATGCTCTCCCCACATTTTTGTATGCGGTCACTCATTCTGTTTCCAAACCCTTCAATTTGGTTTCCTAATCCCCCCAATCTGCTTCCTAATCCCCCCAATTTGCTTCCTAATCCCCCCAATTTGCTTCCCAAATTACCTAACCCTTCTTTCATTTCCTGAGTGGACTTATCGCTTTGGGTGTCCAATTTTGCCAT
Organism: Myxine glutinosa; assembly: GCF_964187855.1. Taxonomy (NCBI): domain Eukaryota; kingdom Metazoa; phylum Chordata; class Myxini; order Myxiniformes; family Myxinidae; genus Myxine; species Myxine glutinosa. The sequence goes on along the minus strand of NC_136267.1, from coordinate 156,312,179 downwards.
CATTTGAATCATAAAGACTCGCATGTACTCTGGCATCTCGGGCTCGGCTGCCGCAGCCATGTGCGAGGCGCCGCCATCTTGTGCTACCGCGACCACGTGCGAGGCGCCGCCATCTTGTGCGCCTGCAACCCCCTCTACCACACCTTCATTATCCTCCTCTTCCATTACTCCCAATTGTTCCCTGGGGTCCTGGGTTGCCTCTAGCCCCTCTTCTATCTCCCCCACCGGCATCCGACCACCTTGACCATCCATGGCATGATATAAATGTGGTTGTTAAATAATAAATTTCGGCCGCTCGTAATTTCGACCAAATTTTTCAGATGGTTTAAAAATTTGGTTCGGGCTTCAAATCCCACTCCCCGACACCAATTGTTACGGATCTCAGATCACGGCACTCCCCTTGCCGAGGGGAGGTTCAATCCCCTCGTCTATTACACTGGCCGTCCGAGTCCTAGAAGATATCAGGTTCCTCTGCGGGGTTGAGGTTGACCAGGGTGACTGGTCAATGGAGTCCCAGATACCTTCGCCAACCTCACCGCAAAGCAGGGCGCTACTTCTGCCCGAGCCACGGAAAAGATGGAATTTTGCCGAGCGGTTTAGCAATCCGCAGCTCGAGCCGTTAGTAGAAAGACTAACCCGATTCTGAGCGGTTCCTATATCGTGCCACCGATATTCAATTGGGGACAAGACGCAAGCGATCGGATGAGAGGAACCAAAGAATAAGAAGGGTGAAGGAAGAACAAATAGGGTTTATTAACTACCTAAAAGAGGAAACGAAAGGCAAGAAGAATATACAGAAGAGGGAAATAAAAGGACATAGGGCAAGCTTATCTAAACAGTCTTAACTTAGCACGACCCCAGGACAAACAGACAGACTCACACAGAATGGTAGCTGGTAGGGGAGGAAGGTCCAGGCAGATGGGTCCAGGCAGGTCGACTCCGTCCAGGCTCCGGGTCCGCGGGCGAAGAACGGCAGGCAGCTTCGCGTATCGTTGGCGCGCGACCGGACCTTACAAATGTGATGGGCTGGAATGCGCGTACGTATAGCGTGCCAAACGCTCTCAAAACCAACGGCAGTTCGTGTCAAACGATCGTCCCAAGCGATCCTCCGCGCAATGTTCTTATCATTCGCCGCCTCTGCGCTGTTCTCTCCTCATCTGCCGATCAGCTGCCGCTCTCCCCCGCATCTGCCTATCTCCCCCGCATCTGCGTGAAAGGGCTTTGCGCTCGCGCTTTTATCACAAGCTTTGCGTATCAAGCTGCGTCCGCTTCGCTCCGCCTACCGGTGAACACGCCTCAGCCCGGATTGGTCACGAGGGTTCATTGGTACCTCCACTCGTGACGCGTTGATGGGGCCACGCCTATGTTCCTGGCCGCTCATCCCTTCCTCTCCCACTCTGACCGTGTGCGTAATGGCGTCTTGCTGCGGCTGGCAGAGTAGCGCAATATGTTGTGGAGGGCAGTTTACGCCGCAATATGAATGGAATGGGAATTTGTGAACGGGGCTAGGTTATTTGATTAATACAACGCAGAGTCAAACTATTGGGAACAAATCCTTACCTGAAACACATACTCATGAAATAACTAAAGAAGAAGCCTATGGTGTGCTACGTGTTGCTCGTGGCCTAACTAGGGTGCGATATTTTAACGTTACAAAGGTAATATTTACAAGTTGTTATTTACAGTATTTACTAGTGAAGGGTTCTCAAAACCGCAACAATATTTACCCAAGAATACCAAGGAAATATCGGACTAATATTTATGTGTTTGTGCTTTTATTTTCACGGGGAGTGTACGAAGTCTGACTACGCGCTCACAACCGTCACACTACCTCCACCTTTCCATTCAGCCTCCACCGAGGATGTTTCAGCCTCCTCCATTCCTCTTTTCGTCTGCTCCAACGCACTGACGCACTGTGATCCGATCTTTACTCCCCCCCCCCTTAATTGGTAGTATTATCGAGGGGCATGAACATGCTGTGAGGCGATCGATAGCCTCCCCAACCCCCTTGATTGGTGGCATTATCAAGAGTTGTGGAGGCACAGTGATCCAAATGTACCGTGAACGCACTTTCTGCAAGAACAAGCGCTATACTTTGGGCTGGAGGTTAATACAATTGGAGGTGTATTACATGAGGAAAAGAAGCAATATGCGATTATCAGCTCGGACAGCCAAAAAAACGTTTTTTTCAGAATTAAAAAAAAGAAGTTTCTGGCTGTGAAAGTGATTACATCCAATAACATATTTAGTTGGTTTAACAATAAGGGTTCATTCCACCCCGCATAAAAGTGAAATTGTTTATTGCTGCTTAATTAACATTGTGAGCTTTGACCGCAATATGACAAAGGACTTAATTAAAACCTCAACCAAAGGAGAACACACTCGAGCCAAATGTCTCATTGGATATTCCCAAGAAGAAACGTAACTGTTTCCAAAAAAAACACTTTTGGATTACAAAAGCTGGTATACATTCTCTGAACAATGCTCAGCAGGCATCTTTTTTCACTTGTTGAGACATGCCTATAAATACATTTTATTATCATGGCTGTGAAACTTACACACACACACACACACACACACACACACACTCACACACACACACACTGTATATATATATATATATATATATATATATATATATATATATATATATATATATATATATATATATGTATATATATATATATGTATATATATATTGTTACAGATCGCGGTTTAGATGTTACGATGGGCCGAGCGGATGGTCCAACCGCGACCGTTACAGGATCCCCAATTGGCCCGATTCCACCCGACGTTGACCAGATCGCCCCACAGATATTCAATCGGGAAACCTCTAAAGCGACCGAAAGAGAAGGAAAAGAGAAGAAGACAGAGTACGGAGGAAGAACAGATTTATTATACACACACAAGCAAAAAGAAAGAGCGACCAAAATTATTTACAGCAATGGATGGAAGAAGCAGTCACACAGTGCATCGTTAGCTTAAACTATTCAATTTACTTAACCCCAGGACAACGATTAGGACAGACGACGTTCACACTTACACGGGGGATATTGCAGGCAGGTATGGCTTGAGGTGGATTGCTGGAGAGGGAGGCAGGGTCGGAGGCAGCAGCTCTCAATTCCTCGCGTTTTTGGCGGGAAAACCCTCCGTCGCGTATCCGCTGCCGATGCTCTAGACGTCACACGCTGGCTTGGGCACACCTGCTCCTCTCCTTCTGGTGGAGCCGTCTCCCTCCTTTCAGCGCGTCTCTCCTTAGCTGGTTTCCTCTCCGAGTACCTCTCCTCTTTGGCTTGGAGCGTCTCGCATCTCACCGCTCACCGCTCCTCTCGTATGTCACCTCTTCGCTCATCTGCTGAAGCAGTCCCTTCCAGCCGCTTTTATTACTCCGGGCGGAATCAAGCCGCCGGCTGCGAGGGCACGCCTACCGGGTCGCTAACCGCGGTGCTGGTTGGCTGTTAGGGCTGTCCGATTTCCTCCTTCGATCATGACGACGTGCCACACCTGTGAGTTGGCGGCTCCTACCCCCCCTCTTCTCCGAGATGAGCACATGGGCAATGGCGGCTTGCGGGATTGAACACCACTCGCACCGCTTTTGAAAGGAACTTTGGAGAGTGGAGATGATTGGGGAATTTGAAAGGGCCTACGCTTATTTCGTTTGATACAATGCAGAGTCAATCTAGTGGGAAACACATATTTAGCCTACATGGAATAAGGAAATACACTATTTAAAAAGATATATCGTGGCCTGTGTGTAAGTTTCATGGAATTAACTAGGAGGACGGCTGCGACCATTATTTACATTACGAGGGTGTTACACACCACAAAACCATACTTTTCACATTCGTTACACTTCCTCCAAAATTGTTACACTTCCCAAAAACCGTTACACTTCTCAGATTTGTTACACTTCTCAAAACCGTTACACTGCACCCTCCTTTCTTCAGGCCCGTGCTCGGGCCTACAAACTTTAACTTAGTGTGACACGTAGGTGTAATTCCCTCTACAATTAACCTGACCCTGAGTGTGACAATCTTAAAACACAAATAAGTATGTCCCCCTATTGCATTGCACCCTGTCTAACAGACTCAAGCCCACAGCTAACCGAATTACGGAATTATTCTCAAACTATACATTTACGGTGGGGAGCATTATTTACAATGACGTTATTTCTTATTTACAACGCAACCCAGGACCTGTGTTTTTTTTTTCTTTTTAGGGAACAAGAAAAAGAAATTCCTGTTGGGAGGGAGGAGACAGCACGCATTGCATCGATGCACCAGTACCAATACCACCAAAGCACCCAAAAGCACCACAAAGCACCAAAAGCACCACAACGCACCAAAAGCACCACTCGGTGCACAGTCACCACGGTTTATAATAAACACAACAAAACAACTGGTGGTGGTCTTCTCTTTCTCTGCTGGGCTGATGTTCTTCCCGACGTCTTCTGGCTTCATGCGGCCTAGTTGGAAATAATTTTTAAAAAGCACAAACCGTGTCCATTTTTATTTAGGGCAACAGGGGCCAACTAAGGGTGGTCCACCTGTTTGGCATAGGTGCCACCTTACCGAGGTCCGCAAGCAAGATTCCCTGGCCACTATGGCCGGTCTCCAACAGAGGTGCCCTGCCCCAGAACCTGGGGTCCATCAAGTGGTACTTGGCCGCAGAACAGCGGTCCATAAAGTGGTACATCAACGCAATGCATGCTGGTTCTGGGAATCTCGTGCGCACAATGGCCACCTCACGCACGCTCCCCTCGGCACCCAATGGCGCACAGGTCCTCAAGTGGGAGACAAAAGGGGGGAAGACAATTGAGCGAGGGGTAAGGTCACAAGGGTACACGTCAATAAAAGCAATGCAGGGTGAAGTGCGTACGGAGAGCGAAGTGAGAAAAACTCATCCCTACCGTACGTCACCCCCCCCCCCCCCCCCCCTGTCACCTACACTAACCTTGCCCTTACCCCATATTTACAAGAATTTACACCTTTACAAATTCGTCACTACGTCTTGTCTTCCCCATCTTTCCCTTCTACACCAAATTCGTCTCCAATCCCTCTACTTCAAAATTTGCCATCACCAAATTCATCATCAATCCTCATAAGGAGGAAGAGATGGAATTACGCACAATGTCACACCCACGTCATGATGCGTCTCACAATCCAAACATTTGCATTAATGAAAAATAATAAAACATGGCATGGTGTGGAGTTACCTCATCTCAGGTGAGTGGATGCAGATGGTGCGAGGAGACTCCAATCCTAACTATCCTCTAAATGACTTTAACACACTTTACACTACCCGGGGTCTCTCCCTGCCAATCCATTGGCCAACTTACACTATGGGTTCTAAAAACCAATTCCCATTGACCAAACTGTGGTGCTTCTCAATTTGGGGTCTCACTCCCCCGATTCATCTCCCGGTGCCCTCGCACAATTTCTGGGCTGCGACGTGTAGCTCTCCCAGCAGGTCTACCCACCTGCACACCTCCACCACTGCAGTTGCCACCCGAGCTTACCTAGCTCCTCACCCTAACCTAACTAACTGGGGAAGGCCCTCTCGCACTCTCACCCCCTCAGTGCCCTCTCTGGCACGGGCTGCCCGATCCACACCCGGGATCCTCAGGCACCCACTGACACTAACGGCTCCCAGAGCCCACCTGCGGCCTCACCTGGCCGACATCCTCACAGTGGTGGAGTGCCCAACCAACTACACACACTAACAGGCTACACGCCCAGCCATTTCCACAACACTAATGCACCCATCCAAAGACCATTCTTTCACCCGCACCACAGATGCCAATATCCAACCACAATTTACCTATACCCTCTACCTAACACTTACTCTACCCGCCCCGGGTATCCGTGATGGGGGTCCACTCTTCCCCCATTCACACCTTCGCACCATCCACTCCACTCCACAATTTCCACCATACTCACTCCACGACCATCCATTCCAATACTCCATTTATTCCACACTACCATTCTCGATACCTGCTGTTGCACACCTGTGCCCTCACACCTGGTGCCACCTGCACCCTCCTTTCTTCCTGGACCATTTGGTCATCACAATACACATCACCATCACTCACTCATACACTGCTCCATACACCTGTTCAGTTGCACACCTGTGCAATCACACCTGTTCAATTCTCACCTGTTCAATCCTCACACACACGGCATCATCTCAGCTAACTACTCCCCTCTGAAACTTGCGCTTCCCAGTCGCCCCTTTAAACTATTGCGCTCCCACGTCATTATCATCCACACTAAACTACCTGCGTCCCCACTACAGGTATCAGTCACTAACTAAACTTAACGTTACCTAATGTCATCTTCGCTAGATCCCTACACACGATATATCCTAACCCACCCGGGCTAGTTTTCACTGCCATCAACCCCATAACTAGTGCGCATTTGCCCCCCTCTGTCTGTGAGGGATGGTGGATTTGCCATCCCACCACATCGGGGAGGTCTCTCACTATAAATTTTGTTCGTCCAAATTCAATAAATCAAAAATTTGCCAATCACTCTACCATCATCAAATTTTGCTTTTTTCTAATTTCGGGGCCAAAACACTAGCCTCATCACCCGTCTACTTATTAGGTCCTCTCGGTGCGCCAATTCCCTTCTAAAGCTCGGCTTCGTACAGCCGAGCAATGAACGCGGGTTCTTTGGTGCCGGCGGCTGGATGCGTCCGGCACTCGGTGCAGGGACGGGGGCTTACCCGTGCCGAGATCCCACGCACCACCTCGGCGCGGAGCCATCCAATTTCCCGATCTCGACCTGCCGGCACGTCTCAACAAAAAGTGGTCGCCATGACGACCCTTCCTATCGGGCTGCCCGCTCCGCCTAGTGGAGCCCGGACGCGGCCGTTCCAAGCGAGGCACAGCGTGGATCGCGTACGGCGGTCCTTTCGAACCCGCCGCGGCTCGGATCCCCGCTGGTTCTCGCGGCACGCGAAGCCCGGCACGCACCGAGGGCCCGATTCGGCTAAAAGTCGCTCTAACCGCTAACCCGGTTACCGTCGATGCCTTACCTGGATGCTTACACGCATACGCTACCCCTTTCTTGCTCGTACCTCCAGCTGTTCCCATGCTCCTCGTACCTTTCCTTACACACCTCGGTACACTCATTCCGCCCACAGACTTGGTCACACACCTGACCACCGAACACCTTGGCACACATTCGTCGCTCGCACACCTCACCAACACACCTCTTCGCGCCCCTTCCTCGGTCACCTCCTCTGTGACCAGCACAGGTGTGCTCTCACTCGCACACCCAACCACGTGCCTCACGACCAACTCAAGTGTGCATTCCCACACACGCTCTACCATTGCAGGTGTGCATCCTTCCATGCCAGGTGTACATCCTCGCTCACCTGTCACAACCAACTCACGCTCCGTGCCACTCTCACTACTCTCACCACCACTCTTGACAACGCACTCACCCTTACTCCCGACAGCGCACTCTTTCCTCATGCACCTGTCCGTTACACACCTTTCTCGCGCACACTCTTGCGCACACTCTCCCGTTACACCCTCTGTAACACTCACCACAGGCGTACACTTTCTCGTTACATCCTCTGTAACACTCACCACAGGTGTACACTCTCTCGTTACTTCCTCTGTAACACTCACCACAGGTGTACACTCTCTTGTTACTTCCTCTGTAACACTCACCACACCGCGCTTCCATGTACCCCCTCGCACACGCGCTTCGACCAACTCACTCTTGACGGCACACTCACTCCTTGGCGTGCACTTTTTCCTCACACACCCCATGGTCGGACATTCTCGCACACCTCTTTTTTCGCACACCAGACCTGTCGCACACTTCACCAACGGCCTCTCACGAACACCCGGATCCAAACCAATCCCCAAGCCGACTGAAGCTTTCCTCACATCATATACATTGCCACTCACCTCCGTACCTCGTCGTCGCACCTCCTTTGCCACCTGCAAACTCTTTATTTGGTTAGTGAGCAGCACATTATGAGTTGAGCACCGACCTTGTACCAATTCCATTACCTCCTCCTGGATTTCTCTCTTAGTTTCTGTCCGTCTCTTCTTAATTTCACTCACCTCTTCTTCCACTTCCTCTAATTTTTGTTTAACCTCTTTTATTTCTCGGTGCGTCTCCTCAAGTTCGTCCTCTAAGGCTACCGTGACCGTCTCTATGTGCAGCCTCACCTCTCGGTCCTTCGTCTCCATTATCTCTGTCACCTCGTCCACCCTCCTTGTCAGTTCCTCACGTACCATCTGACATTGCCTCTGTGTCGCTATTAATTCGTTTTTAATTTCTTTTTGTGTCGCCTTTAACCCTCCTAGTACCGCAGTGTTCTTTTGAACCTGCTCCACTAGTTCTTTTTGTCCCTCCGTCAGCTGTTCCACCTCCTCCGTCAGATCTTCTATTCCCCCTTGTAACTTCGCCGTATTATTTCTCACCTCTTTCTCCATACGCTTCTCACCTCGCTTTACCTCCTCGCGTAGCCCCGAAACCTCCTCACTTACACCTCGTCGTATCTCCTCCATCTCTTTTGTAGATGCCACCCTCATCTGTCCCAATTCATCCCTCTGAGCATCCAGTTTACTTTCTAACCCGATTTTTACCTCCTCTATCTGCTCTCCCATTTGTTTGATTTCCCTGGCAGATTGTTCCCCTATTTCCCGCAATTTGTCCTCCATCCTATTTTCTAACCCCATTAACCCATTTTTCACCTCTTTTATCCCGTTGTCTAACCCCTCAAAATTATTGTCTAACTTCTCACCGGTACCCCTCGCTTCGTCCCTCATTACCCCCATTTGGCCCTCCAATCGCTCACCCTGAGCATCCATCCGGTTCCCCATTACCCCCATTTGGCCCTCCAATCGCTCACCCAATCGCTCACTATCAGCCCTCATTTGCTCACTATTAGCCCTCATATCGTCCTTCTGCAGGTTGAGGGACGCCTGCATTTGTACCATAAATTGCTCCATGAGGGCCTGCATTTGGGCCATCCCTCCCACTTGTGCAGCGGGTGCGGCCGCCGTAGCCATGTGTGAGGCGCCATTTTGCGCGCCCGCAACCTCGTGCGCGAGGACGCCATTTTGTGCGTCTGATACCCCCTCAACCGCCTCCTCATTGCTCTCCTCCTCCCTTTCTTCCCCTAAGTCCTGGGTTACCCTTAACCCGTCTATCTCCCCCACCGACATCCGATCGCCTTGATTGTCCATGGCGCGATCTCAAAATTCGGGTTTTATAAAACAAAACAATTTCGGCAGCTCGTAATTTTGACCAAATTTTTTTTTTTCTACACGTTTTTTTTAAAAATTTGGTTCGGGCCTCGAATCTCACTCCCAGACACCAATTGTTACTGTACTAACACAATTGGTGTCCAAAATTTGGGCTAAATAAATTTAGTCCCAGGTTCGAATCCCAACTCCTGATAACCAATTGTTACAGATCGCGGTTTAGATGTTACGATGGGCCGAGCGGATGGTCCAACCACGACCGTTACAGGATCCCCAATTGGCCCGATTCCACCCGACGTTGACCAGATCGCCCCACAGATATTCAATCGGGAAACCTCTAAAGCGACCGAAAGAGAAGGAAAAGAGAAGACAGAGTACGGAGGAAGAACAGATTTATTATACACACACAAGCAAAAAGAAAGAGCGACCAAAATTATTTACAGCAATGGATGGAAGAAGCAGTCACACAGTGCATCGTTAGCTTAAACTATTCAATTTACTTAACCCCAGGACAACGATTAGGACAGACGACGTTCACACTTACACGGGGGATATTGCAGGCAGGTATGGCTTGAGGTGGATTGCTGGAGAGGGAGGCAGGGTCGGAGGCAGCAGCTCTCAATTCCTCGCGTTTTTGGCGGGAAAACCCTCCGTCGCGTATCCGCTGCCGATGCTCTAGACGTCACACGCTGGCTCGGGCACACCTGCTCCTCTCCTTCTGGTGGAGCCGTCTCCCTCCTTTCAGCGCGTCTCTCCTTAGCTGGTTTCCTCTCCGAGTACCTCTCCTCTTTGGCTTGGAGCGTCTCGCATCTCACCGCTCACCGCTCCTCTCGTATGTCACCTCTTCGCTCATCTGCTGAAGCAGTCCCTTCCAGCCGCTTTTATTACTCCGGGCGGAATCAAGCCGCCGGCTGCGAGGGCACGCCTACCGGGTCGCTAACCGCGGTGCTGGTTGGCTGTTAGGGCTGTCCGATTTCCCCCTTCGATCATGACGACGTGCCACGCCTGTGAGTTGGCGGCTCCTACCCCCCCTCTTCTCCGAGATGAGCACATGGGCAATGGCGGCTTGCGGGATTGAACACCACTCGCACCGCTTTTGAAAGGAACTTTGGAGAGTGGAGATGATTGGGGAATTTGAAAGGGCCTACGCTTATTTCGTTTGATACAATGCAGAGTCAATCTAGTGGGAAACACATATTTAGCCTACATGGAATAAGGAAATACACTATTTAAAAAGATATATCGTGGCCTGTGTGTAAGTTTCATGGAATTAACTAGGAGGACGGCTGCGACCATTATTTACATTACGAGGGTGTTACACACCACAAAACCATACTTTTCACATTCGTTACACTTCCTCCAAAATTGTTACACTTCCCAAAAACCGTTACACTTCTCAGATTCGTTACACTTCTCAAAACCGTTACAATATATATATATATATATATATATATATATATATATATATATATATATATATATATATATATATATATATCGGAGTCGGAGTGAATAATTCCATTCAATGGACAATGTGCACTGAGTGGGTTCATCAAAAATGTAGTGGTTTGAGAGGGTCATTAACCAGTGTGACAGCTACATTCAAGTGTAAGGTGTGCACAGAGGGAGCTGCAGATGGAGGAAATGTTGAGTTGGATCTTGGAGACGGCGTGAAGCTGGAAGGTGTGAAAATATTTTGCTACCTTGGAGACATGCTGAATGGAGAAGGTGGATCAGACTCGGCAACGGTTGCTGGAGTGAGATGTGCATGGAAGATGTTTCGGGAACTGAGTGGCATGCTGACGAGGAGGGGAGTGTCGTTGAAGCTGAAGGGAAAGGTGTATGCTGCATGTGTGAGAAGTGTTATGATTTATGGGAGCGAGACATGGGTAATGAACGTAGAGCAGCAATGAAGGCTGGAAAGGGTGGAAATGTGAATGGTTCGGTGGATGTGTGGAGTATCGTTGAGAGAGAGGAAGACAAATGATGAATTGCGAAAGATGATGGGAATAGAGCCTATGATGGATGCTGTGAAGAGGAACAGTTTGAGATGGTTTGGTCATGTGTTGAGGAAGGATGAAAGTGACTGGTTGAGAAGAGTGATGGAAATGAATGTAGAAGGAAGTAGAGGATGAGAAAGACCGAGAAAGACTTGGCTAAAGATGGTCGAAGAAGAAATTCAGGCAAGGGGGTTAACAAGGGGAGATGCAGAAAATAGGGCAAAATGGAGAAGATTGTCATGGGGACTGCAAGGCTCACCCCCGCTCTTGCAGGGGAAATGGCCTTAAAATGCCTGTTGTGTATATATATATATATATATATATACCGTATGAGACATAATCCGTGGCTGGTGCTCACAATTAAAGCTAGGAGGTGCCTTGATCAACTTAATAGACGAGTTTGGTCCTCTGGTTAGATTTTTTGCAAGTATGCCGTCCTGATGAGGGTAAATAAGCCCGAAATCTGGTTTGGCGGCTCTGCTTGATGTTTAGCCAATGGGGACCAAAGAATAAATCTCTGTCTGTTGACAGAGTGGCCGGGCTGAGGCCTCCGGGATGGAGGCGACGCTTAGGTCTTGGACTTCGGTCCACAGGAGATCGGGACAGCGCCCGTCACGCTGTCATGTCGTTGATTATATATATATATATATATATATATATATATATATATATATATATATATATATATATATATATATATATATATATAGTTATATACATACATATATATATATATATATATATATATATATATATATATATATATATATATATGTATATATATATATATATATATATATATATATATATATATATATATATATATATATATATATATATATATACATATATATGTGCAGTGTCCATCTTGTCTTCTCACTGAAGTACTACCTCAAACTTTTGTGAAATCGTACCAAACTTCTGGTATACACCTATCTCTCCCGTGTGTATATCATAAGGGAATTTATTGTGAAACTTTTTGAAAAAACAAAAATCTTTTTTGCAAATGTTTTTTTTTCCACTTAAGTCTTCAACTTCAATTGTTTATAAAATGTAATATCACGTATATGACAAAAACATTTATGCAAAATAATTGTTTGTATTATGATTGGTATAAACCATGACAAAACAGCAACACAGGTGCAGTCATATATCTATATATCTACATAAGTGGGCAATGTCTGTGTTGTCACTGAAGTACTCCCTCAAACTTTTGTTTCCGTGGTTGTGAAAGGTTTTTAATAACGTGGTGAGGTGTTTTTAATAACGTGGCTCTGAGGTGTTTTGAATTACGTGGTGGTGAGGGGTTTTTAATTTGGTGGTGGTGGGGTGTTTTGAATTACGTGATGGTGAGGTGTTTTTAATTACGTGGGGGTGAGGTATTTTGAATTAGGTGGTGGTGAGATGTTTTGAATTACGTGGTGGTGAGGTGTTTTTTAATTTGGTGATGGTGAGGTATTTTGAATTACTTGGTGGTGAGGTGTTTTGAATTACGTGATGGTGAGGTGTTTTGAATTATGTGGTGGTGAGGTGTTTTGAATTACGTGGCTCTGAGGTGTTTTGAATTACGTGGTGGTGAGGTGTTTTGAATTACGTGGTGGTGAGGGGTTTTTAATTTGGTGGTGGTGGGGTGTTTTGAATTACGTGATGGTGAGGTGTTTTTAATTACGTGGGGGTCAGGTATTTTGAATTAGGTGGTGGTGAGATGTTTTGAATTACGTGGTGGTGAGGTGTTTTTTAATTTGGTGGTGGTGAGATATTTTGAATTACTTGGTGGTGAGGTGTTTTGAATTACGTGGTGGTGAGGTGTTTTGTATTATGTGGCTCTGAGGTGTTTTGAATTACGTGGTGGTGAGGTGTTTTGAATTACGTGGTGGTGAGGGGTTTTTAATTTGGTGGTGGTGGGGTGTTTTGAATTATGTGATGGTGAGGTGTTTTTAATTATGTGGGGGTGAGGTATTTTGAATTAGGTGGTGGTGAGATGTTTTGAATTACGTGGTGGTGAGGTGTTTTTTAATTTGGTGGTGGTGAGGTATTTTGAATTACTTGGTGGTGAGGTGTTTTTAATTACATGGTGGTGAGGTGTTTTTAATTACGTGGGGGTGAGGTGTTTTGAAATACGTGGTGGTGAGGTGTTTTAAATTACTTGGTGGTGAGGTGTTTTGAATTACGTGGTGGTGGTGTAATAATCCCAAACTTCCAGTCTGCACCTTCCCCTCCCGTATGTATGTGCTGAGAGGTTCTTTTTTTTAATTTCATATATTTTTTTAATCCTCAATCTAAATTGCTTATAAAAATGTAATATCACAAACACAACAAATACATTTGTGAAAAATTATTGTTTGTACATATGATTGGTGTAAATCATGACAATACAGCAACCCAGGTAAAGTCATTATCCTCAGCTAAAACAAGCCCATACCTCTGCAACGGCACGTGGTGAAGCGAGCGCAGTGAGCCAAGCCAAGCTAGTGTGTGTGTATATATATATATATATATATACACACAGACTTGGCATTTAATATGGAATTTTTTTTTTTCTTGACTTGGGTTTACTTTCTGAACTCGGTATATCAATCTGGTGAGTTTCTTTTACGCGTCGGTGAATTATTTGTTAAAAGAACCATGTCACTGATTGTCTGTCGCAGCAAGAAGTCAATAACAGGATTATATCACAGGTGGCGTGACAAAATGTACGGACAGGTACATTTGACGATTCGCTTCACAATCGGGTATATAAGGGTTGTTGCGTACTGTATTAGTGGAAAACAACTGCTGCACGTCTACAAAAGTTATTGCCGCTTCCCCTGGAGATGGTCCGTCAACTCGACAATGCTGTTTGTCATTTAGTGGTGGCTTTACGAAATTCCGGCATGAAATAGTGTGCTATTGCTTGGCAGTATGGCATCACTCAAGGTCAGGTGTCAAATATCCTGAAACGAAATGCTCAGAGGGGTGTCCCTACTCCAATACCGAGGCCAGGACGTCCCCGCAGAACCACAAGGAGGGATGATCGCCAGCTGCACCGGTTAGTCCGCAATGGCCGTACCAAGTCAGCTAATCGGCTTAGGGCTGAGTGGCAGCAACTGACAAATGTGCCTGTATCCAGAAGGCTAGTCAACCAACGACTGGTTCAAGCAGGCTATCGTGTCAGGCGTCCCCTGAGAAAGCCAAGTCTGACCAGACAACACCGCCAGCGCCAATTGCACTGGGCCAGAGAGCACCGTCAATGGCAGCCAGGACACTGGAATCACGTGATCTTCAGTGACGAGTCTAGATTTCTGGTCGATCGTCAAGATGGCCGCGTCTGAGTGCACAGACAAGTGCATGAAGCCTATAACAAAGATTGTATAGTGCCAAGAGTCCAAGCTTGAGGTGGTGGGGTGACCGTTTGGGCTGATTTTCATGCAGGGGGCAAAACTGACCTGGTTGTTCTGAATGGAAACCTGAACCAGTTCAAGCACAGGGCCATTCTGGAAGAAACATTGCTTCCATTTGTTCGTGCAGCCTTTCGAGGAAACTTTGTCTTCCAAGATGACAATGCACGGCCTCATCGTGCTCGCATGATCCAACACTTTCTTGCTGACCATGGTGTAGAGCATATGGAGTGGCCTGCCATGTCCCCGGATATGAATCCGATCGAGAACTTGTGGGCAGAATTAACGCGTCAAATCGACAACTTGGACCAGCAGCCTGCCTCTGTGCGTGAATTGCAGCAGGCTATTGTAACTGCATGGCAAGCGATTCCTGGCCAAACCGTGGCAAATCTCGTGAACAGCATGCCTCAATGTGTACGTGCTCTCCTGAATACTCGTGGGGGTTCCACGAAGTACTGAACTGTAATTTTACTGTCTGTAATCCCAGTCGTAATTTAACTTTTGTTTTTGTCAAATTTTTTTTTGCCTAATGTGCAAAATAAAGAGCTACTTCTGGGAAACGCACAGAAGTTTTACACAGTACTGTCCGTGAATTGAGTTTGATATCAGTTGATATCGCTTTCAAGGATCAATTTATTTGCTTCGAAATGTCAAATGTGGTTTTTGTTTCTTTTAAAGGTCACATTAACAAAATCTAGAATAATTTCAACATAATTCCAATGAACTTTTGGTTCTAAGTCATCTTGAAAAGTAAGTTCACCCCCACAAAAAAAATATTCCATATTAAATGCCAAGTCTGTATATATATATATATATATATATATATATATATATATATATATATATATATATATATATATATATATATACACTGTATATATATATATATATAGTATATATACATACAGACAAGTGTACATTCTGCAAGACAGAAACGGAAAGTACTAGTCACCTGCTCTCGGGATGCAAAAAAACTATTATCAGAACAACTTTACACACAACAGCACAACAAAGTAAGCAAAGTGATTCATTGGCATATCTGCAAAAATGTAAACTTCCCAGTACCAGAAATCTCAGGGAAACACGAACCAAGGGCAATCATTGAAAATGAGGACGTCATGATCATGTACAACCTGATGATCCCATCGAGCGTGAACATAGAAAACAAAGCATTGCGTCCGGACATTGTACTCAGGAACAAAACGGAAAAGACAGCATTGATGATTGAAATATCGGTACCCAGCGATTTTGGCCTAAACAACGCAGATATCAATAAAATGACCAAATACCAGGACCTCAAAAATGATGTCAAGAGATATCAGAAGCTGAAGATCATCGAAATTGTACCAGTGATAATTGGAGCAACAGGAATGATGAAGAAGAACCTCACTGAGTTTTTGAAAAACATCTCCAGGAATATTACCACAAATGAACTACAACTGGAGGCAATCCGGGGTTCAGTGACGATCCTTCAAAGAGATCTTGGAACAAAACTCTGAAAAAGTTGAACAGCTTGGTCCATGAACCGTGATCCCTTACCGAAGAGAAGGTGGATACTTTGTGTCCTGGGAGGACTCCGTTCCACCTCATAAATCCTGCAAATGGGGATAACAACCAACGACACAAACACACACATGCACACACAATTTACCATGCTCTGGGCAAGGGTTACAATCATGGAAGAGTCACCACGTACTCGACATGCATGAGTAAGGTTCAGGAATTTGTAATTTGTTCCAGGGTACCGGCAATAACTCACCCCCTGTTCACGAAAGACACGTGGGAACGAACACCAGCTAATGCTGGCAGATAGGACACCTATGTTGACCAATATATGTCAGAAAATAGAACGGCACTCAGTAGAGAGCATACCTCCGCCTGGTGAACAGTTTACGTTTTGTATCCTAGAGGAGACCAGAATATCACAATACAGAATCACATTTAATCAAAATCAATCACAAAAATCACCATAGGTCCAGTCTTTCATACCCTGATGTACCCCTCGTTTTTGGCCATATCACTCGATGGTGAAGAATCACTTAAAAATTATACTAGCCGGATCCGGATCTTCACCAAAATTGAATCGATTCTTCCTCTTCACACACACAATCTGTGCACCAAGTTTCGTCCAAATCCATACATACCTTTTTGAGATAACCTACTATGTATCGTTTTTGGCCCTATCTCCCAATGGTGAAGAATCACTTTAAAAATTCAATAATTCTCAGATCCGAATCCATATTCAGATCTTCACCAAAATCGAATCGAATCGTCCTTGTCAGACACCCAACCTGTCCACCAAGTTTCGTCCAAATCCATCAATAACGTTTTGAGATAACCTACTATGTATCGTTTTTGTCCCGATCTCTCAATGGTGAAGAATCACTTAAAAATTCAATAATTCTCATATCCGAATCCATATTCAGATCTTCACCAAAATCGAATCGAATCGTCCCTGTCAGACACCCAACCTGTCCATCAAGTTTCGTCCAAATCCATCAATAACGTTTTGAGATATCCTGCTATGTATCGTTTTTGTCACGATCTCCCAATGGTGAAGAATCACTTAAAAATTCAATAATTCTCATATCCGAATCCATATTCAGATCTTCACCAAAATCGAATCGAATCGTCCTTGTCAGACACCCAACCTGTCCACCAAGTTTCGTCCAAATCCATCAATAACATTTTGAGATATCCTGCTATGTATCGTTTTTGTCCCGATCTCCCAATGGTGAAGAATCACTTAAAAATTCAATAATTCTCATATCCGAATCCATATTCAGATCTTCACCAAAATCGAATCGAATCGTCCTTGTCAGACACCCAACCTGTCCACCAAGTTTCGTCCAAATCCATCAATAACGTTTTGAGATAACCTACTATGTATCGTTTTTGTCCCGATCTCTCAATGGTGAAGAATCACTTAAAAATTCAATAATTCTCATATCCGAATCCATATTCAGATCTTCACCAAAATCGAATCGAATCGTCCCTGTCAGACACCCAACCTGTCCACCAAGTTTCGTCCAAATCCATCAATAACTTTTTGAGATATCCTGCTATGTATCGTTTTTGTCCCGATCTCCCAATGGTGAAGAATCACTTAAAAATTCAATAATTCTCATATCCGAATCCATATTCAGATCTTCACCAAAATCGAATCGAATCGTCCTTGTCAGACACCCAACCTGTCCACCAAGTTTCGTCCAAATCCATCAATAACTTTTTGAGATAACCTGCTATGTATCGTTTTTGTCCCGATCTCCCAATGGTGAAGAATCACTTTTTAAATTCTAGTAGCCGAATCCGGATCTTCACCAAAATCTAATCATTTCGTCCTTGTGACATACGCTACATCTCTGCCAAAATTCGTACGAATCCATCCACAAGATTTTGAGATATCTTGTTCACAGACAAACAAACGGACAGACAGACAGGGGTGGAAACATAACCTCCATCCACCTTTGGTGGCAGAGGTAATTACCTGCAGGGAAGATAAACAAGATGGTTTCATTGTTAAGTTTACATTCGGTTCTGATGAGTTTTTTTTTCTGTCTGGCAAGTCGAGTTCAAATTTGTTGCCTATGTACCTGACCCTGTCCACCTTTGTCCACCTGTTTCCCTCCACCTTTGTTTGTCTGGTTTTCCTCTACCTCTGCGTGCTTGTTTCCTTCTGCCTTTTCACTACAATAAAGGCTTTTATTCACATTAGCAGTGAAATTGTATGACCTTTTCCAAAATGAATAGTTGTTTCCGCATTGTAGAAGCACTCATGCTTGTTTTCAACGAGATAAAAGTCTAAAGAGTATTCAATGCCATTTGAATAAAATGAATGCTATGGCTGGATTAGCAAGTTAGTTAATTATTTCCTCTATTCCTGTTCTCTCAGAATGCTTCTAGAACTCCCCTACATCGACAAGACGAGAGTTGGCATCTATGGCAGGGTAGGTCCTTTGCTTTCCTCAGGTATGTGCAGTTGTATTCTTAAATCAAGCATGATATTTCTGTGAAATTCAGAATGCGAACAAATGAAGTAGGACTTCAACTTAAAACTTAACTTAACTTAAGTAGTAAAGGTTATGTCTCTCTTAATAATCTCTCAACTCTACTCGTATTACTGTAGCAGTGTAGCATGGACAATATTTGAATGGCACTCGGTAGGGAGCACACCTCCACCAGGCTGAAAAGTTTACGTTTTGTATCCCACTGATAGGTCGGATCTGGATTCGGACCTGAACCAAAATCGAATCGGCTTGTGCTTGTCACTTAACAAACTCAACCACATAGTTTTAGACCGGCAGCCCAGAGACATTTGGTTAGACGAACTAGGTACCAATATCTGACAATGGGAGTGTGTAGGGGGTCACCTGAAATGAATGGAAATCGGAGTCTGCCGGGTACCACCCGCTGCGTGTAGACCTGGGGGAACCCCCAAGGGGCCAAAAAATTGGTGCTACATAGATGAGTGAGGTACCACTTAAATCCACCACCATGGTGTGCTCACTGCCACGCCTATATCAACAACACAACATTTGGGGAGTCTGGTAGGACCAAGGCAATGGATTATTATTCTGGCATGGGTCATTTTGTATTCCCCAAGGTGTGATAGATCATTTAAACTTGGTTTCAGCTGGTACCTACAATATCTAGGCTAGCCTAGTTGGACCGCAGGGTCTAGGGGGTCCATTTTTGCGGTGTCTGGTACCGGTAGTGCAGCGGACTATTTGTCTGGCGTAACCCATTTTGTACTCTACGAACTCAACTTGTTCATTTGGCATTATTTTTGAGTGGTACCTCGCTCGTCAAAACTAGCCCAATTTCTTAGGCGCTTTGTGGGGGGTCTGGCGGGCCGTTGCAGTGGGAAAATGTCTGCCGTTTGTGATTTTGATATAGGCGTGGCAGTGCCCACACCATGGTGGTGGATTTAAGTGGTACCTCACTCATCTATGTAGCACCCATTTTTTGGCCCCTTGGGGGGTCCCCCAGGTCTACACGCAGCGGGTGGTACCCGGCAGATTCCCATTTCCGTTCATTTCAGGTAACCCCCTACACACTCCCATAGTCAGATATTGGTACCTAGTTCGTCTAACCAGATGTCTCTGGGCTGCCAGTCTATTTTGGCACAAGTCGTCCACAAGTTTTTGAGATATCGTGCTATATATCATTTTGGTCACATTTTGTCAATGGTGAAGAATCACTTATAAAATAAAAAAAATTATTGATTCAGATCCGTATTCGGATCTTCACCAAAATCGATTTGTCCTTGTCACACAAACAACCTGTCCACCAAGTTTTGTCTGAACCAAATCATAATTTTTTGAGATATCCCGTTCACAGACTTGGTTTCAGCCAAGACAGACGGGTGAAAACATAACATCCGTCCCCCTTTGGTGGCTGAGATCATTATTACCACCTTCTTGTGGGGTTGATCATGGGGGAAGTTTTGACCCCAATCATTCACGACCCAAGAACCTGTCCTTTGACTGGAGCTGATATTCACAGGAATTTGTAATTTGTTTTGGGTGCTGGTGATGACTTGCCACCTCTTTTCAAAAATTTTTGATGTCCACCAACTAAAATTAGCAGACGATGGGTACAGGGAGTAAAGGCAAAAGGGTACAAAGTGAACCTTATGATGTAACGCCCTGTCTGCAAAGTACTGACCCGACTGTTTAAAATTGGGTCGGGCATCTAACCCAGACATGATAGGAAAAGGTCGATGGAGGGAAAGGAAGACAGCACTGAGATGGACCGAGCACAAAGGGCCATCGGATTCATTCTGCTTTTCCTCTACCGTGGAGAAAACGGAAACAATTATCGTTGCAAAATGGATTGTAAAATAAAAAGGACAAATATTGTAGATAAATTGCAGCTTAAGATAAGACAGCACTCACAGAACCAATTTACAATAAATAAAATCCAATAAAACAAAGACAAATAAACGAAAATATGAAAAGACAAAAAAGCAAAGAAAAAACAAGTTCCAAAAAATACCAAGAACAATTCCAAAATTAGTAACTTCCAAAAGAAGTTCCAAAAGTAAATAAATAAGCCTCCACAACAAAGTAAGTTCCAAAAAATATTTAAGTTCCAAAACTTAAATAAGAAATCCAAAAAAGGTAAGTTCCAAAAACAAAAATTCAAAACAAAAAACCAACAAAACAAAACACAAAGGTGAACAAAAACAAAAGTTGGAAGTAAGTTGCAAAAGCAAAGACAATTCTTTTCATCTCCACAATATTTACCATTGCCACCGAAAGTGAATGGGGGTTACATTATCAGCCCTGTCTGTTTGTTTGTCTGCGTGTGAGCAGGATATCTAAAAGGTTATGGACGGATTCGGACGAAACTTGGTGAACAGGTTAAGTGTTGGACAAGAACGAATTGATGAGATTTTGGTGAAAATCCAGATATGATAATCTTTTAATTTTTAAGTCATTCTTCACCATTGAGAGATTTCCATATTGCAAAAAGTTATGGACGAGTTATGACAAAACTTGGTGAATGAGTTTGTTAAGTGACAAGAACAAGCAGATTAGATTTTGGTTTTAGTCCGAATCCAGATCCGGCCTATCAGTGGGATACAAACCGGAAGCTGTTCGGCCTGGCGGAGATATGCGCACTACCCTGTGCCGTTCTAATAGTATGTGCTACCATGAGCCATCAATAATTATGCTCTACTGATGAGCTCTAATATGGATGAAACATTTTTGAAGCTATTGTACACCGCTCCTTTCCTATGCCATCTCCAGGCGCTGCATAACGTCATTTCCGGGCACTGAAGGGGGCTCGGCAATGACGCACGCTGAAAGGGAGTACTCAGTTTTCACTCTGGTTGTTTGTTTTCTTTCATGCTTTCTTGCTTTCTTGTTACTTGCCGGAAAAGATTCCGGCAAGTATTTTGATTGGTTGGTTTGTCTGTCTGTCTGGCTGTCTGTTTGTCTGTCTGTTTGTCTGTCTGTGCGCAGCACTATGTCTACACCATTGCACGTAGAATCGCCAAACTTTACACACATATTTGTCTTGCCCTGGAAGAGACTGTGCCCAATTTTTAACTCTCTCGGCCCAAGGCCTCCATTATGACGTCATAACTCGATAATTCGACAAGTACAAAACTTCATCCAATCAAGATGCAATTTCTTGAGCGACATGAAGGCATAAACTGGTAGAGAAAAAAATATAATGATGACATCATCGGTCATGTGGTTCGGCCGCCATCTTGGAAAAACCGAAAAACTTTGCACCTCTATATCTCCGAAAGTGCTGAATAGAAAAAAATTGAGACATGGCTCATTGTAAAGAGCTCTCCATCGGAATAAAATATGTTAATGATGATGTCATTGGTGCCTCCATTATGACGTCATAATAATTCGACAAGTAAAAAACTTCATCCGATCAAGATGCAATTTCTTGAGCGTCATGTCGGCATAAACTGTTAGAGAAAAAAAAAATGATGTCGTCATCGGTCACCTGGTTCGGCCGCCATCTTGGAAAAACGGAAAAAAATTGCACCTCTATATCTCCGAAAGTGCTGAATAGAAAAAATTGAGACATGGCTCATTGTAAAGAACTCTCCATGGGGAATAAAATATGTTAATGATGATGTCATAGGTGCCCCCATTATGACGTCATAATTCGACAAGTACAAAACTTCATCCAATCAAGATGAAATTTCTTGAGCATAATCTAGGAATAAGTTAGTTGAGAAAACAAATAATGATGACATCATCGGTCACGTGGTTCGGCCGCCATATTTGTCAAAAATGGCCGATAAAAAAGTACATTCCGGCAAGTCCTCGGTCTCTGACCGATTTTTCATTTTCTTGTTTGTTTGTCCGGGTGATATCTCAGCCATCCTTTGAGCTAGGAAGCTGAAATTTCGGCAAAATAGTAAGCAAATACAAGTGTCAAAAATGGTATTTTTTGTTTTTTGATTAATTAATTAATTGATGAGTTATTTAATTATTAGCGATTAATTAAGAACTTATACATTTCCTTTCTCTTCTGGCCATTATCGCAGGCACCTTTTGAGTTGGGAAGCTGATATTTGGACATGACAATGACCAAGTGATTTGGCTCTAAATGATATTTTTGATTTATTGATTAATCAATTAATTGATTAGTTATTTAATTATTAGCGATTAATTAAGCACTTATACATTTCCTTTCTTTTCTGGCCATTATCTCAGGCACCTTTTGAGTTGGGAAGCTGATATTTGGACATGCCAATGACCATGTGATTTGGCTGTGAAGGCTATTTTTGATTTATTGATTAATCAATTAATCGATTAATTATTTAATTATTCGATTAATGACTAAAATTTTTTGTTGTTGTTGCAGATTCGGATGAAATGGTGGTGGTTTATGAGTTCTATTAGGCAATTATTGTTAATTATTTAATTTTTATGATTATTATTTATTTATTTTCATTATTAAACATTTATTTATTTTCTTTCTTATCTGGCCAATATCTCAGGCACCTTTTGAGCTCGGAAAATGATATTTGGACCTGACAATGAACAAGTGATTTGTCTGTAAAGGGTATTTTTGATTTATTGATTAATCAATTAATTATTAAAAATTTTATTAATGACTTATTGAATTAAATTTCTAAAAGATACATCTTCAGATGAAGCACTAGTGGTTTAGTTATGCTATTAGCCAATTGATTAAGAAAATATTTAATGAAAACCTTTTATTGATTTTAATTATGCAATTAATCAATTAGTTATTGTACACCTCTCCCTCCCAATGCAGTCTCTATGAGCTGTAGGATATTTAATTATTTGGTTTGGGGGCGGTGTACTTTGAATGTATCTGTACTTGTTTTTTCTTCTTCCTGGGGTTATGGATCAAGTCTCATCTGTAAGTTATGGAATGTCTCATCCCTAGGTTTATAGGTTTATAGGTGGAATCTCATCCTTAGGTTAAGGATTGAGTCTCATCTTGAGGCTATGGGTTGGTTTTTCGTCCGTAAGTTACGGATCGATTCTCGTCCCTCGGTTATGGCTAGATTCTCGTCCCTCGGTTTTGGCTAAATTCTTATCCCTCGGTTATGGCTAGAGTCTCGTCCCTCAGCTATGGCTAGAGTCTCGTCCCTCAGCTATGGCGAGAGTCTCGTCTCTCGGTTATGGCGAGATTAATCATCACTCAGTTATGGCGAGAGTCTCCTCCCTCGGTTATGGCTAGATTCTCGTCCCTCGGTTATGGCTAGAGTCTCGTCTCTCGGTTATGGCTGGATTATCGTCACTTGGTTATGGCTAGAGTCTCATCTCTCGGTTATGGCTAGATTATCGTCCCTCGGTTATGGCTAGATTCTCGTCCCTCGGTTATGGCTAGATTCTCGTCCCTCGGTTATAGCTAGATTCTTGTCCCTCGGTTATGGATCGAGTCTCGTCCCTCGGTTATGGCTCGATTCTCATCCCTCAGTTATGGATCGAGTCTTGTCCCTTGGCTATGGCTAGATTATCGTCACTCAGTTACGGATCGAGTCTCGTCCCTCAGTTACGGATCAATTCTCGTCCGTCGGTTATGGCTATATTCTCATCCCTCGGTTATGGCTAGATTCTCGTCCCTTGGTGATGGCTAGAGTCTCGTCCCTCGGTTATGGCTATTGTCCCTCGGTTATGGCTATAGTCTCCTCCCTCGGTTATGGCTCGATTCTCATCCCTCGGTTATGGCTAGAGTCTCGTCCCTCGGTTATGGCTAGAGTCTCGTCCCTCGGTTATGGCTAGAGTCTCGTCTCTCGGTTATGGCTAGATTCTCGTCCCTCTGTTATGGCTAGATTCTTTTCTCTCAGTTACGGCTAGATTCTCATACCTCGGTTATGGCTATATTCTCGTCCCTCAGTTATGGCTACAGTCTTGTCCCTTGGTTATGGATCGGGTCTCGTCCCTCGGTTATGGATAGATTCCCGTCCCTCAGTTACAAATCGAGTCTCGTCCCTCGGTTATGGCTAGATTCTTGTCCCTCGGTTATGACTCGAGTCTTGTTCCTCGGTTATGGCTAGATTCTCTTCCCTCAGTTATGGATCGAGTCTCGTCCCTCGGTTATGGCTAGATTCTCATCCCTCGGTTATGGCTAGAGTCTCGTTCCTCAGTTATGGGTACATTATCGTCCCTCGGTTATGGCCAGATTATCGTCCCTTGGTTATGGCTGTCGTCTCATCCCTCGGTTATGGCTCGAATCTCGTCCCTCGGTTATGGATCGAGTCTCGTCCCTCGGTTATAGCTATAGTCTCGTCTCTTGGTTATGGCTCGAGTCTCATCTCTTGGTTATGGCTACAGTCTCATCCCTCAGATATGGCTCGAGTCTCATCCCTCGGTTATGGCTAGAGTCTCTTCCCTCGGTTATGGCTAGATTCTCGTTCCTCAGTTATGGATCGGGTCTCATTCCTCAGATATGGCTCAAGTCTCATCCCTTGGTTATGGCTAGAGTCTCGTCCCTCCGTTATGGCTCGATTCTCGTCCTTCGGTTATGGCTAGAGTCTCGTCCCTCGGTTATGGCTAGAGTCTCGTCCCTCCATTATGGCTCGATTCTCGTCCTTCGGTTATGGCTAGAGTCTCATCCCTCGGTTATGGCTAGATTCTCGTCCTTCGCTTATGGCTAGATTCTCGTCCCTTGGTTATGGCTAGATTCTCATCCCTCGGATATGGCTAGATTCTCGTCTCTCGCTTATGGATCAAGTCTCGTCCCTCGGTTATCGCTAGATTCTCGTCCCTCGGGTATGGCTAGAGTCTCGTCCCTCGGTTATGGCTAGATTCTCGTTCCTCAGTTATGGATCGGGTCTCATTCCTCAGTTATGGCTAAATTCTCGTCCCTCGGTTCTGGATTGGGTCTGGTCCCTCAGTTATGGCTTGATTCACGTCCCTCGGTTATGGCTAGATTCTCGTCGCTTGGTTATGGATCGGGTCTCGTCCCTCGGTTATGGCTAGATTCACATCCCTCGGTTATGGATCGAGTCTCGTCCCTCTGTTATGGCTAGATTCTCATCCCTCGGTTATGGCTAGAGTCTCGTTCCTCAGTTATGGGTACATTATCGTCCCTCGGTTATGGCCAGATTATCGTCCCTTGGTTATGGCTGTCGTCTCATCCCTCGGTTATGGCTCGAATCTCGTCCCTCGGTTATGGATCGAGTCTCGTCCCTCGGTTATAGCTATAGTCTCGTCTCTTGGTTATGGCTCGAGTCTCATCTCTTGGTTATGGCTACAGTCTCATCCCTCAGATATGGCTCGAGTCTCATCCCTCGGTTATGGCTAGAGTCTCTTCCCTCGGTTATGGCTAGATTCTCGTTCCTCAGTTATGGATCGGGTCTCATTCCTCAGATATGGCTCAAGTCTCATCCCTTGGTTATGGCTAGAGTCTCGTCCCTCCGTTATGGCTCGATTCTCGTCCTTCGGTTATGGCTAGAGTCTCGTCCCTCGGTTATGGCTAGAGTCTCGTCCCTCCATTATGGCTCGATTCTCGTCCTTCGGTTATGGCTAGAGTCTCGTCCCTCGGTTATGGCTAGATTCTCGTCCTTCGCTTATGGCTAGATTCTCGTCCCTTGGTTATGGCTAGATTCTCATCCCTCGGACATGGCTAGATTCTCGTCTCTCGCTTATGGATCAAGTCTCGTCCCTCGGTTATCGCTAGATTCTCGTCCCTCGGGTATGGCTAGAGTCTCGTCCCTCGGTTATGGCTAGATTCTCGTTCCTCAGTTATGGATCGGGTCTCATTCCTCAGTTATGGCTAAATTCTCGTCCCTCGGTTCTGGATTGGGTCTGGTCCCTCAGTTATGGCTTGATTCACGTCCCTCGGTTATGGCTAGATTCTCGTCGCTTGGTTATGCATCGGGTCTCGTCCCTCGGTTATGGCTAGATTCACATCCCTCGGTTATGGATCGAGTCTCGTCCCTCTGTTATGGCTAGAGTCTCGTCCCTCAGTTATGGCTAGATTCTCATCGCTCAGTTATGGGTCGAGTCTCGTTCCTCGGTTATGGCTTGATTATCGTCCCTCGGTTATGGATCGGGTCTCGTCCCTTGTTTATGGCTCAATTCTCGTCCCTCGGTTATGGCTCGATTCTCGACCCTTGGTTATTGATCGAGTCTCGTCCCTCGGTTGTGGCAAGATTCTTGACCCTCGGTTATGGCTAGATTCTCGACCCTCGGTTATGGATCGAGTCTCGTCCCTCGGTTATGGCTAGATTCTCGTCCCTCGGGTATGGCTAGAGTCTCGTCCCTCGGTTATGGCTAGATTATTGTCCCTCAGTTATGGCTAGAGTCTCGTCCCTCGATTATGGCTAGATTCTCGTCCCTCGGTTATGGCTAGAGTCTCGTCCCTCGGTTATGGCTAGATTATCGTCCCTCAGTTCTGGATCGGGTCTTGTCCCTCTGTAATGGCTAGATTCTCGTCCCTCAGTTATGGGTAGATTCTCATCCCTCAGTTATGGGTATATTCCCGTCCCTCGGTTATGGCTAGATTCTCGTCCCTTGGTTAGGGATCGGGTCTCGTCCCTCGGTTATGGCTAGATTCATGTCCCTCGGTTATGGATTGAGTCTCGTCCCTCTGTTATGGCACGATTCTCATCCCTCGGTTATGGCTAGAGTCTCGTCCCTCGGTTATGGCTACAATCTCATCGCTCAGTTATGGATCGAGTCTCGTTCCTCAGTTATGGCTTGATTATCGTCCCTCGGTTATGGCTAGAGTCTCGTCCCTCGGTTATGGCTACATTCTCTACGCTCAGTTATGGATCGAGTCTCGTTCCTCGGTTATGGCTTGATTATCGTTCCTCGGTTATGGATCGGGTCTCGTCCCTTGTTTATGGCTCAATTCTCATCCCTCGGTTATGGCTCAAGTCTCGTGTCTCGGTTATGGCTCGATTCTCGTCCCTCAGTTGTGGCTAGAGTCTCATCCCTCAGTTATGGATCGGGTCTTGTCCCTTAGTTATGGCTAGATTCTCGTCCCTCGGTTATGGCTGGAGTCTCGTCCCTCGGTTATGGATCGGGTCTTGTCCCTCGGTTATGGGTAGATTCTCGTCCCTCGGTTATGGCTAGATTCTCGACCCTCGGTTATGGGTAGAGTCCCGTCCCTCGGTTATGGCTAGATTATCGTCCCTCAGTGATGGATCGAGTCTCGTTCCTCAGTTATGGATCTGGTCTTGTCCCTCTGTAATAACTAGATTCTCCTCCCTCGGTTATTGCTAGATTCTCGTCCCTCGGTTATGGCTAGATTATCGTCCCTCAGTGATGGATCGAGTCTCGTTCCTCAGTTATGGATCTGGTCTTGTCCCTCTGTAATAGCTAGATTCTCCTCCCTCGGTTATTGCTAGATTCTCGTCCCTCGGTTATTGCTAGATTCTCCTCCCTCGGTTATTGCTAGATTCTCGTCCCTCGGTTATGGCTAGATTCTCGTCCCTCGGTTATTGCTAGATTCTCCTCCCTCGGTTATTGCTAGATTCTCGTCCCTCGGTTATGGCTAGATGATCGTCCCTCAGTGATGGATCGAGTCTCGTTCCTCAGTTATGGATCTGGTCTTGTCCCTCTGTAATAGCTAGATTCTCCTCCCTCGGTTATTGCTAGATTCTCATCCCTCGGTTATGGCTAGATTCTCGTCCCTCGGTTATGGCTAGATTCTCGTCCCTCGTTTATGGCTCGAGTCTCGTCCCTCGGTTATGGCGAGATTCTCGTCGCTCGGTTATGGCTAGAGTCTCGTCCCTCGGTTATGGCTAGAGTCTCGTCCCTCAGTTATGGCTTGAATCTCATCCCTCGGTTATGGCTAGAGACTCGTCTCTCGGTTATGGATAGATTATTGTCCCTCAGTTATGGCTAGAGTCTCTTCCCTCGGTTATGGCTAGATTCTCGTCCCTTGGATTATGGCTAGATTCTCATCCCGCGGTTATGGCTAGATTCTCGTCCCTCGGTTATGGATCGAGTCTCGTCCCTCGGTTATGGGTGGATTTTAGTCCCTCGGTTATGGCTGGAGTCTCGTCCCTCCGTTATGGATCGAGTCTCATCCCTTGGTTATGGCTAGATTCTCGTCCCTCGGTTATGGCTAGATTCTCATCCCGCGGTTATGGCTAGATTCTCGTCCCTCGGTTATGGATCGAGTCTCGTCCCTCAGTTAAGGATAGAGTCTTGTCCCTCAGTTATTGCTAGATTCTCTTCCCTCAGTTATGGATCGAGTCTCGTCCCTCGGTTATGGCTAGATTCTCGTCCCTCGGTTATGGGTGGATTCTCGTGCCTCGGTTATGGCTGGATTCTCGACCCTCGGTTATTGCTAGATTCTCGTCCCTCGCTTATGGATAGAGTCTCGTCCCTTTGTTATGGCTAGATTATCGTCCCTCGGTTATGGATTGCATCTCATCCCTCAGTTACAGATCGAGTCTTATTCTTCGGTTATGGCTATATTCTCATCCCTTGGTTATGGCTAGATTCTCATCCCTCGGTTATGGCTAGAGTCTCGTCCCTCGGTTATGGGTAGATTATTATCTTCCCTCGGTGATGGCTAGAATCTCGTCCCTCGGTTATGGATCGAGTCTCGTCCCTCGGTTACGGCTATAGTCTCGCCTCTTGGTTATGGCTCGATTCTCGTCCTTCGGTGATGGATAGAGTCTCGTCCCTCGGTTATGGCTAGATTCTCGTCCTTCGGTGATGGATAGAGTCTCGTCTCTCGTTTATGGCTAGATTCTCGTCCTTCGGTGATGGATAGAGTCTCGTCTCTCGGTTATGGCTAGATTCTCGTCATTCGGTGATGGATAGAGTCTCGTCCCTCGGTTATGGCTAGAGTCTTGTCCCTCGGTTATTGCTAGATTCTCTTCCCTCAGTTATGGATCGAGTCTCGTCCCTCGGTTATGGCTAGATTCTCGTCCCTCGGTTATGGGTGGATTCTCCTGCCTCGGTTATGGCTGGATTCTCGACCCTCGGTTATTGCTAGATTCTCGTCCCTCGCTTATCGATAGAGTCTCGTCCCTTTGTTATGGCTAGATTATCGTCCCTCGGTTATGGATTGCATCTCATCCCTCAGTTACAGAACGAGTCTTGTTCCTCGGTTATGGCTATATTCTCATCCCTTGGTTATGGCTAGATTCTCATCCCTCGGTTATGGCTAGAGTCTCGTCCCTCGGTTATGGGTAGATTATCTTCCCTCGGTGATGGCTAGATTCTCGTCCCTCGGTTATGGATCGAGTCTCGTCCCTCGGTTATGGCTAGAGTCTCGTCTCTCGGTTATGGCTAGATTCTCGTCCTTCGGTGATGGATAGAGTCTCGTCCCTCGGTTATGGCTAGATTCTCGTCCTTCGGTGATGGATAGAGTCTCGTCTCTCGGTTATGGCTAGATTCTCGTCCTTCGGTGATGGATAGAGTCTCGTCCCTCGGTTATGGCTAGAGTCTCGTCTCTCGGTTATGGCTAGATTCTCGTCCTTCGGTGATGGATAGAGTCTCGTCCCTTGGTTATGGCTAGATTCTCATCCCTCGGTTATGGCTGGATTCTCATCCCTTGGATATGGCTAGATTCTCGTCCCTCGGTTATGGATCAAATCTCCTCCCTCGTTTATCGCTTGATTCTCGTCCCTCGGGTATGGCTAGATTCTCGTCCCTCAGTTCTGGATTGGGTCTCGTCCCTCGGTTATGGCTTGATTCACGTCCCTCGGTTATGGCTAGATTATCGTCCCGTGGTTATGGATCGGGTCTCGTCCCTTGGTTATGGCTAGATTCACGTCCCTCGGTTATGGATCGAGTCTCGTCCCTCTGTTATGGCTAGATTCTCATCCGTCGGTTATGGCTAGAGTCTCGTCCCTCGGTTATGGCTACATTCTCATCGCTCAGTTATGGATCGAGTCTCATTCCTCAGTTATCGCTTGATTGTCGTCCCTCGGTTATGGATCGGGTCTCGTCCCTTGTTTATGGCTAAATTCTCGTCCCTCAGTTATGGCTCGCGTTTCGTCTCTCGGTTATGGCTCGATTCTCGTCCCTCGGTTATGGCTAGAGTCTCGTTCTCGGTTATGGCTAGATTATCGTCCCTCAGTTATGGATCGAGTCTCGTCCCTCAGTTATGGATCGGATCTTGTCCCTCTGTAATGGCTAGATTCTCGTCCCTCAGTTATGGGTAGATTCTCGTCCCTCAGTTATGGGTATATTCTCGTCCCTCGGTTATGGCTAGATTCTCGACCCTTGGTTATGGATCGGGTCTCGTCCCTCAGTTGTGGCTAGATTATTTTCCCTCGGTTATGGCTAGATTCTCGTCCCTCGGTTATGGATCGGGTCTTGCCCCTCTGTTATGGGTAGATTCTCCTCCCTCAGTTATGGATCGAGTCTCATCGCTCGGGTATGGCTACACTCTCGTCCCTCGGTTATGGCTAGAGTCTCATCCCTCGGTTATGGCTAGATTATCGTCCCTCAGTTATGGATCGGGTCTCGTCCCTCAGTTATGGATCGGGTCTTGTCCCTCTGTAATAGCTAGATTCTCTTCCCTCGGTTATGGGTAGATTCTCGTCCCTCGGTTATGGCTAGATTCTCGACCCTCGGTTATGGATCGAGTATCGTCCCTCAGTTATGGATCGGGTCTCGTCCCTCAGTTATGGATCGGGTCTTGTCCCTCTGTAATAGCTAGATTATTGTCCCTCAGTTATGGGTAGATTCTCGTCCCTCGGTTATGGCTAGATTCTCGACCCTCGGTTATGGATCGAGTATCGTCCCTCAGTTATGGAACGGGTCTTGTCCCTCTGTAATAGCTAGATTATCGTCCCTCAGTTATGGGTAGATTCTCGTCTCTCGGTTATGGCTAGATTATCGACCCTCGGTTATGGATCGAGTCTCATCCTTCGGTTATGGGTAGATTCTCGTCCCTCGGTTATGGCTGGAGTCTCGTCCCTCGGTTATGGATCGAGTCTCGTGCCTCGGTTATTTCTAGATTATCGTCTCTCGGTTTTGGATCAGGTCTCGTCCCTCGGTTATGGCTAGATTATTGACCCTCGGTTATGGATCGAGTCTCGTCCCTCGGTTATGGCTAGATTCTCAATCCTCGGTTATGGCTAGGTTCTCGAACCTCGGTTATGGATCGAGTCTCGTCCCTCGGTTATGTCCCTAGACAAAATAAATCTCAGAAATATACAGACAGTAAGTCAACATCTTCTTTACTTATTTGTTTACATTAACTTCTAATTAAAAATGATTGTTTTATTTGAGTTTCTCAGCACACTATGTTATGCAACTTTGTCTGCTAAAGCAATGGAGTGGACCCCTTTACCTGTACCGAATCAAGTTCAACTGTTTTATATTCGTTATTTTCCTTGAGTCCGATTGTTATTTCGCAATCCTGATCCAAATGTACCAGAGAGTTATAATGTACCTTTCCTTGTCCGTCGTTAGGTTCTTCCAAGAGCTTGAATGTCTGTACTAATAAATGAAAAAACACAATGTGTCATGCATGCCCCAGCCTTACTGCAAAGGTCTATAAGCTTGCCAAACATATCGCCTCCGCTGAAAGGCAGATGGAGGGAAAGTGCTAGGATGATGAAATCTCTAAGGAGGGTCCTCGAATCGAAAATATACACAATATATGTTACTGTGGGAATAAACACTCACATATTTAATACATCCTCAGCAACGAAGGCTGGAAAGGGTGGAAATGCGAATGGTTCGGTGGATGTGCGGAGTATCGTTGAGAGAGAGGACGACAAATGATGATTTGCGAAAGATGATGGGAATAGAGCCTGTGATTGATGCTGTGAAGAGAAACAGTTTGAGATGGTTTGGTCATGTGTTGAGGAAGGATGAAAGTGACTGATTGAGAAGAGTGATGGAAATGAATGTAGAAGGAAGTAGAGGACAGGGAAGACCGAGAAAGACTTGGCTAAAGAAGGTGGAAGAAGAAATGCGGGCAAGGGGGTTAACAAGGGGAGATGCAGAAAATAGGGCAAAATGGAGAAGATTGTCATGAGGACCGCAAGGCCAACCCTTGCTCTTGCAGGGAAAATGGCCTTAAAATGCCTATTGTTGTTGTTGTTTGTGTATTTAATACATCTGCTGCACCTCAGTCATAGATCTGTATATCTTTCCAAACATTTCCTGTTCACACTATTTCTTCCTTTTGTCATGCGTATATAATAAATAGATGACCCCTTGCCTGTATTGGCACCCACAGGGCTATGGCGGTTTTGTTGCTGGCTTATTGTTGGCATCTAAACAGGAGGACTTTCGCTGTGGAGTGCTGGAGGCTCCGATAGTGGATTTTGCACTTTACGGTAAGCTTGTATTTTGGTTCCAAGCAGATCGGATCATGGCGTATCTTGTGCTCTTGGTTACCTTAATCGAGCTGGCTATATCAGATATCCAAGCTGGCTGTATCAGATATCCAAGCTGGCTGTATCAGATATCCAAGCTGGCTGTATCAGATATCCAACCTGGCTGTATCAGATATCCAAGCTGGCTATATCAGATATCCAAGCTGGCTGTATCAGATATCCAAGCTGGCTATATCAGATATCCAAGCTGGCTGTATCAGATATCCAAGCTGGCTATATCAGATATCCAAGCTGGCTGTATCAGATATCCAAGCTGGCTATATCAGATATCCAAGCTGGCTGTATCAGATATCCAAGCTGGCTATATCAGATATCCAAGCTGGCTATATCAGATATCCAAGCTGGCTATATCAGATATCCAAGCTCGCTGTATCAGATATCCAAGCTGGCTAGATCAGATATCCAAGCTGGCTATATCAGATATCCGAGCTGGCTATATCAGATATCCGAGCTGGCTATATCAGATATCCAAGCTGGCTATATCAGATATCCGAGCTGGCTATATCAGATATCCAAGCTGGCTGTATCAGATATCCCAAACTGGCTATATCAGATATCCAAGCTGGCTATATCAGATATCCAAGCTGGCTGTGTCAGATATCCAAGCTGGCTATATCAGATATCCAAACTGGCTATATCAGATAACAAAGCTGGCTATATCAGATATCCAAGCTGGCTGTGTCAGATATCCAAGCTGGCTATATCAGATATCCAAGCTGGCTATATCAGATATCCAAGCTGGCTGTGTCAGATATCCAAGCTGGATATATCAGATATCCAAGCTGGCTATATCAGATATCCGAGCTGGCTATATCAGATATCCAAGCTGGCTATATCAGATATCCAAGCTGGCTGTGTCAGATATCCAAGCTGGCTATATCAGATATCCAAACTGGCTATATCAGATATCCAAACTGGCTGTGTCAGATATCCAAGCTGGCTATATCAGATATCCAAGCTGGCTGTGTCAGATATCCAAGCTGGCTATATCAGATATCCAAGCTGGCTATATCAGATATCCAAGCTGGCTATATCAGATATCCGAGCTGGCTATATCAGATATCCAAGCTGGCTATATCAGATATCCAAGCTGGCTGTGTCAGATATCCAAGCTGGCTATATCAGATATCCAAGCTGGCTGTGTCAGATATCCAAGCTGGCTATATCAGATATCCAAGCTGGCTATATCAGATATCCAAGCTGGCTATATTAGATATCCGAGCTGGCTATATCAGATATCCAAGCTGGCTGTGTCAGATATCCAAGCTGGCTGTGTCAGATATCCAAGCTGGCTATATCAGATATCCAAGCTGGCTATATCAGATATCCAAGCTGGCTGTGTCAGATATCCAAGCTGGCTATATCAGATATCCAAGCTGGCTATATCAGATATCCAAGCTGGCTATATCAGATATCCAAGCTGGCTATATCAGATATCCAAGCTGGCTATATCAGATATCCAAGCTGGATATATCAGACATCCAAGCTGGCTATATCAGATATCTGAGCTGGCTATATCAGATATCCAAGCTGGCTATATCAGATATCCAAGCTGGCTGTGTCAGATATCCAAGCTGGCTATATCAGATATCCAAACTGGCTATATCAGATATCCGAGCTGGCTATATCAGATATCCGAGCTGGCTATATCAGATATCCGAGCTGGCTATATCAGATATCCAAGCTGGCTATATCAGATATCCGAGCTGGCTATATCAGATATCCAAGCTGGCTGTATCAGATATCCCAAACTGGCTATATCAGATATCCAAGCTGGCTATATCAGATATCCAAGCTGGCTATATCAGATATCCAAACTGGCTATATCAGATATCAAAGCTGGCTATGTCAGATATCCAAGCTGGGTGTGTCAGATATCCAAGCTGGCTATATCAGATATCCAAGCTGGCTATATCAGATATCCAAGCTGGCTGTGTCAGATATCCAAGCTGGATATATCAGATATCCAAGCTGGCTATATCAGATATCCGAGCTGGCTATATCAGATATCCAAGCTGGCTATATCAGATATCCAAGCTGGCTGTGTCAGATATCCAAGCTGGCTATATCAGATATCCAAACTGGCTATATCAGATATCCAAGCTGGCTATATCAGATATCCAAGCTGGCTGTGTCAGATATCCAAGCTGGCTATATCAGATATCCGAGCTGGCTATATCAGATATCCGAGCTGGATATATCAGATATCCGAGCTGGCTATATCAGATATCCGAGCTGGCTATATCAGATATCCGAGCTGGCTATATCGGATATCCGAGCTGGCTGTATCGGATATCCGAGCTGGCTGTATCGGATATCCGAGCTGGCTATATCAGATATCCGAGCTGGCTATATCAGATATCCGAGCTGGCTATATCAGATATCCGAGCTGGCTATATAAGATATCCGAGCTGGCTATATCAGATATCCGAGCTGGCTATATCAAATATCCAAGCTGGCTATATCAGATATCCGAGCTGGCTATATCAGATATCCGAGCTGGCTATATCAGATATCCGAGCTGGCTATATCAGATATCCGAGCTGGCTGTATCAGATATCCGAGCTGGCTGTATCAGATATCCGAGCTGGCTGTATCAGATATCCGAGCTGGCTGTATCAGATATCCGAGCTGGCTATATCAGATATCCGAGCTGGCTATATCAGATATCCGAGCTGGCTATATCAGATATCCGAGCTGGCTATATCAGATATCCGAGCTGGCTATATCAGATATCCAAGCTGGCTATATCAGATATCCAAGCTGGCTATATCAGATATCCAAGCTGGCTATATCAGATATCCGAGCTGGTTATATCAGATATCCAAGCTGGCTATATCAGATATCCAAGCTGGCTATATCAGATATCCAAACTGGCTGTATCAGATATCCAAGCTGGTTATATCAGATATCCAAGCTGGCTATATCAGATATCCGAGCTGGTTATATCAGATATCCAAGCTGGCTATATCAGATATCCGAGCTGGTTATATCAGATATCCAAGCTGGCTGTATCAGATATCCAAGCTGGCTGTATCAGATATCCAAGCTGGCTGTGTCAGATATCCAAGCTGGTTATATCAGATATCCAAGCTGGTTATATCAGATATCCGAGCTGGCTATATCAGATATCCGAGCTGGCTATATCAGATATCCAAGCTGGCTGTATCAGATATCCGAGCTGGCTATATCAGATATCCAAGCTGGCTGTATCAGATATCCGAGCTGGCTGTATCAGATATCCGAGCTGGCTGTATCAGATATCCAAGCTGGCTATATCAGATATCCAAGCTGGCTATATCAGATATCCAAGCTGGCTGTATCAGATATCCGAGCTGGCTGTATCAGATATCCAAGCTGGCTGTATCAGATATCCAAGCTGGCTGTATCAGATATCCAAACTGGCTGTATCAGATATCCAAGCTGGCTATATCAGATATCCAAGCTGGCTGTATCAGATATCCAAGCTGGCTATATCAGATATCCAAGCTGGCTATATCAGATATCCAAGCTGGCTATATCAGATATCCGAGGTGGCTATATCAGATATCCAAGCTGGCTATGTCAGATATCCCAAGCTGGCTGTATCAGATATCCGAGCTGGCTATATCAGATATCCAAGCTGGCTGTGTCAGATATCCAAGCTGGCTATATCAGATATCCAAGCTGGCTGTATCAGATATCCAAGCTGGCTGTATCAGATATCCAAGCTGGCTATATCAGATATCCAAGCTGGCTATATCAGATATCCAAGCTGGCTATATCAGATATCCAAGCTGGCTATATCAGATATCCGAGCTGGTTATATCAGATATCCAAGCTGGCTATATTAGATATCCGAGCTGGCTATATCAGATATCCAAGCTGGCTGTGTCAGATATCCAAGCTGGCTATATCAGATATCCAAGCTGGCTATATTAGATATCCAAGCTGGCTATATCAGATATCCAAGCTGGCTGTGTCAGATATCCAAGCTGGTTATATCAGATATCCAAGCTGGCTATATTAGATATCCAAGCTGGCTATATCAGATATCCAAGCTGGCTGTGTCAGATATCCAAGCTGGCTATATCAGATATCCAAGCTGGCTATATCAGATATCCGAGCTGGTTATATCAGATATCGGAGCTGGTTATATCAGATATCCGAGCTGGTTATATCAGATATCCAAACTGGCTGTATCAGATATCCGAGCTGGTTATATCAGATATTCAAGCTGGCTGTATCAGATATCCAAGCTGGCTGTATCAGATATCCAAGCTGGCTGTATCAGATATCCGAGCTGGCTTAACAAATGCATTTGTCCTGCATTTGTCAGCTGCATCAGTAACGATGATAAAGCCAAGTCGGTCTGACATGCAAAGTCTTTCAGTTAGAAAGAAGCTGCAGGAAAATGGGCCTAGTCCACAATTATTCTCGCATTAACGAAATGTTCTTATAATGACCATGTCCCGAGAAATCCAATGTAGATTGATCAACCTCTGTGTTTTGTGCTCTCCCACATCCTTGTCCATTCTTTTCATGCCACTTAATCCCATCATTTTGCTCTGCCTCCACACCTTCACCCCCAATGATCTTTACATAGCCTTCTTGCAATTCTCATCACGAATGCCTTAATAAGCGCTGTTAGACTCGAGTAAAAGTCGCAAATTACATGTTGTCAAACATTAATAACCTTCTTTCGGTGGCACATTCAGCACGATACCCTGTGCTTTCCGTGCAGCATTCCAAGCGACGATATTGACATGCCACGAGGGAATGTCAAGCAATTTGTACCAAAAACCTCGAAAGGCTCTGCTTGGCACTGTCTGGGAGCCCGGGAATGATGCACGGCTTTGGGAGACCCTTGTAAAGGACAATTTATGTGTAAGAGGATTTGCCCGAGTGCTACGAGCAATCCCGAAAAGATCTCTTCCTCTTGGCCGCCGCCTTGGAATTGGCAGGAGGAGGGAGATAGAGAGTCCGTAATGATGATAGATTGCTCGGGCAACGTTAGCTCCGCCGGCAGAAATGTGCTTCAGTCAAGAGTAGAGAATTTGACTACCAGCCGAGAGAGTTGGAGAGATCCACCGGAGCGTTCCAAATCATTGCGGCATGATGTGGCACATCTGTCAGCATTTGCATAGGTTTCCTCAATCCCGGGCTTGGCGTGTCTCGACGGATCAATGCCCGTCCGTACAAGGAGCCCAGGGAGAGATTGCGATGGAGAAAAGGGTTTTCATTGCGTCGTTAGGGAACAGCGAAATGATGGGAGGAAAAAACGAATGCTTCGTTGCATTTAAATTGTGCCTTCATTCCCGAGAGTCGAAGGAATATCATGGTGATTACCAAAGAAAACACCCCTAGGTGATTCATTCCACCTGCTTCCTGGTAAACATGCATGGCAGATAGCAAGTCATTCTTTCACAAACCCAGTGAAGTTATAGAAACTGTCAGAGTTTTCTTACTTAAATCCTTGATAGAACTGCGACATGGTCATCCACATGGAATATGACTTTTAATCCTGAAAAATCTCGCTCTACGGAAACTCTGTCTGGCAACCCCTCCCCCTGCCCCCGATCTACTATCTTAACAATCCTCGAGAGGAAGTTCAGTCATTCACACTCCTGGGTCTCACTATCAGCCATGATCTCTCTTGAGGAAACCACATTTCAATGTTGGCCTCCAAAGCCAGTCGCCAACTGGGCATCCTCTGTCGAACAAAGTGCTTCCATGGCACACCTGAATTCTTATCCACTTACAAGGCCTTCATCCGCAGCTTGATGCAGGACTAATCTCCATTCTGAGCTGGCTCCCCTACCTTCCATCTTGCCAAGCCAGACGCGGGTGGAATCCATTGTCTTAAAGATTACTTTTGCGTTGCACACATACCGCCTCGTTTCTTGTCTTGCACCATCTCATCTCTCATCTCCCCTTCCTGTTCAGGCTGGAGTTCCCCAAGACAGTGTTCTGGGCCCTGTGCTTTTTCTGGTCTTCACCAATGATCTCTCCGACTCTCTGGAAAACCCTCTCTATCACTTTGCTGATGACTCCACTATCTGCCGCTCCATTCCTCATCCATCAGATCGGCAGTCTGCAGCCTCCTCACTCTCTGCAGACCTGGACAAAATCACAGACTGGTCAAACAAGTGGAACATGTCTTTCAATCCTGACAAATCTCACACTCTTACTGTCTCTCCGAAAAGATCGACTGGACAACCCTCCCATCTACTTGGCACGGTCCTTCCTTGGCACACCTGAGATCCTCACCACATACAAGGCTTTCATCCGCAGCTCATTGGAATATTGCTCTCCCCTCTGGGCTGGTGCTCCTGCCTCACACCTAGCTCGTCTTCACACTGTTGAAACCAAAGCTTTCAGAATCATTGGAATCTCCTGCGATGAAGCTAACTCCGAGGGCCTTTCACTCACTTACCGCAGGCAGGTTGGTGGTCTTTCTGTCTTCTACCGATTCCTCTCCGGCATTGCTCCCCCAGCTCTCTCTGTGCTCTGTCCCTCAAATATTCCTACAGGTCGCACAAGATCTGCCAGCAACCCTCTTATGATTAAACGGCCAAAATGAAGACTCTGCTCACCTTCACTCTTTCATACCTCTTTTCTCCCGCCTCTGGAACAAACTTCCTCACTCTCTTTAATCGATGTTGTATACAAAAAAAAAAAAAATTCTGAAATTCCAACTTCTTTCCTGGAAGTCCTTGCAGTGTTCATATGTTTTATACCTCTCCCACCTCCCCCAAAGCCCTCCCCCTCCCACATTTCTCCCGTTGTCCCTGCTCTCAAATGTTGTGTTTGTGTCCTTCCCCCTCTCTCCCCATCTTGTCTGCCGCTCCCCTTATTTTTTGTGTTTTGTGTGTCGGTTTGACTTTTTGTGTGATTAATGTTAGCTCTTTCACGAGCCTCGATCTTGTATAAAAAAAATATTAAAAAATCCCACTCCTCCCTCCAGGTCTTTAAAACAGCTGTCCACCACCATCTCTTATCTTCCCCCATCCAAAACCTTGATCTTTTCTACCCCCGTTAATTCACCCCAGATCCACGTTTTTGAAATACCGACTTCTTTCCTGAATTCTAGCAGTGTCCATGTGTTTTATACATCTCCCACCCACCCCCCCTTCCCATGCCTCCTCCCTCCAAGCCCTCTCCCTCCCACAGATCTTCCATTGTCCCTGTTCTCTGCTGTTGTACTTGTGTGCTTCCCTCTCTCTCTCCCCATCTTGTCTCCCACTCCCTTTATTGTATGTTTTGTGTGTCCTTTTTTTTTTGTGATTGATGTTAGCTCTTACACGAGCCTCGATCTTGTATACAAAATTTTTTTTTTAAATCTGCTTTTTCCGTGCTGTCCTACCCACCTCTTCAGGTCTTGGCAGGACGGTCCACCATTAACCCCCAAAATGCAGGATCACTGCTCACCTTCACTCATTTGTTCCTCTTTTCCTGCCTGTGGAACCAACTTGCACATTCTCTTCAATCTCATTCTTCCCTCCAGGTCTTCAAGGCAGCTGTCACCACCTTCACAGATCGTCCGCAGTCCAAAACCATGTTCTTTTGTGCCCCGTTACCCAGTCCCCAAGCTCAATTATTCTCAAATTTCCAGTTTTTCCTTCCTGGAGTTTGCTTCTGTATCCATCTTGTCCACCCTGAGTGTCCTGCCAAAACCCTCTTTCATCCCCACATCCTTTATTTGTCCGTCAACCCTGCTGTTGGTGTTTCCCCTTCTATTTGTCATGTTCCTTTTGTTCCGTTACATCCCTGAACCATTCTATGTTCTAACTCCCCCATGAGCTTTGACGTTCTATCCCAAAAAGAATGAAAGATTAAGTTGACACAACGTGTCTTCATACTTGAATCAGGTTCTCTAACTTATAGATGAAGTGGCATATCCAGCCAGCCATGGAGAGTCACCATCTATGTAGTTGACTTCCACACACCAACAATGTTTGTTTGAAAAGTCATTGCTGGAGATTATTTATTTTGATTTTTAAAAAATCAGGTGCACATCCCAGCAGAAACTTTCTATGGAGTATGTATCGGACAATTTTTATACGACGCATCTTCACAACTTCTCTCTTCCTGTTTCCACAGCCTCTGCTTTCTCTGAGAGGTACTTAGGCCTTCCCTCTCGTGATGAAAATGTTTATGAGGCAAGTATTTGTGATATGGCTGAGACAAAGGCATCATGTGTAAGCTGGGTTAAA
This sequence comes from Myxine glutinosa, assembly GCF_964187855.1. NCBI lineage: Eukaryota > Metazoa > Chordata > Myxini > Myxiniformes > Myxinidae > Myxine > Myxine glutinosa. Next base: position 156,271,092 of record NC_136267.1, on the reverse strand, counting down.
GATGGCATTCACGAGTGAATAGGAAGAAAAGAGGGCAAACGGTTGGGGAATTGTTTGGAAGCCTCCGCGAGCCTCGACTATGTGTACAAGAACAGAAATGCATGTAGTTTGAGCACACACAATGGCCACGTGCGTGACGTTTTTAAAAGACAGAAGAAGTATGTTGATGAGTATCCACTCGCCTTGGTCACAGAAGATGTTGAAGTGAAGAAGAAGCTAACACCCTAACCCTAACCCTAACCCTAACCCTAACAACCCTAACCCTAACCCTAACCCTAACCCTAACCCTAACAACCCTAACCCTAACAACCCTAACCCTAACCTTAACAACCCTAACCTTAACAACCCTAACCCTAACCCTAACCCTAACCCTAACAACCCTAACAACCCTAACCTTAACAACCCTAACCCTAACCCTAACCCTAACCCTAACAACCCTAACCCTAACCCTAACCCTAACCCTAACCCTAACCCTAACAACCCTAACCCTAACAACCCTAACCCTAACCTTAACAACCCTAACCTTAACAACCCTAACCCTAACCCTAACCCTAACCCTAACAACCCTAACCCTAACCCTAACAACCCTAACCCTAACCCTAACAACCCTAACCCTAACTCCACCGGTGGTAGCGCGAGTTGGTTTGTCGACCAATCCAGGTACCACGTGACAGTTACAAACGTCATGGAAGAGATGTTATAACGTTGTCCCACGTCCGTGACAGATTGAATCGCAAACCCACCCTTTTGTTAAGAGATGATGATTCACCTCTTTCGCTTGAGAATCACCACGTGACCTCCATCGGTGGTAGCGTGAGTTGGTTTGTCGACAAATCCAGGTACCACATGACAGTTACAGACGTCATGAAAGAGATGTTATAGCCTTGTCCCACGTCCCAAATGGATTCCTTTACACCTCGAGCAAACGACTTTTTCTCTGTCTAAGATGACCACGTGACTTAAAGCTGTAAGCTATGACGATGCAGATGCAAGTGCACATATATAGCAGAGTTCAAAAACCTCTTCGTAAGCTGGACAACAATGCTGGGTCACACGGGTATCACACACGTATCACACGGGTATCACACGGTCACAGGGGCCTTAAGGGTTTGCCAAGTTTCTCCAAGTCTCAGGGCATGGTGGGTCTCCACATCTACAGCCATACACCGTCACGTTTCCCATCCTTCCGGATCTTATCCTCATCATGAACCTACAGAATTATTCGCGGCCAGCTAGTTCCATCTGCAGACCAACTCACTCAACCACCGGCGGAGGTCACGTGGCGAATCGCAAGATTCTTCTTCACTTCAACAATCTGCCGTGACCAAGGCGAGTGGATACTCACCCTAACAACCCGACTGTTGTAGTTTTGTAGTCTTTGTACCGCAGTAGTAGTTTGTAGTTTTTGTTGTAGTTTTTGTAGCTGACTTTTGTAGTCACCGAAACATCGGCTCTACCGATAATAGTAAGTTCAGCTTTTTTCAAATATAAACCTTTACCGTTTTAGTTTGATTAGATCATTAATAACAACCTGCATCGATTTATTATCAGAATATTGCTTACGATAGTGTTATTATTCATGGCCCATAGAAAAAATATTATCGTGTTCAATAAGATTTTTATTTTACAAGTCTCACTTCACTCTTCCACATGCTGTACAGAGCCAACTGAAAGTATTCACACCCCTGGACTTTTTCACATTTTGTTGCATTACAGCCTGAATTTAAAATGGATTAAATCGAGATTTTTTTTGGTCACTGATCTCCACATAATACCCCATAATGTAAAAGTGGAATTTGTTTATAATATTGTATTCCAGGATTCATTTGTTTTTCTCATGTCATTACATGATTGTGAACCCACCTCTCGTGGCAGGCTGCCCGTCTGACTACTCGCATGTCCAGTCTAAAGCTGAACAAGCTGTTGTTAATGCACAATACTGCTGATGGTAAGTCCTTCAGACCTGCACGTACCTATATCTCACCGGGCACCTGAAAGACCTTTCAATTTTGACAATTAGCCTCCTTGGGACATCATCGCTCCCTATTCCATCTCCAGACGCTGCACGACGTCATAGCCTGGCGCTGAAGGCATTGGGCGCCCGGCGATGACGCATGTGGAAAGGGCCCACTCGGTTTTCACTCGTTTGTTTTCTTGTTTGTTTGTCTTGTGACATCTCAGCCATCCTTTGAGCAAGGAAGCTGAAATTTTATCAAAATGGTGAGCACGTGCTTTGGCAAAAACGTTATTTTTTTGTTTTTTGATTAATCAATTAATTGATTAATTACTTAATTATTATCGATTTATTAATTACTTTTGTATTTTCTTTCTCATCTGGGCAATATCTCAGGAACCTTTTGAGCTACAAAGCTGATATTTGGACATGACAATGACCAAGTGATTTGGCTATAAAGGGTATTTTTGATTTATTGATTAACCAATGATTTATTTAATTTTTCGATTAATTACTTAATTTATTAATTTTCAAAAAGTTACAGATTCGGATGAAACAATGGTGGTTTTGGTATGCTATTGATCAACTGATTAAGAAATTAATTATTTTATGATTTATCATTTACTTGTTTTAATTCCACAATTAATCAATCAATTATGGTACACCACTCTCTCCCAATTCCGTCTCCATGCGCTGCATAGCGGCATCGCCGGGCACCTGAGGTGCTCTTGAGGATATGTTATTTATTTATTTGGCATGGGGGCTGTGTACTTTGAATGTACACATACTACTGTGTACTTTGAATGTAACTGTACTTGTTTACCTCTACCTTTTTTGGGGGGGGGGGGGGGGTGGGGAAATACAATTTGAGAATGGGTGTTTGGGAGGGTGTTATTTCTGCCATATTTGGGAACTATGCTTAATTAATAAATATTCCGTTGCGAATTGGTTAAAGTGCTGATGCAACTCAACACTGCCTTTGACATACAGCAAAATGCAATTTGGCTAGGGTACCAGCACACATTGACCGACTTTTAAGTACCGGCATTGATTCAAATTATTATCGTTTGTCGATGATTGTGCCAACGCTTGGAATGTGTTCACAGAAGTGGTTCATTTCCAGCATATGGCAGAACTTATCAAGACTTTTGTTGCTACTGACACAAACTACACCTTGCAGGTAGGTTGCTCATGTCTTGCACACAATGATGGTCAGTCACAATCTTGACTCAATAAAATCTGACTTTGACGTCAACCTATGTACTGAAGTTGGCACCAGCATTGCCTGATCCGACATCTCAATATACACTATAAAAGTGGCCTTTGTTAGCCTCAAAAGAGACATAAACGCCAACGTGTGGTGGCTTCAAACCTTGCCCAGATTCTGAGGTACCTACACCCAAACACACAAATACTTGGAAATATTTGGATTTAATAATTTCCTTCGAAAATCATTCTCAATTTTTCGTGTTTAATAGAAGAGTAAATTCAGATTTATTACTTGCGGAAATCGAAGCTTTTTCAAGTTTATTGGTTGGTTGCGTTATTCTGTCTGTTTGTATGTCAATCGTCTACACGTCATAATTTTAAGCCGTTCTTCACGAAACTTCACCAAATGCTAGAGTTGGTCATAAGCAAGAAGCCTATTGATTTTGAGTTCAAAAGGTCAACATAGGCCAAAGGTCAACAACTTAGATCCAATTTCTAAAATCCTCAATTTTCATCCGATTAACTTTAAATTAGAAGAGCATTTGCATATCTGGTCACTGAATTAAACCACCAATTATTTTTGAGGTCAAATTTGTTTTATGCATTTCGCAAGTATCATGCTATACCCAACGTCTTTTTGTTTTAACATTTACAGGTTTAATACCTATGTGATAATGGACATCAGAGTGCCACTGTTAATGATCCCATGGTGTCTTTTGATGAAAAGTATTCAAGTCATCACCGGCACCCTGGCTACATTCTTGGCTTCAGCCATGACATTCAAGGTTGTGGGACAAATAAGACTAAAATAACAAGACATCAAGCAGAGCAGGATACTTGCAAAATCCACCCCTCCCCAAAATAAAAAGTTGCCATGGATACAATTGTCCATTTCATTAAGATTATAATTGACGATCTTAATCAAAGCTCAGGTCAATCGGATTAAAATTGAAGATTTTTCAGATGAAAATTGATGATATTAGAAGTTTGACCTTAGACCTTTTGCCCTTAAAATAGTTGGTTTTCCAATTCAGTGAGGCATTCTGCAATTGCTGTTGACTTTTCAAGTCAATCGGATGAAAATTGATGATTTTTCAGATGAAAATTTATGATTTTGGGAGTTTGACCTTGAGTTGACCTTTGACCTTTTGACCTAAAAAAGAGTTGATTTCCCTATTTAGTGACTAAATATGCAAATGCTGTTCAATTTTCAAGTCAATCAGATGAAAAATGGCAATTTTAGAAACTTGACCTCAAGATGACCTTTGACCTCAACATCAATAGTCTTATTCCTTATGACCAACTCTACCATCTGGTGAAGTTTAGTGAAGATCTGTTTGAAATTATGACCTGTATGAAATAAACAAACAAACAGACAATAACAAACTCAACTGACCAATAAACTTGAAAAATCTTCTATTTTGCAAGTAACAAACAGAGGAACAGAGTCACTGAACAGTCAATGAACAGAGGACACAACAAAAGAAAATAAAGAAGAGAGAGAGAGGGAGCGAGAGGGACAGAGAGGGGAGGGGAGAGAGGGAGAGGGAGAGGGGGAGGGAGAGAGAGAGGGAGAGACAGAGAGAGGGGGGTGGGGAGAGAGGGAGAGAGACACAGGGAGAGAGAAAGAGGGAGAGGGACAGAGACAGAGAGGGGAGAGAGGGAGAGACGGAGAGAGACAGAGACGGAGGGAGAGATGGGAAGGGGGAGAGGGAAAGGGAGAGGGGGAGAGAGAGGGAGCGAGAGAGAGAGAGGGAGAGGGGAGAGAGATAGAGAGAGGGAGGGACCAGAGGGAGAGGGAGGGAGGGAGAGGGGGAGGGAGAGAGAGAGGGAGAGACAGAGAGAGGGGGAGGGGAGAGAGGGAGAGAGACACAGGGAGAGAGAAAGAGGGAGAGGGACAGAGACAGAGAGGGGAGAGAGGGAGAGACGGAGAGAGACAGAGACGGAGAGAGACAGAGACGGAGGGAGAGATGGGAAGGGGGAGAGGGAAAGGGAGAGGGGGAGAGAGAGGCAGCGAGAGAGAGAGAGAGAGGGAGAGGGGGAGAGAGATAGAGAGAGGGAGGGAGAAGAGGGAGAGGGAGGGAGAGAGGGATAGGGAGAGGGAGAGGGAGAGAGATAAAGAAAGACATACTGAAAGTACAAGTAGAAGACAGAATGAGATCTTGTTTTGTAGTGAAAGTTTTTGAGTTTGTTTACTTTGAAACAAGGGGGAATATGATAACGTTGAGGAAAAAAGAAAAAAAGAAATGGAACGACAAAGTCTCAAAACCGAGAGGATTGAGCTCCTTACTATCTGAGGAGTAGGCCGAGGCGACAAGAATATAAATTCAACAATATCGACAACAAGGTGCCATTTATCACGGAAAAACACAAGCAGTACACAGGGACGAAAATATAACAGGAAATAAAATGTTATATACTTGGAATGAACGAGAGTAGTTTCCCAAAAAAAATTCACCAAATGTCTCCCACTTGTTTGAAAACATGCAAAAAGAAGATTGTTTTTTATAATTCGCATGGTAGCAAATATCCTCCTGCGAGGATGCTGGGGAAAAATGATATTTTCCAGGTCCACTTACCTGTGATAGCTCTACACTTGATTTGCTCATCCTTCTTTTATATCCTTGAAGTGATGTTGTGTTGTTCAGCAGAAATAAATAATCATTTGCATCTTTCCAAGCACAGTGAGGAAATGTCATCACCATGGGGCTCATTCATCATCATCATCATTGGCATGTTTTCTGTCCACTGCAGGATGAAGGCCTCCATCAACCCAGGTTGGGCATATGGGGCAGGGGGCAGGTATTAGCATACTCGGCAGAAATTCGGAATTTGTTCATGGTGGTGATGATAACTTCCCTACTCTACACAAAAGACATCATGGGATATTTAACGTCCACCACCCAGTTCTGCCAGACTGGTCCTCCAGCTTAACGTCTTTCTGAAGGACATCACACACAATCATGTATCGCCCTTCTTGTGAAATACGAGGATAACAGTATATAGTCACGTGAAAAAGTAAGTACACCCCATGTAAAGTTTTGACTTTTTCAACATATTTCAACATACAGCTATTTGATCTTCATTTCAACAATATTGAGAGATAAAGGTGATGTAATATAACAAATATCATGAAACATTTACATTTTGTAGTCCATTGTATAATTTAAATAAACATAAATGCAAATTTCGCATGTGGAAAACGTAAGTACACCCTTGGCTCTAATAGGTGGTATTGCCCCCTTTGGCAGAAACAACCTCAAGTAGGCATTTCTTATAACTGTCTACCAGTCTCTGACATCGACTGGGGGAAATTTTTGCCCACTCCTCCATGCAGAATTCTTTCAGCTGTGCGATGTTTGAGGGGCTTCTTGCATGCACAGCTCGTTTCACATCCCCCCACAACATCTCGATGGGATTTAGATCCGGGCTTTGACTTGGCCATTCCAGAACCCTCCATATCTTTCTTTTCAGCCATTCCTTGGTGGATTTACTGGTATGTTTAGGGTCATTGTCATGTTGCCAGGTCCACCTTTGGTTGAGCTTCAACTTTCTGACAGATGGCCTCACATTATCCTCAAGCACCCTCTGGTACAATGAAGAATTCATAGTGGATTCTATGATGGTGAGCTGCCCAGGCCCTGATGCAACAAAGCTGCCCCAAACCATAATATTTCCACCGCCATGCTTTACAGTTGGTATCGGTTTCTTGTGATCAAATGCTGCCTTTGGTTTTCACCAAACATGTCTTCTGGTACTGTGGCCAAATAGCTCGACATTTGACTCATCTGTCCAGAGCACATTGTTCCAGAAGTGCTTGTCTTTGCCGAGGTGTTCATTGGCAAACTTTAGTCTATCCCTGATGTTCTTTCTGGACAGCAAAGGTTTCCTCCTGGCACACCTCCCATGTAGATCAAATTTGTGCAGCCTCTTTCTAATGGTAGACTCGTGCACTTTGACATCAACAGTGGCAAGAGCTACCTGTAGGTCCCGTGATGACATTCTGGGGTTCTTAGAGACTTCTTTCAGCATCTTGCAGTCTGCTCTCGGGCTGAACTTGCTGGGGCGGCCTGGCCTGAACAAGTTGACAGTTGTTTGGAATCTTCTCCACTTGTAGATGATCTTCCGGACAATCGAATGATTGATTTCAAATTGCTTGGAGATCTTGTTTAATCCCTTCCCAGACTCGTAGGCATCTATAACCTTCTTTCTGAAGGCCTCAGAGAGCTCTTTTGATCTAGGCATGGTGACGCCGCACACTTCAACAACAAAGAGCAAACCAAACGAAATGTCTGAGATTTAAATAAGACAGGTTCCTCCAAGATCCTCTCCAACGATGTTCTAATCATTTTCACCTGAGCTGGTGCACCTGGTTCTAATTTCAGGTATTTGAAATAGTGATAAATGTAGGCGTGTACTTACTTTTTCCACATGCGAAATATGCATTTATGTTTATTTAAATTATACAATGGACTACAAAATGTAAATGTTTCATGATATTTGTTATATTATATCACCTTTATCTATCAATATTGTTGAAATTAAGATCAGATAGCTGTATGTTGAAAAAGTCAAAACTTTACATGGGGTGTACATACTTTTTCACATGACTGTAGCTGTGTTGAGATTCGAACCCAGATTAGACAGCTCAGAGGTAAGTGTGCATACCTCCAATCAATCCTGCCAACCCATCTAGTTTTTTGGGGTTTTTTGTATACAAGATCGAGGTTCGTGTAAGAGCTAACATTAATCACAAAAAGACAAACAGACACATAAAACACAAGAAAAGTACAACGTTTGAGAGCAGGGACATTGGGAGATCTGTGGGAGGGAGAGGGCTTGGGGGGAGGAGGCGTGGGATGGGGGGAGGGGTGGGAGAGGTAAAAAAAACATGGACACTGCTAGGACTTCCACGAAAGAAGTCGAAATTTCAAAAAGGTGGATCTGGTGTGAATTAACTGAGGTAGAAAAGATCAAGGTTTTGGATGGGGGAAGATAAGAGATGGTGGTGAATAGCTGTTTTAAAGACCTGGAGGGAGGAGTGGGATTGAAGGGAGTGAGGGAGTTTGTTCCAGAGGCGGGAGAAAAGAGGAATGAAGGAGTGAAGGTGAGCAGAGAGTCTTGATTTTGGCAGTTTAACCATAAGAGGGTTGCAGGCAGATCTTGTGCAACCTGTAGGAATATTTGGGGGACAGAGCCCAGAGAGAGAGCTGGGGGAGCTAGGTCGGAGAGGAGTCGGTAGAAGACGGAAAGACCACCAACCTGCCTGCGGTGAGTGAGTGAAAGGCTCTCGGAGTTAGCTTAATCGCAGGAGAATCCAATGATTCAGAAAGGTTTGGTTTCAACAGCGTGAAGGCGAGCTAGATGTGAGGCAGGAGCACCGGCCCAGGGGGGAGAACAGTATTCCATTGAGCTGCAGATGAAAGCCTTGTATGTGGTGAGGAGCTCAGGTGTGCCAAGGAAGGACTTCGCACGATGGAGGATGCCCAGTCGGCGACTGGCTTTGGAGGCCAGACTGGAAATTCGGTTTTCCCAGGAAAGATCATAGCAGATAGTGAGACCCAAAAGCTTGAGTGACAAAACTTCTTGGAGAGGATTGTTCAGAAAGTAGATGGGAGGTTTTTGTAGAAAGTAGATGGGAGGTTTTTGTAGAAAGTAGATGGGAGGTTTTTGTAGAAAGTAGATGGGAGGTTTTTGTAGAAAGTAGATGGGAGGTTTTTGTAGAAAGTAGATGGGAGGTTTTTGTAGAAAGTAGATGGGAGGTTTTTGTAGAAAGTAGATGGGAGGTTTTTGTAGAAAGTAGATGGGAGGTTTTTGTAGAAAGTAGATGGGAGGTTTTTGTAGAAAGTAGATGGGAGGTTTTTGTAGAAAGTAGATGGGAGGTTTTTGTAGAAAGTAGATGGGAGGTTTTTGTAGAAAGTAGATGGGAGGTTTTTGTAGAAAGTAGATGGGAGGTTTTTGTAGAAAGTAGATGGGAGGTTTTTGTAGAAAGTAGATGGGAGGTTTTTGTAGAAAGTAGATGGGAGGTTTTTGTAGAAAGTAGATGGGAGGTTTTTGTAGAAAGTAGATGGGAGGTTTTTGTAGAAAGTAGATGGGAGGTTTTTGTAGAAAGTAGATGGGAGGTTTTTGTAGAAAGTAGATGGGAGGTTTTTGTAGAAAGTAGATGGGAGGTTTTTGTAGAAAGTAGATGGGAGGTTTTTGTAGAAAGTAGATGGGAGGTTTTTGTAGAAAGTAGATGGGAGGTTTTTGTAGAAAGTAGATGGGAGGTTTTTGTAGAAAGTAGATGGGAGGTTTTTGTAGAAAGTAGATGGGAGGTTTTTGTAGAAAGTAGATGGGAGGTTTTTGCAGAAAGTAGATGGGAGGTTTTTGTAGAAAGTAGATGGGAGGTTTTTGTAGAAAGTAGATGGGAGGTTTTTGCAGAAAGTAGATGGGAGAAAGTAGATGTGAAGGTAGTTTCATGACATGAGCCCAAAAAACCCCAAAAAGCATGACATTTTTCATAATCTTATTTTATCCTTTTTCGTCGATGCAGATTTACCCAGACCAAGGCCACGTGTTGCGAGGATTGCAGCTTGAACGTCACCATCATCGCACACTCGTGCAGTTCTTCGCCGAATGTTTCCGACAACCTGAGATAAGTACCGGGACGAGCCGACGCGGCAGAAAAGTCCATGGAAAGCGAGACGAGGAGCAGCAGAAGGACGTGGACGAGTTTGAAGAAGACGAAGAGAGCGAGGAAGAAGACTAACAATGGCGTCGCCCTCGCAGCAATACGAGGATGCCGACCGCAGCGTGTGAGGCCTGTGGCAGAATGCCAAAACACTGCCCTCGAATATGGTTCAGGTCACGACCGATGTCGCCGAGACATTTTGTGAGGGCTGGGACAGAGCTGGGGGAGCAAGGCCGGAGAGGAGTCGGTAGAAGCCAGAAAGTCCACCAACCTGCCTGCGGTGAGTGAGTGAAAGGCCCTCGGAGTCGGCCCTAAAAGGCGCCATATGTTTGGCATAACTGCAGCAAACTACAGACGTCCATTTGCTACCAGCAGCAAACTAGTTGCCGGCACACGTGTTGCATGGCCCCATCTCACAGTTCCGTTGCTCGTCTCTTCGTATGAATATCGTTGCTCATTTTGTTACGATGCATGTGTTCAGATAGCGGTTACAAATAGACATTTTGATAGCGACATATTTTTTAGCATTTAAATGAAATGAAAAATATTTTTCCTTGTTTTTTGTTATTCACTCGTGGTGGGTGCGATTTTTATTCCCACTACGATACGTTTCACCGCAACTAGTTTTCTTTCAGTTAAGTTCAACAAAAAGTCCCACAGACAAATCATAACCTACAAAAAGACAAATGCTTAATTCCGAAAGAACCCCTCCGTCCTTCAGCTATCTCTACACTTGCGGCTCTTTATGGTCGGTGATAGTTATTTGTGTCGCATTTAAGCCAACCCGGATGTGAGGCCGATGAAGTCATCATCAATCATCAATCCAGCAGCAGCAGCTTTGTAGATGAAACACTCAAGATTTTGTAAATCAAGACCTATAAGAGTTGATGTACAACAGGCCAGGTAGTCCTGTTGTCACTTACTTGGACAGGATGATTTTCAGTTGATCTGAACTTGTGATTTGCTGATTGCACATAATCTTATCTGTAAACTATCCTTAGGCAATGCTATAGGCCTCACTCTAGAAATGCCTCCTGAAGAGGCGCGTCTACATATTACATACGCAATATGATGGCATTGTTGACTCTCCTGGCTTTGCTCTTCTTCCCATTTTGTTCTCCACTATTTAATTATGGATCTCTACAGATATATGTGGATTCTCCCTTTTCCATCACTGTAGATAATTACTTTATGACCAAAACAATGAAAAATTGATATGTACTGACAAATATATATTTTAAAAGTAATCAGTTCAATAGGGTTTATTTTATTTTTCAAGCAGGAGTAGGTACTGTATCATGTGCGATGCTTTTGTTAAATATGCAAGTAACTATTTTGTTAAAATTTGTTTTGGATTTATGGTGAAATGTGCCAAAATCAAGACTCTCTGCTCACCTTCACTCTTTCATTCCTCTTTTCTCCCGCCTCTGGAATCCATCTTCCATCTTCCCCCATCCAAATCCTTGATCTTTTCTACCCCCGTTAATTCACCCCAGATCCACTGTTTTGAAATACCGACTTCTTTCCTGGAAGTCCTTGCAGTGTCCATGTGTTTTATACCTCACTCACCATTCCCACGCCTCCTGCCCCCAAGCCCTCTCCCTCCCACAGATCTCCCGATGTCCCTGCTCTCAAATGTTGTGTTTGTGTGCTTCCCCCTCGCTCCCCATCTTGTCTCCCGCTCCCTTTATTTCGTCTTATGTGTCCGTTTGTTTTTTTTGTGACCAATGTTAGCTCTTACACGAGCCTCGATCTTGTATACAAAAAAAACCAAAAAAACTAAACAGACTTCTTGATATTACAAATGCCATTAGTTTCTCAAACTTACAAAAACGACTTAAAGGGAACATCGGATGCAGGAAATGCAAACAGGCAGCACTCAGACAAGAAAAGACGATAGGAGTTGATGAGGAAGAGGGGGAGGAAGGAGAGGACAGGTGGATGGGAAAGAGGAGGAGGTGGAGGTGAGAGAGAGAGAGAGATAAAAGGGGGGCAAGAGAGAATGGAAGGGGGGACACAAAGAGAGGAAGATGGGAGGTAGATATGAGAATCAGTTGATTGTACGAATATTCGAACTGCTTTTTCGGTTTCCCGAGTTGCCCAACTATTGTGTATGGAATAGGTTTGCAAGATCCCCTGCAACAGGAAATAAAGGAGCTTGCCTTCTCAATGAGTGTTGTGACGTCATAGGCAGGTGCTGCTCCTCAACTAGGTACCATGATGCCACCAGCAGTGTCCTGAGTAACTATCGGATGATCTTAATGTCTCTCCTACTTTAGTCAGAGTATCAACAATGTGCCATGTTCGTTGAAGGCAATGTGCATTTTTTGTTTTGCATCCATTGTTGTATGTGCTGCCATGACAGCTGGGTCAATGTTGCTTTTTGAGAAGGAAGAAATGCTGTTTGATGCAACATCCTGCATGCATTGTGGCAACAATTTGGAGTCTTCCATTCTTACAGTGGACAATCAAAGCCAAACTGGGCCACTAAAAACTGAATACGCTACCTCTTAGCTGTTGTTTCAACCTGTTGTTCAGACAACAGCCACCCTTAGAATAATTTACACACACAACTAAATCATGTCTTTGCTCATTCATTATTTGTCCAAATTGTTTTCTGCATATCCGTCCAACTGTTACATCGTCTTCACACACTGAGTCTTCTACGTACCAGCAGTTCCCATGTGAAATGATGCTGTCTCCTCTTTATTCCCAACTTTATTCCCAAATGATGAAAACATCATTTCATTACGCTTTGTGTAAATATATTTTATTACTCAGCATTTCACTTTGATGTCAATTTTAAACACTATGGTACTTCCCTACCATCTATCCCTACCCCGCAAACCTCTCCCCCTCTGCTTATAAGTAGGTCATCCATCGTACGGTTTAAAGATCCCAAAAGTACTTGAATTTTGATCGTTTGCTGCCATATTTGATTGCAGGAAAACCTTTAACAACCTTCTCTCAAACCGCTTAACGGATCAATGCAAATCTCTTAAATTTGTGATCAACTACCCAAGGGAAACATAGTTTGTTAACAATGATGTCATCAGCAGGAAAACCTTTAACAATCTTCTCTCAAACCGCTTAACCGATCAATGCAAATCTTTAAATTTGTGATCAACTACTCAAGGGAAACATATTTTGTTAACAATGATGTCATCAGCAGGAAAACCTTTAACAACATTCTCTCAAACCGCTTAACCGATCAATGCAAATCTTTAAATTTGTGATCAACTACTGAAGGGAAACATAGTTTGTTAACAATGATGTCATCAGCAGGAAAACCTATCCTGCCTCCCCCCAGGCCCTCTCCCTCCAAGAACATCTCCCGATGTCCCTGCTCTCAAATGTTGTGTTTGTGTGCTTCCTCCCCTTCTCTCCCCATCTTGTCGACCGCTCCCCTTTTTATATACTTTGTTTGCTTGTTTGTTTGATTTGTTTGTTTGATAAATGTTAGCTCTTTCACGAGCCTCGACTCTGTATACAAAAAAAACAAAAAAACAAAACCTTTAACAACATTCTCTCAAACCGCTTAACCGATCAATGCAAATCTTTAAATTTGTGATCAACTACTCAAGGGAAACATAGTTTGTTAACAATGATGTCATCAGCAGGAAAACCTTGAACAACCTTCTCTCAAACCGCTTAACCGATCAATGCAGATCTTTAAATTTGTGATCAACTACCCAAGGGAAACGTAGTTTGTTAACAATGATGTCATCAGTCACGTGGTATGAAAGCCATATTCGATCATAATAAAACCTTTAAAATCTTCTTCTCTGAAACTGCTTAACTGATTGTTGCAAAACTGCCTATGTGATCGACTAACCATAGGAATTATAATTTAATAGCAATGGTGTCATTGGTCACGTGGTCTGGCAGCCATTATTAGATCAAAGGAAAACCTTTGAAATTATTTTTCTCTCAAATTGCTTAACCGATCAATGTTAAACTTTTTTTAAAATGATGGACTACCCATGGGAACGTTTGATTACAATAAGCTAATCCGAAACACAACATGGCCATCGGTGGCATAATACAGAAAGTGAGAAATATATCTTAAAATATGAATTGCACTCCTTGGAGTTGTATTTTATCAATTATGGCTATTTTTGACACAACACGATATGACATCATCATACCGGAAGTAGGCAATATCTCGAAAACCAAGTCTCATGGACAGCAGGGAGTAGCACTAATGTGAACATTATGTTAACACTACCTGACCTAAAGTGTGTATTCTAAATCCCCCGTTTATTTTTACCATGATCCATCCAACATTTCACTTTTTGACAACAGCCAGGTGAGCTACCAGACCATTGGTCCTCGATTTGTTTTTTATATTGTTCCTTCGCTAATAGCTCATTTTAAAAAATTTAAAAATCCTGTTCATTATACATTACCCACTCTCACAAATGCATAAACAACCACAAAAAATAATCAAGTACACAGAGACTCCAACATTGATTCATTTTGTTTTATCCTTCAACATGCCGCAAGCCTTTACACTCACGACTACTTCGAAACATTTACCTCATCAACACTGATGGAAGTGGTTATCTATTTATTAAGTATGCACAATGTGGAGAAAGTTCTAAATTGAGGAAAAAGAGAAAAAACGAGGTTCGGGGTGGAAGTTCGGGTGGTTCGGGGAAAGAAGGTTGGAAGGAGATAGGAATCATGGAAGGGAGGGGAGGGGAAAAAAATATGGGATGGGGAGGGAGGGCACAGAGAGATGGGGTAAAGAGAGAGAGATGGGGGAAGGGTAGAGAGAGATGGGAGGGTGGGGGAGAGACATGGTAGGGGTAGGAGGGTTAAAGAGAGATGCAAGTATGGAGGAGAGAGATGGTAGGAGGGTTAAAGAGAGATGGAAGGGGGGAGGAAGCGATGGGTGAGTGGTTGGAGAAGGAGGAGAGGTCAAAATATGAACATGTAATAAGCATATTTATACTAACAAAGTTCTCATTATGCTGGCTTGTTAACATGACTATCACTCTCACTAGTGTGAATACTCAAACCACCCGAAAAATAAAATTACTTTCACGAGTAACCTGCAAGTCCAGTTTCCCATTGGCTATACGGTTCTACCGCCATTACGTCACAAATTGATGATTATTTGTTGTTATAAATCGATGCGTTGTGTAAGACTTTTCTGCCAAAGTTTTGGCTGCAGCAGAAAATGGAATGTGCACTTGTTTTGTGACCCGGAAAAACGCTGGAATTTGTATTATATGCGACTGCTTCTTATGATTAAGGTACTCCACTCTGCAATATCCCCGACCATAACGCACCCAAGCAGTAGCCCTGAAATTCCATAAACCTCGTGCACAACCAATTTCCCCTTTTTAGTTGAATTCCAAAGCTGACATAGATCTACAGAGTGGAGCGCTGCCATTCGGTTGCATAATTACCCAAAACTCATAAGTTTGCACTAAATAATTCAATACAACCTCACACGATGTGCACAGTTATGAACAACTCGGTACGATCTGCTGCACATTTGAAAACATCTCTCATGATCATTCAGAAGTACATGGAGAAGAGGAAGAAGTTGTTTTTTGGGTTTGTTGATCTGGAGAAAGCATTCGATAGGGTTCCATGAAAAGTATTGACATGGGCAATGAGGAAGTTAGGAGTGCAGGAATGGTTGATCAGAGTAATGATGGCAATGTACAAAAGAGCACGCACAGCTGTAAGGACGAAGGACGGGAACAGTGGTGAGTTTGAGGTGAAGGTGGTCAGGTACTAAGTGCATCAGGGGTCGGTACTAAGTCCACTACTATTTGTAGCTGTGATGGAGGTGCTGGCTCAGACCGTAAAGGAGGGTTTACCGTGGGAGTTGTTGTATGCAGATGATCTGGTGTTGATTGCAGAAAGTATGGATGGACTGAAGGAAAAGATGAACAAGTGGAAGGAATGTATGGAGACAAAAGGTCTGAAGGTGAATATCAGAAAGACGAAGGTGATGGCAAGTGGTAAAGCATGTGGTGAGGTGGAAAGAACTGGGAAGTGGCCATGTGCTGTGTGCAGGAAGGGTGTCGGAGTGAACTCCATTCAATGTACAATGTGCGCTGAGTGGGTTCATCAAAAATGTAGTGGTCTGAGAGGGTCATTTACCAGTGTGGCAGCTACATTCAAAATAATGTAAGGTGTGCACAGAGGGAGCTGCAGATGGAGGAAATGTTGAGTTGGATCTTGGAGACGGCGTGAAGCTGGAAGGTGTGAAAACATTTTGCTACCTCGGAGACATGCTGAATGGAGAAGGTGGATCAGACTCGGCAACGGTTGCTCGAGTGAGATGTGCATGGAAGAAGTTTCGGGAACTGAGTGGCGTGCTGATGAGGAGGAGAGTGTCGCTGAAGCTGAAGGGAAAGGTGTATGCTGCATGTGTGAGAAGTGTTATGATTTATGGGAGCGAGACATGGGTAATGAACGTAGAGCAGCAACGAAGGCTGGAAAGGGTGGAAATGCGAATGGTTCGATGGATGTGCGGAGTATCGTTGAGAGAGAGGAAGACAAATGATGAATTGCGAAAGATGATGGGAATAGAGCCTGTGATTGATGCTGTGAAGAGGAACAGGTTGAGATGGTTTGGTCATGTGTTGAGGAAGGATGAAAGTGACTGGTTGAGAAGAGTGATGGAAGTTAATGTAGAAGGAAGTAGAGGACGGGGAAGACCGAGAAAGACTTGGCTAAAGATGGTGGAAGAAGAAATGCGGGCAAGGGGGTTAACAAGGAGAGATGCAGAAAATAGGGCAAAATGGAGAAGATTGTCATGGGGACCGCAAGGCTAACCCCCGCTCTAGCAGGGAAAATGGCCTTAAAATGCATGTTGTTGTTGTTGTTGTCTCATGATCATTCACACAAGCTAAATACGTTTCAGTGGCACTCATTCCTACCACTGAATTTTGTGAATAGCTTCATCAAGACTGGGTAATATATGGTATAAATTTTTAATCATTCGTTATGACATTCATTAAAAATTGTCAGCTGAGTTGAACGTATTGACTGAAGTCGAAACAATACTGTTTCACTTATGGCATCCTTCATGAGGCGAACAAAGTGCTTTGTTGGATGATTTATTGCTCCAAAATCCCAATTACAGACACCAACGGCCAACATACCTTCAAAATCTCAGACGCTCACATGTCCCTGTAAGTAATTACACAAGCATACAGGTATAACAACTCCCAAAGGCTTTAGGCATTTTGTATTCATAGCTAATATTAATGCAATCCTGTACCACATGATGTCACCCGTTGGTGGTGCAGCTGCATGTGATCCGTGCATAAAGGCTTGCCGATCAGTACTTTTTTATTGGATACAAGATCGAGGCTCGTGTAAGAGCTAACATTAATCACAAAAAAAACAAATGACACATAAAACATATAATAAAGGGAGCGGGAGACAAGATGGGGAGAGAGAGAGGGAAGCACACAAGTACAACATTTGAGAGCAAGGACATCAGGAGATCTGTGGGAGGGAGAGGGCTTGGGGGGAGGAGGCATGGGAAGGGGGGGGGGGGGGGGGAAAGGTATAAAACGCATGGACATTGCTCGGACTTCCAGGAAATAAGTTGGAATTTCAAAAAAGTGGATCTGGGATTAATTAACGGGGGTAGAAAAGATGAAGGTTTTTGATGGGGGAAGATAAGAGATGGTGGTGAACAGCTGTTTTAAAGACCTGGACGGAGGAGTGGGATTGAAGAGAGTGAGGGAGTTTGTTCCAGAGGCGGGAGAAAAGAGGAATGAAGGAGTGAAGGTGAGCAGAGAGTCTTGATTTTGGCAGTTTAACCATAAGAGGGTTTCTTGCAGATCTTGTGCGACCTGTAGGAATATTTGGGGGACAGAGCACAGACAGAGCTGGGGGGAGCAAGGCCGGAGAGGAGTCGGTAGAAGACGGAAAGACCACCTACCTGCCTGCGGTGAGTAAGTGAAAGGCCCTCGGAGTTAGCTTCATCGCGGGAGATTCCAATGATTCTGAAAGCTTTGGTTTCAACAGCGTGAAGCTGAGCTCGGTGTGAGGCAGGAGACTTTGTCATGTAAAGAGCAACCAACCAGATGAAATGTATAAATAAGCGTTTTTAATCTAGTATTTCCTCCTGTGAACCTGCGATAACAGAAGATCATTTACCCGGTTAACTGTCAACCTCAGATGGACCCAAATCCTGACTGCCAAGCGCTCAATGGGACCAAATGTCAAGACGATTCCCCTTTGGTTAAATCCGAGTTTGTAGTAAGAACGCTAATTCCTCATTGTCTGCAGCAAATCAATTTGAGACGGCATTGTTCTTCGGGGAAAGTCGAAATCCGTAATGCATTTTCTTCTTAGGCCGCTGTAACACGCTTTCTGATCGACCGTGTGTACTTGTACTTTAGATGCAAATGATTGCCTCCTGTGACTTTTCTGTACCACAGTATTTTAAATACGTCACAATTGTATGTGGCTGTGAATGGTTTTACTGTGATTGTCTGAAACGTAGCTGTTTATGGCAGTTGTCACACACACCCATCTGATACACCTGATTAAAAAACATCATACGATCTTGTGTGATGTGCGTGCACCATTTCATGGAGCAGGTTTGATCTTTTTTGTTTTTAACTTGCTTCCTCCACTCCAAGGAATAAGTGGGAAAGAGTCATAAAGCGACACAGCTTAGACACCGCGCAACTGGAATGGCACTCGGTAGAGCGCATAGACCTCCGCAGGTTGAGCAGTTTACCTTTTGCATCCGACTGGTAGGCCGGATCCAGATGTTCACCAAAATCGAATCAATTCATCATTGTCACAAACCCAACCTGTCCGGCCAAGTTTCGTACGAATCCGTCCTTCCAACTTTTTGAGATATCCTGCTTAACAGACAGGGGTTGAAAACATAACCACCTTCAGTGGCGGAGGTAATAAAAGGAAAGACTGTTTATCCACCTTGATAGAGCTTGCAACAAATGTGCTCACCAATTTATTTACTTTCAGTAATAAATAAATAAAAATAATACTCATAATATTGAAGCCACAATCCTCATACCGGTATCAAAAATACAATTGTGGAGTTATCGTTTTTGACTCGGTGTCAGGAAGTGGATATAGAAACAGAGCAAGGTGTTTTACAAAATCGTAGGCAATGCGTTATAAAGATGCTGGAGTGGGCACGTTTCTGAGCGGAGAGTCGACGGGCACCGCGGGCTCCATCGCAATGGCTGGTTCAGCTGGAAGGGTCTCTACCTTGTCGGCCAGCTGTGAATGGAGCTCCCGCAACACTTCCGCACCCTGCACACACATAGCAAGCCTTTTTTTTTTTTTTTTTTTTTTTGTATACAAGATCGAGGCTCGTGAAAGAGCGAACATTAATCACACAGAAAGACAAACAGACACAAAAAACAAATAACATCGGGAGCGGTAGACAAGATGGGGAGAGAGGGGGCAGGACACAAACACAACATTTGAGAGCAGGGACCGAGAGACATGGAGACATCGAGAGATCTGTGGGAGGGAGAGGGCTTTGGGGGGGAGGCATGTGAAGGGGGGGGGGGGGGTGGGAGAGGTATAAACATATGGACACTGCCAGGACTTCCAGGAAAGAAGTTGGAATTTCAAACAAGGTGGATCTGGGGTGAATTAGTGGGGGTAGAAAAGATCAAGGTTTTGGATGGGGGAAGATAAGAGATGGTGGTGAACAGCTGTTTTAAAGACCTGGAGGGAGGAGTGGGATTGAAGGGAGTGTGGGAGTTTGTTCCAGAGGCGGGAGAAAAGAGGAATGAAAGAGTGAAGGTGAGCAGAAAGCCGAGATTTCGGCAGTTTAACCATCAGAGGGTTGCTGGCAGATCTTGTGCGACCTGTAGGAATATTTGGGGGACAGAGCACAGAGAGAGCTGGGGGAGCAAGGCCGGAGAGGAGTCGGTAGAAGACAGAAAGACCACCTACCTGCCTGCGGTGAGTGAGTGAAAGGCCCTCAGAGGTAGCTTCATCGCGGGAGATTCCAATGATTTTGAAAGCTTTGGATTCAACAGCGTGAAGCCGGGCCAGGTGTGAGGCAGGAGCACCAGCCCATAGGGGAGAACAGTATTCCATTGAGCTGCGGATGAAAGCCTTGCATGTGGTGAGGAGCTCAGGTGTGCCGAGGAAGGACTTCGCACGACGGAGGATGCCCAGTCGGCGACTGGCTTTGGAGGCCAGATTGGAAATGTGGTTTTCCCAAGAAAGATCATGGCAGATAGTGAGACCCAAAAGCTTGAGCGACAGAACTTCTTGGAGAAGATTGTTGAGAAAGTAGATGGGAGGGTTGTCCAGTCGATCTTTTCGGAGAGACATAGTAAGAGAGTGAGATTTGTCAGGATTGAAAGACATGTTCCACTTGTTTGACCAGTCTGTGATTTTGTCCAGGTCTTCAGAGAGTGAGGAGGCTGCAGACTGCCGATCTGAGGGAAGAGGAATGGAGCGGCAGAGAGTGGAGTCATCAGCAAAGAGATAGAGAGGATTTTCCAGAGAGTCGGAGAGATCATTGTTAAAGACCAGAAAAAGCACAGGGCCCAGCACACTGCCTTGGGGAACTCCAGCCTGAACAGGAAGGGGAGATGAGAGAAATCCATTTAGGGCCACACGTTGACTACGACCAGAGAGGAAGTCCGCAAGCCATGCATGGAGATTTCCATGGATACCATAGGAGGAGAGTTTGGTGAGCAGAGCTGGGTGCCAGACCGCCTTAGTTAAAATTCCAAAATAGAGATAGCAAAATATCACGTCACATGACCGTAGGTAACAATATGCAGAGCGTGAATCAGGTGATCTTATCCAAAATGGTTTGTCTCCTTCCTTGGATGATCAATTCCCTGTTCCCAGCACGAGACAATCAAGAGGACCAGCATGACCAAATAAGGGTCAAAGTGTGTCACCTATTTAAGGTGAACACATGGTCTACCTTTTAGAAATGCTCAATGATTTCAGTTTTCATTTGTGTGTTCCCATAATAAAGTATTGCTTTATGTGCATGGGGAATAATTTGTGCAGAGTCTCAGCAGAGCTCATGTGACTGAAATTTGTTCCGGTGTGAACGAGTTGTTGAGAATGTCTCGTCAGCCCAAGCTGACACCCTTGTCCGGGATCCATGCCGGAGACATCCTGCAAACCATCGACTTTCATCTCCACCCGCTCCCGTGCTACAAGCCACGAAGCATGCTGCCCTTCCCTCTCCCTCAACTGCCTCGACAATACCAGTGCGTCAGCTGTCTCGTTTTCTTCTATTCAGCCCATCCTCACAAGCACCTCAGGCCACCCGGCACCCTCCCAGCCAGGCTTGTAAGCCTGGCCCTGCTGCAACGTTCATGGACCAAGGCGGACCATGTCCACCAACCAATCCCAACCTCTTGCGAGGCCGGGCGATTGCCTTGGTGAAGTGCAGATGCCACAACGCCAGAGGAAATGCCGAGTTGCACAGTGCCCCAGGTCCCGTCGGGTGCCAGTCCCACTCCCCCGTACCCTTCTCCCCAACCCCGGGTTGGCTGGATGTTGAAGGGCCAAAGAACCCCTGGGTGCGTGACGGGAGCGATACGGAGGGAGTCACAGGTTCTTGGAAGGCCCTCCTAAGACAGACCGAGGATGCACCTCACCTGTCGCCAGGGGACCCCCGCCACTCCGGAACTGGCCGGACCTCTTGCAGGGTCGCGCATTGCGACGACCATGCGAGGGGGGCTGTTTTCCAGAAGAGAACCACATGGGTGGGCCGTCAGCAACCAGCACATCAGGTTGAAACGGAACAACCCACGCGGCTGTGTCCAAAGAAACATAGCCGCCCCAATCCGAAACATGTTATCAGGATGACGTGGTGAGAAGAATAAGAGAAAACCCCCCCCCCCAAAAAAATCTGTTCCATTTATCAAGGCAAAGGTGGTCACGTAGCTTTATTAAAATCTTAATTCTATCATTTGATGTACTATTACTTTAAAACAGGTAACAGTATCGACAAATGTGTCCCTCATTTACTATCTAGGTTTCATCAGGAAAACTTCAAGTATTTGTCTTTTGACAAAAAGTATCCCCAAATGATAAAGATGAAATAAAATGTCTTTCTCACACCTTCCTCCCAACCTCTTCCCCTTTCTTTCCCAACACCTCCCTGTTATGGAATGAATGTTACCAATTATAACATTAGCTCATATATGCACAGAGTTTGTGTTTCTACTTTTATATTCTTTAATTTCCAATGATTCAACTGCATCATTTGACCAGATGAAACGTCAAACCCTACCTGCTGAGTGGGTTGCAAACGTAATGCAAGCGTCGAGAAATACACATGCGGAAGCTTGTGATGAACATGTAGTGCAAGGCGCAATGTGTGCCGATGCACATTCTCTCTAGAAAGGAATAACAGAAGCACGTGAGATCATCTTGCTCTCATTCATAAAAAAAACACTTACTGAATTATCAAATTGACAACCTAGAATGTCTACAGCATCAATGTAGCAGCAACCATCACACTTCGTGGCCAGTTACAGAGAAAGCTTGCTTTGTTTGCCAACTGGTTAGCATTCACAGTAATGCATCAGCGATCGTGATTATAATGCCTCCTATCCATGAGAAAATAAAAAACGTTCCCGAGATGGAAGCAATCCGAGGCAGAAACACGTTTGATGTAAATATATATATATATACACACTACATGACTAAAAGTATGTGGACACCCGGACATCACACCCATATGTGCTCGTTGAACATGTCATTCCAAAATCATGGGCATTAATATGGAGTTGGTCTGCCCTTTGCTGTTACAACAGCCTCCACTCTTCTAGGAAGGTTTTTCACAAGATGTTGGAACATTGCTGCGGGGATTTGCTTCCATTCAGCCTCAAGAGCATTAGTGAAGTCGGGCACCGATGTTGGGCGATTAGGCCTGGCTCGCAGTCGGCATTCCAATTCATCCCAAAGGTGTTCGATGGGGTTGAGGTCAGGGCTCTGTGGGAACGCTAATTCCTTATTGTCAAGCCACACAATTGTCTAGAATGTCATTGTATGCTGGAGCGTTAAGATTTCCCTTCATTGAAACTAAGGGGCCAAGCCCGGACCATGAAAAACAGTGTCACGCCAATATTCCTCCTCCACCAAACTTTACAGTTGGCACTATGCATTCGGGCAGGTAGCGTTCTCCTGGCATCTGCCAAACCCAGATTCGTCCGTCGAACTGCCAGATGGTGAAGCGTGATTCATCACTGCAGAGAACACGCTTCCACTGTTACAGAGTCCAATGGCGGCGAGCTTTACACCACTCCAGCCGACGCTTGGCATTGCGCATGGTGATTTTAGGCTTGTGTGCGGCTGCTCGGCCATGGAAACCCATTTCATGAAGCTCCCGACGAACAGTTGTTGTGCTGACGTTGCTTCCAGCCACAGTTTGGAACTCGGTAGTGAGTGTTGCAACTAAGGACAGACGATTTTTACATGCTTCAGCACAGCACTCGGCAAAACGTGAGCTTGTGTGGCCTACCACTTCTCGGATGAGCTGTTGTTGCTCCGAGACATTTCCACTTCCCAATAACGGCACGTACATTTGATCGGGTCAGCTCTAGCAGGGCAGAAAGTTGACGAACTGACTTGTTGGAAAGGTGGCATCCTATGACGGTGCCACGTTCAAAGTCACTGAGCTCTTCAGTACGGCCCATTCTACTGCCAATGTTTGTCTATGGAGATTGCATGGGTGTGTGCTTGATTATAATCCCTGGTTGGTTAAGGGCTCTGACTCCACCTTTAGTGACGAGGTGGGGCCACGCCTGTGAGGTGGTAGCTCCTCCCCCTTCTTCACCGAGATGACCTCGTGCGCAATGGAGTCTGGGGCGCAGCAAACAGCCCAATGCACCCATTACTGATAGGTATATATAATTATATATACCGATCAGCAATGGGTGTGGCTGAAACAGCCGAATCCACTAATTATAAGGGGTGTCCGCATACTTTTGGCCATGTAGTGTATATATAATATGGTTCTGTCTAGTAATGTGTAAGGTGAAGCTTTACATGGTGTTCTTTATAAAAGCAGGCTGAGTAAACCCAAAAATCTATTTAATTCCTCACTTGGAAATAGCAGGAAGCAAGAATCCATCAAATACAGGCGTGTAGAAATCCTCAGAGGAAAAATCTTCAATGAGGAGAGTCAAATGTGATGTGAACAGGTGAAGGAACAGGTCTCCATAAGCTAAATCATTGTAGCTTTCCCCTAAGAAAAACAATGTGTGCCATTAAACCATTTGTTGTGCAAAGAACAACGATTTATGTCTGACATTTGATAACGACTGCACATCAGAAAATGTGGGGGGTGAATGGGAGAGAGACTATTGGTCAGGACAAAAAGGTAGCACAACAAATCCATGAAATTGAAAAATAATCGTGAATTGGGAACGGCTTTCCTTCCTGTTCCTGGATGCGAGTCAAAAGGATTTCCCTCTTTTGAAAAGCTTTCGTTTGTACAAACATCACTGGGATTACAATGTCATCGGGAAACTCGCACACCTCAGGAAAGAACTCGTGACAATGGCCGAAAACTACGTAATTAAAGGATTTATATCTGTGTAGAGGTTCATTGTTGGTTGGTTTGTATGCATCCTGTGGCTGCTGGTTGCATCATTTTCTGTGGGTGCAGCTGTGCTGGCAGCTGGCAGTAAGCTGGCACTCATTTTGCCGAACTCGGAAGGATGACAGGCTGAGTCAACCAACCCGGTGTTAATTCAACCCGATGACAGGGGCTCGAACTCAAAACCCCTAATATCTCAAGCCAGCCACCTCAACCGTTAGCCAACAGCAGGCTTAGAGTTTCATTAGTGCAGAACCATTCCTTCATGATTGGGAAAGCAGGGAAGTGGAGTATCTTTTTCATTCGCCATCTCACATATGCAGCAAAAGTTATTCATGTACCAAGAACTGGAAGCACACGGATGATGGCATTCTTGTTCCTCTGTCGAGCCAGATGTAGCACGTAGAAGAGACCCAACTGGCATGCCACGCGCTGCTTCGGCATCATCCTGCAACACGGGTTGCACATTCATTACAAAGGAAAGAAAACAGGTACAGCAAAGTGCTCTTTCGGAGGTCAAAAGTTTGGCTTAACCCCACGTATAACGTCCAATTCTACATTACTAGGGCATGCCCGTACGTGGGTGCCCGTTCCTTGCCAAAAAAAAAAAAAAACGCTACCCGTACGCTCTACCCCGCCCGTACGCCCGTAAACAAAAAAAACAACGCTCTTCGCTTCCGCCCTTCGCTCTGACTGAATTGGGAGAAATAATGCGCATAAGAAATCGAGAAATTATTATTTTCTCCGGAAGAAATCGAATTACGTACCGTAATGGCGCACGCGCTGGGCTCAGCTCGCTCTCACATCGGCCACGCCTACGCAATAACGCGTTCTGTGATTGGCTGCCGGAAGTGCAGTCCTCACTGTCCGGAAGGTCGCAAATCGCAGTTACGATGAATCGCAAATTAGTTTTAATTAGTTTTAAAACATAGTTTAACGGCAACATAGTTTGCCGACGGGAAATAAATGAATACGCTCTCAAATGTGCCATCCGAGGCAGAGTCTGTTCGCCACGTTCGGCACACGTGATAGCTCGCTGCTCTCTGATTGGTTGAATCGTTTTTTGGACATAGCTCGGTAACTACTTCTGCGATTAATTTAAAACCTTGAAAAGGCACATCCTCGGGTCCCCAGCAATATACCTGGCAAGTTTCAAGTATATCGGACCGGTAGTTGTCGAGAAACAGCGGTCACAGACAAACATACATACAAACATACAAACATACAAACATACACACAGAGATTGCTGGAATTATAGATAGATTACCCTCGCCAGAGGAGAGGGTATTGCATTTGAGTCCGTTTGTCTGTTTGTCTGTTTGTCCGCACAGAATAAATTTGATTTTCTCTGCAACCGTTGGTCCGATCGACAGGAAATTTTCACCGTAGGTGCAACTCCACGTGCATAATTATGACGTCCATGTGACGTGGTACGGTCGCCATCTTGGAAAAACCGAAAAACTTTTCACCTCTAAATCTCCAAAAGCACTGCATGGAAAAAATTGAGACATGGCTCGTTATAAAGAACTCTCCATGGGGAATAAAATATGTGAATGATGATGTCATAGGTGCCTCTATTATGACCTCATAATTCGACAAGTACAAAACTTCATCCGATCAAGATGAAATTTATTGAGCATAATCTCGGAATAAATTAGTTTAGAAAGAAAAGAATGATGACGTCATCGGTCACGTGGTTCGGCCGCCATATTTGATTTAACACAATAGCCTTAAAAATCACTGAAAATACATCCTGGCGAGGGTTTGCAATCTCTGATTGCTCTTTCTTGTTTATTAGTTGAGTTGAGAATACTTTCAAAATACCAATTACACTCCTTATAACTAACTACCTCCGCCACGGAAGGTGGATGAATGTTGTGTTTTCACCCCGGTTCGTCTCTGTCTGTCTATCTGTGAGCGGGATATCTCAAAAAAGTTGTGTACGGATTATGACAAAACTTGGTGGATGAGTTGGGTAGGTGACAAGAACGATACATTTAGCTTTAGGATCAGGGCAGCAGATCCGGCCTATCAGTGGGATACAAAACGTAAACTGTTCAGACCGGCGGACGTACGTGCTCTACCAAGTGCTGTTCTGGTCTGCATAATGTAATACATCCATCATTTCCCCAAGTTTATGGGAAAACATACATGTAAAGTAGGACAATATACAGGGAATAGGTCTGTAGAGTCCTGTGCCCAAGCCTCATTTTAATTGGTCTTCAAAAAATTTAGGCAAACAAAAATTGACGAATCTCTAACAATCGTGATTTGAAGAAAGAAAAAGTTAACGATTTCCGATCTTCACCAATCCTCTTGAGGTGTTCAGCCGAATTAAAAAGCTCAAAAATGTTTCCCGTTTCCGCCAACAATTCACTATACCCCAACCATTCCCCGAGGCTCTCCCTTTCCTCCCTTTCCTCCTCCTCCTCACTCCCAAAATTCTCGAAACAAAATGCAAATAAGCCACAATAGACCAATGTGACAACAGCACAACATGGTTTGACAGTATCCACACAAACAACATTAAATCTATGTCATTATATAATAAACTAGAACCCCACTCAGTAGAGCGCATACTCCCGCCGTGGGTGGCCGCTGCTGAGCCCTATCTTCCAATGGTAAAAAAATCCTTTAAAAA
Organism: Myxine glutinosa; assembly: GCF_964187855.1. NCBI lineage: Eukaryota > Metazoa > Chordata > Myxini > Myxiniformes > Myxinidae > Myxine > Myxine glutinosa. The sequence continues at coordinate 156,244,058 of NC_136267.1, read as the reverse complement.
ATTCCTGGATCCGGAATAATATCCTGAGCTTCACCAAAAACTAATCAATTCTTCCTTATCCCAAGGGCAATCATCCCACCAACTTTCATCCAAATCCGTTCAGAACTTTTCCGGATATGTTGTTCACAAACACACGAACACACACACGGACGGACATGATCAAATGCATTACTCCCTGGCGGGAGTAATTAAAATCACAATCTGAAGTGAAACCTGGTTTCAACGACCACTAAAGGGAACCCCAAACGTGGACTTTGAAGACAGGTGGTCACTTAATCCTGGCATGTCAAAATACTCTTATCCCAGCTAAGCTGAGGCTTGATTAAACCTTACCAATAATTTTTATTTGACATTGATTTGATTTTTCAGGGTCCCTCATCGTGAGTAACACTTGACCCAAAGAAAGCAAATGGAAACCTGTCGCAACAAACTCGGGAAGTGTATAGTCAGCAGAGGCCTACAGGCCTGATGCCTCAGGCCCACCAGAAAACCAAGATGGTGGCCATATTATTTCGTCTGGGTGCCGTGGTGGGTGGAGTCAAGCGACAAATGCGTGTGGAGTCCGGCAGCTGTCTAACCAATGGGTGCACATTTCAAAAATTGACCCCAACAAGAACCACAACAACAGCAACAGCAACAACAACCATGCAGAGCTTTTGAAGACCTGCACACATCAGTTTATATGAAGAAGATTTATATGATGACGTGTTCAACAGGAAGAACTGAAACGTTACCTTCGGGTGGTATGGAGCGTTATTATCAATGAAGAGCAAAACATGCTGGTTTTCATGTTGCATTTTAAAAACCAAGTCTCTCAGCCACTCGTCAAACACAGCACTAGTCATCCGTGCTTTATCGGGCCTGTAAGTCACTGGAAGATTCTTTGGGCCCAACCTTTCTAACACAGTGGGGCTTCTTTGATTTGCCCATCACGAGCAGTCATAAATTGTCGCATGTTAAACTGTCACACAGAGCGATAGTCAATCCCTGTTCGGAACGCCTATCACCAGCACGGTCCTCTCCTTTCACATGAAAACATGTCCCTGGTAATGTCACAAAAGAACAGCCTTGTCTCAGACACATTAAATATGTCAATTGGAGCAAAATTTTCGCAGTCTCCCGGCAACTTTGATTCCCAGTCATCTACCACAGAATCATCAACATTCCCTCGTGCTCACCGCTCTTTCTTTCCCCCTGAACACTGTGTTGTGTCTTCTTTAAAATGATTCCAGGCATCTGTTTGAAGTCTTCCATGGTGTTCAGGCTACTTGAGCAGCAAACTGTAAGGCCTTTCCCTTCTACAATGGTCAAGCAGTGTTTATCTGCCTGGCCGTTGCATCTCGAAAGCCCGACTAGCACAGGTGAGTGATGTCTTCATTTCCCGTTTTTCTCATCTGTCTTTATCAGTCCCAGGACACACGTTTTTACGCTTCTCTATCAGTTCAATAACTTTTTGCTTGTCAAGTAAGAACTTTTCTGCTCTTAGCAGGAAAGTCCATCTTGGTTATCAGCAAGGATAATTAATTTGTCAATCTTTTAATCATATTAATGAAAATTAGAGGAACCTTAATAACAAGAGGGAAACATTTTTTTCCCCCATTTCCACCTTTTGCACAGTGTGTCAAATCACCAAAAGGTACAACTTCAATGTAATACTCTTAGGCTATGAGCCAAGGGGGTTGGTCGGTACCATACAGATGGAGTAAGGCTCATGGTGATTTTTAGCAAGATATATGTCCCTAGATATGAAAAAAAAGTGATAGCAGTGTATAACTCTCGGCCATCTCTGTGTTATCACCCGAAATATTATTATACGCCTGCTTCGCTTCGCCAAAAAATGTGATATTTGCTAAAATTGGAATAAATATATGTTTTTAAGGACCACAGAGTGCCAATAATTTGCATACTGGATGCCAACTAATATAGTAATAGAAAATAGAACATTTGTGGGGGTTATTTATCAAAATATTGATATAATGACAAAAAATATGTTAAATTTAGTGAAAAAGTGGTCGAAATCGCTTCGAGTTCAGAATTAACATTGTACATTTTTGTCAATATTTCAAAAATGAAAACTCCCAGAGTAACATTTGACCCCTCAAAATCTTCGCAAGGAACCACTGCATTGGAATATATCATTACTTTGTAATATGGTGGTTGTTTGGGGCACATATTTTGGTAAAGTTCAAAATATGTTCAACCATACCCCCTAATTTTGATATTATAGGTGCTAAAGGGTTAAACATTACTGTATTTGCATCTGTATTACCCAACTAAATTGTTATTTCCTTTTGTCATTCCAGGTAATGTGGTGGTGGTGGTGTTAGTGCTTGCCCAGTATTGCTAGTACAATCGCAATGGAAGAACAAACCAGAGATGAGGCCAAACTTTGCCAAAATATGTGCCCCAAACAACCACCATATTACAAAGTAATGATATATTCCAATGCAGTGGTTCCTTGCGAAGATTTTGAGGGGTCAAATGTTACTCTGGGAGTTTTCATTTTTGAAATATTGACAAAAATGTACAATGTGAATTCTGAACTCGAAGCGATTTCGACCACTTTTTCACTAAATTTAACATATTTTTTGTCATTATATCAATATTTTGATAAATAACCCCCACAAATGTTCTATTTTCTATTACTATATTAGTTGGCATCCAGTATGCAAATTATTGGCACTCTGTGGTCCTTAAAAACATATATTTATTCCAATTTTAGCAAATATCACATTTTTTGGCGAAGCGAAGCAGGCGTATAATAATATTTCGGGTGATAACACAGAGATGGCCGAGAGTTATACACTGCTATCACTTTTTTTTCATATCTAGGGACATATATCTTGCTAAAAATCACAATGAGTCTTACTCCATCTGTATGGTACCGACCGGCCAATTTAGGGGGTCTGGCTCATAGCCTATCTAGTTCCCTTTCAGTATTTCTTGATTCATCATAATGCAAAAATATATATATATATTTTTCCATTTGAGAATCAAATCTGCCAGACAGAGAATCAAATACTTTCACTCCTCTCTCTACACATTCAGACACAAAGTACTGTTAAACTAAAGGTTTGTTTTCCGATTCATGTTCCGATTTGTGTTCAAAATATAACATTCAATTGAAATGAAGTTGTTCCTCGATCATAAACTGATGTTTGTAGAAACACAGACAGACATACAGATGGACGGGCAGACAGAAGTGAACCAATTGCATAACCCCACTTTTTGCTTCGTGTGCGCCGGGTAGGACAGTCGATTAAAAGGAGGAAGTAAAATACAGTACAGTAAAAGCGTTTTGATTGATGATGCAAGAGTCACGTGACCGGTTTCCACACTTGAAGTGACACGGCGACCATTTTCCAAATTTCTGTATTAAACAGGAAAATGGTTGAGTACTTTTCTCTGATTGAATGTTTTAGAACGATACAAGCACAGGTCAATATTGCAGGGTATCAATGGTAAACAAATGTAACAACAACAACAAACAACATGCATTTTAAGGCCATTTTCCCTGCTAGAGCGGGGGTTAGCCTTGCGGTCCCCATGACAATGTTCTCCATTTTGCCCTATTTTCTACATCTCTCCTTGTTAACCCCCTTGCCCGCATTTCTTCTTCCACCATCTTTAGCCAAGTCTTTCTCGGTCTTCCCCGTCCTCTACTTCCTTCTACATTCATTTCCATCACTCTTCTCAACCAGTCACTTTCATCCTTCCTGAACACATGACCAAACCATCTCAACCTGTTCCTCTTCACAGCATCCATCACAGGCTCTATTCCCATCATCTTTTGCAATTCATCATTTGTCTTCCTCTCTCTCAACGATACTCCGCACATCCATCGAACCATTCGCATTTCCACCCTTTCCAGCCTTCGTTGCTGCTCTACGTTCATTACCCATGTCTCTCTCCCATAAATCATAACACTTCTCACACATGCAGCATACACCTTTCCCTTCAGCTTCAACGACACTCCCCTCCTCATCAGCATGCCACTCAGTTCCCGAAACTTCTTCCATGCACATCTCACTCTAGCAACCGTTGCCGAGTCTGATCCACCTTCTCCATTCAGCATGTCTCCGAGGTAGCAAAATGTTTTCACACCTTCCAGCTTCACGCCGTCTCCAAGATCCAACTCAACATTTCCTCCATCTGCAGCTCCCTCTGTGATTTGTTTCTTTACTTTTTTACTTTTTTCTTTATTTTTTGGTAAACAAATGCAAACGGAGTTAAAATATGGTTTCCAGTGACATACTTTATGATGCATCACCCAGGACGCACATTGTGGTGAAGCAACTGAACTACATTTAACTTGCCTTTTTGTGATTAGACACGTCTCACATTACTACAAAGGAACTGTACAACATTGAACCGGTCTTTTCCGTTCTTTTTGGTGATCAGATGGAACACACCACTTCCGGGGTCGCTTAATTGAGGTTACGCAACCATTTCATTATGTACCACCCAATGCATTTCACTGCTCAGGAGGCAGCGTTTTACCCCCAGGATGGTGCTTGGACCTTCCGCTGAGCAGCCAACTCCCAACGATGATGATAAGAACTAAAAAGCATTTTACAGGGAAATTGTCAAATGGTCCATTATTACATCCCGTTTCAAAGCAAAATACTTCCAGCAGAAAGCGGGGCAATGAAAGCATGAAATCAATGTTACAAGTGTGAAATCTGTCATCAGATGCACAATCTGAAGTTACACACCTTGTTAAGGTATCTGGAAGCGATGTAGGATACGTTTGAAAGACTCGTTCTTCCACAGGTAGACGCTGATCAACAACGTACGTGCTGTCATCGGTGAGTAGAGACATCAAGCTGGGAAGGAAGCGAGTAATCAACTCCACATCCTGATTGAGGAATTTCAAACAAAGGAGGGTGGAGGTTGCGGAGCAAAGATAGATTATTATTTTTTACGAAAGGTAGTGCAATTAGTAAATTTGTGGTCAATACTCAAAGAGGCTACGGATTTGAAATGACATAGTAGGGTCAATATACGAAAAAAACTCACCTAACCAAAAAAAATTGATACAAAAGGTTTTTCAATGGATTCTGGTACCATTGGGCATGCTAAATAACATACTAAAAATCTAGTAACATCTGACTTCCGGAAAGGGGTCATTTTCAAGATGGCCGCCGGGAGCTTAAAATGGCCATATCTCAATTATTATTCAACCTAGAAAGGTGGTTTTGGTGTCTAAACCTGGGTTTTAGGGCCCAAGGAATCCAATTGAATCAATAAAATTGCCATCAGTTAATTATTTATTGACAAGTCCAAGATGGCATCCCAAGGTGACATCCTGATCCACTAAAATGGCTCTGTCGAATAGTAGTCAACCTAGGGAGATTTTTTCAGTGTGTATACCTGGGTTTAAGGCACCCACGAAATCATCAAAATTACTTAAATAAGCACAAAGTAATCAGGTAAACCAGTAAGCCAGGTTTACCAGCCCATGAGGCATTTGTTGTCTAAGACAGTTAGTCGCTATTCATCGTCATCCTCCGACTCCTCTGGAAGAAACTTGTTATGTGGATTGTCACATTCTTCAAGTTGGCACGGTCCACAGGCAGTAGTACATGGTAGTCCATGGTAGTCCCTTATGGATGGCACAGTCCTACTACCCTGAACACATGGAGTGCCCTCCCCCCCCCCCCCCCCCCCCCCAGGCTATAGCTGGGAAAAGTTGTGTACATTTCTTTTGGAAATGTCAAAAAAATATGGATCTTGTTTATGCATACATGTACCAAATAATATACTTATTCCTTTTGAGATGAAGATAAATTGTTTGTCAGATTTCCCCCCCCCCCCTCCCCCTCCCCAATATAAAATAGTCTGTCCCTTGCCATAACCTCTCAAGCTTTGTACAAACCTTTGTCTGTAATGATCACTGAATACTGTGGGCTGGAGTCACAGGTGGCAGTGGTGTAGACACATTACACTCTTATCTCCAATCTGAAACACACACTTGGTTCATTAGCTGGTGAGTCGGAGGATGACGATGAATAGCGACTAACTGTATAAGACAACAAATGCCTCATGGGCTGGTAAACCTGGCTTACTGGATTACCTGATTACTTTGTGCTTATTTAAGTAATTTTGATGATTTCCTGGGTGCCTTAAACCTAGGTATACACACTGAAAAAATCTCTCTAGGTTGACTACTATTCGACAGAGCCATTTTAGTGGATCAGGATGTCACCTTGGGATGCCATCTTGGACTTGTCAATAAATAATTAACTGATGGCAATTTTATTTATTCAATTGGATTCCTTGGGCCCTAAAACCCAGGTTTAGACACCAAAACCACCTTTCTAGGTTGAATAATAATTGAGATATGGCCATTTTAAGCTCCCGGCGGCAATCTTGGACGCCATCTTGAAAATGACCCCTTTCCGGAAGTCAGATGTTACTAGATTTTTAGTATGTTATTTAGCATGCCCAATCGTACCAGAATCCATTGATAAACCTTTTGTATCAATTTTTTTGGGGTTCAACCATATATTGACCCCTCTAACAGTTAATACCATACATCATACTGCAAGAATTAAAACACCCTCTCAAACAACGACATCTTCGCTTGTGAAGTATAATAAACGAGTAAAATGTCCGTCAAAAATGACGGGGTGGAACAGTTTATTCGACGGTGCAGCCTCGTGAGAGTGCCAAAGTCTGAAGCCTTGGCCTCGTGTCAGGTGTGCTTATATGTTCTTTATTTATAAGACATCATACGAACGTACTGTCATGGACAAAAATATTGGCACCCTTGCACCTTTTTCAAATAATGCACCATTTTTTCCAGAAAATTGTTGAAATTAAAATATCTTTTGGTATCCACATACAGTCACGTGAAAAAGTAAGTACAACCGAGGTAAAGTTTTGACTTTTTCAACATATTCCAACATACAGCGATTTGATCTTCATTTCAACAATATTAATAATAATAATAATAATGCATTTATTTTATATAGCGCTTTTCAGGAAGCCCAAAGACGCTTTGACAGAGTGCAAAACATAACGCATAGCAAAACATAAAGACAATTGCAAAAAAAGAAGAATCAATAGGGAAATATTCAAAGCACAAAGGAGGGAGAAGGAGAGGAGATAGTCAGGGGTTAGATGCTGTGGGTTAAATGTTGAATGCAGTGTTGAACAGGTGGGTCTTGAGTGATGTTTTGAATGTGGTGAGTGAGGAGGAGTCTCTGATGGTGTGAGGTAGCGAGTTCCAGAGGGTGGGAGCAGCGATGGAGAAGGCCCTGTCCCCCCAGGATCTAAATTTGGTCCGGATGGGGGGGGTCAGGAGGTTGGTACCAGCAGAGCGGAGGTTGCGGGTGGGAGTGTGTCTGGAGAGGAGGTCAGCCAGGTAGGATGGGGCCAGGTTATGGAGGGCTTTGTAGGTCAAGAGGAGGATTTTGTACTGGATTCTCTGGGAGATGGGGAGCCAGTGAAGCTTGTAAAGGACGGGGGTGATGTGGTCACGGGTCCGGGAATGGGTGAGTAGACGGGCAGCGGAGTTCTGAATGTATTGGAGTTTATTGGTGATTGTTGAGGGTGAACCATAAAGGAGGCTATTGCAGTAGTCCAGACGGGAAGTGATGAAGGCGTGGATGAGGGTTTCTGCAGCCACAGAGGAGAGGGATGGACGGAGACGGGCGATGTTTTTCAGGTGGAAGCAGGCTGTCTTTGTGATCTGTTTAGTGTATTTGTCGAAGGAGAGGGTTTGGTCAAAGATGATGCCAAGATTCCGGATGTGAGGGGAGGTGGACACTGGGAAACCGTCGATGTTGAGGGCAAAGTTATGGGTGGACTTGGTGAGCGTTTTTGGGCCAATGATGATTATTTCAGATTTATCACAGTTAAGTTTGAGGAAGTTGATTTGAAGCCAGGATTTTATTTCAGTGATGCAGTTTGTCAGGATAGAGTGGGTGGCGGTGGAGATGGACTTGGTGGAGATGAAAAGCTGGATGTCATCGGCGAAGCAGTGGAATTGGAGACCATGACGGCGGATTAAGTGACCGAGGGGGGACAGGTAAAGGATAAAGAGGAGGGGGCCAAGAACTGAACCTTGGGGGACACCTTGGGGGAGGGGAGCAGTGGGGGATTTGCAGTTATTGATGGAGATGAACTGACGTCTGTCAGAGAGGTATGATTTAATCCAAGAGAGGGCAGTGCCGGTAATGTTAAAGGTGGTTTCAAGTCGGGTGAGGAGGATGGTGTGATCGATGGTGTCAAAGGCAGCGCTGAGGTCGAGGAGGATGAGAATGTTGAGGTTGCCAGCATCAGAGGAGAGGAGAAGGTCGTTGGTGATTTTGAGGAGAGCAGTTTCAGTACTGTGGTTGGACCGGAATCCGGATTGGAATGTTTCATACAGGTTATTGGCAGAGAGGTGATGCTTGAGTTGAGTGGCTACAGCGCGTTCCAAAACCTTTGACAGAAAGGGTAGGTTGGAGATGGGTCTGAAGTTATTTAGGGTGTCAGGGTTTAGTCCAGGTTTTTTCAGAATGGGGGTAACAGCAGCAATTTTGAGGGATGGTGGGACGATGCCTGTAGACAGGGAGGAGTTTATTGTTGCAATGATAAGTGGAGAAAGAGCAGGAAGGGAGGCCTTGACAAAGCTGGAGGGGATGGGGTCAAGAGTGCAGGTGGCAGTTTTCATTCCGATGAGGAGTTCAGAGAGGTCAGTAGGGGAGACTGGGGAGAATTGAGACAGGGGATGGCAGGATAAGGGGGGGCAGGTGGTTTGAGGGGGAGCGGGTGCGGCGGTGGTCAAGCTGTTGTAGATGTTTTCAATTTTGCGTTGGAAGAATGAAAGGAAGGAGATGCAGTTGTCTATTGTGAATGACTGGGTGGTGGTGTTCAGGGGGCTGAGGAGTTTGTTTATTGTAGAGAAGAGTGCTTTTGGGTTTCCGGAGCCAGAGTGGATAATTTGAGAGTAGTAGGCGGAGCGGGCGCGGGAGAGGGCATCTTTATAGTGTTGTATGTGGTCCTTGTAGGCCTGGGAGTGAACTGTGAGACCTGTTTTATTGCGGAGTCTTTCAAGTTGGCGAGCACGAGTTTTCATTAGGCGGAGCTCAGGGGTAAACCAGGGAGCAGAATGGGTGAAAGAAACTGTTTTGGTTTTTATAGGCGCAATTTGGTCAAGGCAGGAAGAGAGAGTGTGGTTGTAGTAGTCAGTGAGGTCAGAAGGGGTGTGGAGGTCAACAAAGGGAGTAGTGGACATTTTTTCAGAGAGGGTCGATGAGAATGAGGCAGGTGAAAAAGCGTTTAGCTTACGGAAGTTGATAGTGCGATAATGCCTTGGTGCTGGGGTGGGGATGTTGATGGTCAGAGTGATGGCTAGGTGGTCAGAGAGAGTGAGGTCGGAGCCAGAGAGATGGTGCAAAATTAGTCCAGTAGAGCAGACAAGGTCCAAAATGTGACCACGGTTATGGGTAGGAAAGTTGACATGTTGAGTGAGGTTAAAGCAGGTGAGTAAATCAGTGAAGTCAGTGGTTAGCGTGGAGTCAGTGGAGTCCATGTGGATATTGAAATCACCAAGGAGGAGGATTGAGGGGGAGAGGGAACATAGCTGGGTCAGAAAGTAGGAGAAGTCAGACAGGAATGATGGGTGTGGTTTGGGAGGGCGGTAGACAACAGCCATGACTGACTGTGTGTGACCAGAGAGTTTAAAAGCCAGGTGTTCAAATGATGGAGCAGATGAGATGGAGATGAGGTTGGTCTTGATGTCTTGTCGGTGAATAACGGCAATTCCACCACCTCGGCCCTCCGAGCGTGGTTTATTGATGTAAGAATATCCATTGGGTGTGGTGAGGTTGAGCGTGTAGTAGTCCAGTGGTTGTTGCCAGGTCTCAGTGAGACAGAGAAAGTCCAGTTTATTTTCCAGGATGTAGTCGTTCAGGATGAGGCATTTGTTGTTGAGGGACCGGGTATTGAACAGGGTGAGCTTGATGTTGTTTTGTACGGCGGGTATGAATCCAGGTGATTTGGCCAGGGTTCGCAGACAGGAGGTGCGATTTTGTGCGTTGTTGTGACCAGGTGTGTTGGGACGATGAGTGGGAGTGCGCTGAGCCGACCAGAGGATGGGGATGGAGTGACCTGATTGTAAATAAACAAACTTACGACCGGAGCCACGGTGAATGTACCTGGGTCGACGCAGGAGTCCATTCGATCTGATTGCAGAGATGCATGATGGGGTGGAGCGGGTTTTAAGCAGGAGAAGCCTTGCGGCAGAGTACCGCAGAGCCATGCCAGCAGGAGCGAAGGCAAAGCGAGCACGCGGCCAAGGGTGAGGAGGCGAAACAATCGACACAACCAACGGGAGTGGGCCCGAGGAAACAGCGATGGAGCCGAGCAGGTGAAGCCCGGAGCAGCAGAGCAGAGCCGGGACCGCGCAGAGGAAGACTCAATGGCCATAAATCCGCCACGACCACCAGGAAAGCAAGACACGGACAATGGTCCAGTCAGAGAAGCGGCGAGCAAACGACGCCAGCGTCCTCTCACGACCGGACCGGAAAACGGAAGAGCCCATATTGATAGATAAAGGTGATATAATACAACAAATATCATGAAACATTTACATTTTGTAGTCCATTATATAATTTAAATAAACATAAATGCAAATTTCGCATGTGGAAAAAGTAAGTACACCCTTGGCTCTAATAGGTGGTATTGCCCCCTTTGGCAGAAACAACCTCAAGTAGGCGTTTCTTATAACTGTCTACCAGTCTCTGACATCGACTGGGAGAAATTTTTGCCCACTCCTCCATGCAGAATTGTTTCAGCTGTGCGATGTTTGAGGGGTTTCTTGCATGCACAGCTCGTTTCAAATCCCCCCACAACATCTCGATGGGATTCAGATCCCGGCTTTGACTTGGCCATTCCAGAACCCTCCATTTCTTTCTTTTCAGCCATTCCTTGGTAGATTTACTGGTATGTTTAGGGTCATTGTCATGCTGCAAGGTTCACCTTCGGTTGAGCTTCAACTTTCCGACAGATGGCCTTACATTATCCTCAAGCACCCTCTGGTACAATGAAGAATTCATAGTGGATTTATATGATGGTGAGCTGCCCAGGCCCTGATGCAGCAAAGCTGCCCCAAACCATAATATTTCCACCACCATGCTTTACAGTTGGTATCAGGTTGTTGTGGTCAAATGCTGTCTTTGGTTTTCGCCAAACATGTCTTCTGGTACTGTGGCCAAATACCTCTACCTTTGACTCATCTGTCCAGAGCACATTGTTCCAGAAGTGCTGGTCTTTGCCAAGGTGTTCATTGGCAAACTTTAGTCTCGCCCTGATGTTCTTTCTGGACAGCAAAGGTTTACTCCTGGCACACCTCCCATGTAGATCAAATTTGTGCAGCCTCTTTCTAATGGTAGACTCGTGCACTTTGACATCAACAGTGGCAAGAGCTACCTGTAGGTCCCATGATGACATTCTGGGGTTCTTCGAGACTTCTTTCAGCATCTTGCGGTCTGCTCTCGGGCTGAACTTGCTGGGGCGGCCTGGCCTGAACAAGTTGGCAGTTGTTTGGAATCCTCTCCACTTGTAGATAATCTTCCGGACAGTCGAATGATTGATTTCAAATTGTTTGGAGATCTTTTTAAATCCCTTCCCAGACTCGTAGGCATCTATAACCTTCTTTCTGAAGGCCTCAGATAGCTCTTTTGATCTAGGCATGGTCACGCCGCACACTTCAACAACAAAGAGCATACCAAGCTAAATAGGACAAGTTCCTCCAAGATCCTCTCTAATGATGTTCTAATCATTTCTACCTGAGCTGGTGCACCTGATTCTAATTTTAGGTATTTGAAGTAGTGATAAATGTAGGGGTGTACTTACTTTTTCCACATGCGAAATTTGCATTAATGTTTATTTAAATTATACAATGGACTACAAAATGTAAATGTTTCATGATATTTGTTATATTATATTTTAGGAGTGGCGGAAGGCGAGAGAACGAGGCCATTTGTAGGGTTCGAAGATGGTTTATTGTAACAGCAAGATCCAGCACACTAAACTCGAACGGAAGTCGGCACGCTTATATAAAGCCAAAAGCCCTCTTCGGAGGGCGTGGCTCCGGCAACCGCGCGTGCGTCACGTCCGCACAACCACAAGTCCAACAGGCCCGTGCACGTGTATTATGCCCAAATAAGGTAATCACATAAGGTAACCGCCACATACGTCCCCCCAGAATGCACGCCACAGGCCTATGCGTAGGCCGAGGCGACCGAGGGGCTGGGCAAGTCCTCGGGGGAGGCTGCCGAGGTTCCTCGCGGGCCTCCCGAGGTTGCTGGTGAAATCGAACCGAGCCGCGGGTGGAACAGAGCCGGGCCGCGGGTGGCACAGAGCCGGGCCGCGGGTGGAACAGAGCCGGGCCGTGGGTGGAACAGAGCCGGGCCGCGGGTGGAACAGCGCCGGGCCGCGGGTGGAACAAAGCCGGGCCGCGGGTGGAACAGAGCCGGGCCGCGGGTGGAACAGAGCCGGGCCGCGGGTGGAACAGAGCCGGGCCGTGGGTGGAACAGAGCCGGGCCACGGGTGGAACAGAGCCGGGCCGCGGGTGGAACAGAGCCGGGCCGAGGGTAGGCTGCCGAGGATGCAGAGTCGGAGAAGTAGTTGCAGCTTTGGACACGCGGGCTGTAGCTGTAGTTGCGCGAGGGTGACGAAGCAGCCGTGCCTTCCGAGGGTCTTGGAGTAGGCTCGCCCCTCCGGTCGTAGAGGAGGAGCCGAGCGCGGTGCGCAAACCTCATAGTCATGGCCGTCGTCGTTTCCGAAACTCCGGCATTTCGAAACCGCGTTCGAAACTGCGCCCGAAGCCGTGCGGGAGAAGCCGGCATCACCAGCTGAGGTGGCTTCCCTGGCTAGGGCGTGCTTGCCATGTTCGTTCGCAGCCCCCGAATCCGTTCGGGGGCAGCTGGGGGGTCACCAGTTTAGGAGTCGCAGAAGGCGAGAGAACGAGGCCATTCGTAGGGTTCAAAGATGGTTTATTGTAAAAGCAAGATCCAGCACACTAAACTCGAACGGAAGTCGGCACGCTTATATAAAGCCAAAAGCCCTCTTCGGAGGGCGTGGCTCCGGCAACCGCGCGTGCGTCACGTCCGCACAACCACAAGTCCAACAGGCCCGTGCACGTGTATTATGCCCAAATAAGGTAATCACATAAGGTAACCGCCACATGCGGTTACCTGCACATAAGGTACCCGCCACATGCGGTTACCTGCACATAAGGTAACCGCCACAATATCACCTTTATCTATCAATATTGTTGAAATGAAGATCAAATAGCTGTATGTTGAAATATGTTGAAAAAGTCAAAACTTTACATGGGGTGTACTTACTTTTTCACCTGACTATGTATTTCTTTTATTTGCAGTGGAACAAAACAAAAACATAGGGGCAATACCCCTGGAGCTCACCTGGTAGAATAAACAGTATACTGCACCGACTAAAGGTATTTTAAACCAATTTCAATGGTTGATAGAAGACAGGGCAGCATGTAGAATCATACTAATATAATCATAAGACTTTAAATAAACGAAGAAAAAAATACCTATTTTGGGGGGCAACTCTTTCCTGCCCTCCTTTGAACACACATTCATGTTAAAACATTGGCCTTTAAAAGCTACCCTTATGAAGTGGGACAGACATCTGAACAAACACACAAACTGACATTGTGTTTTATATAGGGTAGATTCTGGTAGATCGGCTGCACAGATTTCCAATGGTCAGTCAGTCTTCTCGTACCCTCCATCGTAAGTTCCGAGTTTTCCATTGCTAGTAATTTATGCTGGTCAGGCCACTGGTCCATCTCAGAGCAACCTACTATGGATCGGGCCACAATGCCAGCACACACGAGTCTACTTTTTAGCTCACCTGGAACGAAGTTCAGTGGAGCTTATGCGATGGCGCGTCTTCCGCCGGCCAGTCCGTCTGTAAACACTTGAAACTTCTTCTCCGAAACCGCTGATGGGATTGTGACCAAATTTGGCACAAATGATACTTGTTGTGTTGTGACTAAAGTTTGTTCATGGCATTAAAAAAATCTGGGTCCAAGGGGGTTTACCGGGGTCAAAGTGGATCCATGTTTGGCCCCCCAAAATAGGTATTTGCTTTTTCCTCAGAACTTACACACACAATTTCGATGAAACGTCACCACAACCTTCATCATCCGTGATGTACCAATGTTTGTTCAAGGCATTGGAAAAATTGTGGTCTGAGGAGGTACACGGGGTGGGAGGGGTGGGGCAGGGGTTGCCCCATTTTTTTCTTTGTTTGTTTAAAGTCTTATGATTATGTTCGTATGATTCTGCATGCTGCCCTGTCTTCTAGCAAGCATTGAAATTGGTTTAAAATACCTTTAGTCAGTGCCGCATACTGTTTATTCTACCAGGTGAGCGCCAGGGGTATTGCCCCTATGTTTTGAAACTTACTGTGGGTTGTTTAAAGGTTTACAAACAACCGTTAGCGGACAGTAAAGCTAGGTCAAGATGTCAAAAAGAGATGCCATCATTCTTTGATGCATCGCCCTACCTGCAAATTACCTGGGCAATAGCTTGTAGTCAAATCCTACCTCCAGTCGAGCTCTAACCCGAATTGGAGAGCTCCAAGTACAATGTGCATGGGTTATCAAATCGATTGATCTTTTGAATAAATTTATATTCGGTAATGTGGGATAACCCACCAAGGAGGGCTCAAAAACCATAAATAATCAACCCTTCCTCCAACTCCAGTTTTCATTATTTTTCCTTTAAAGGGTATTAGGCTCATAGAGGAGCTGCAACATAAACCATGCACACACGCAGACGAATACAAGAGTCAAACAAATAAAAAAGACAAAAAAAATTCTATATTTATATACAAAAATTCACTGCGGGTCTTTTCAGGCAAAAACAGCCACTGAACCTTGGGAGAGCAATATCCTTTCCTCAAGCAATCTGGGTACCAGCGACAACATATGTTTATGAGGATGTTTTTTCTCTTTGCACTCATTATGGCCAATAAGGAGGAAACCCTCCCTCTCGAATGGAGTTGAGCCGAGGGGTTTTGTCAGTGCTTTATCCTCTAAATGCTGAGTATCAAGCAAGGAAGCAGCACGTACCATTTTAAGTCTTTGCTATGAATTAGCTTTTAGTTTGAATTAGTTTGAATTAGTTAGTTTGAATTAGTTTGAATTAGTTAGTTTGAATTAATTAGTTTGAATCAAACTTTCCAGCTCCCAAACTCAGAGCAGACACTCTACCCATTATGCCACAGTCAACAAAAACGACAACAAAATGTTTTTGGGATACCGATTCTACCCTTGACAGGAACACCCTTTCCTGCCCTCCTTTGATTTTCCAAGTGCTCCTCCGCCAGCAAAGGTGGATGGAGGTTATGTTTGCACCCATGTCTGTCTGTTTTTCTGTCTGTGAACAGGATATTTCAAAAAGTAGTGGAAGTATTCGTACGGAATTTGGTGGACAGGTTGGTAAAGATCCGGGTCCGGATGCGAGAATTTTTAAATGATTATTCACCATTGAATGATAGGTCTAAAAATGATATTTAGCACGATATCTCAAAAGGTTATGGACAGATACAGACAAAGCTTGGTGGACAGGTCGGTTGTGTGACAAGGAAGAATTGATTCAATTTTGGTGAAGATCTGGATCTGGACACAAGAAAAAATTTTTAAGTCATTCTTCACCATTGAGAGATGGCACCAAAATTATATATTGCACGATATCGCAAGAAGTTGTGGACGAGTTATGCCAAAACTAGGTGGACAGGTTGAAGGTGGACAGGTTGTTAAGGTCAGAATCCAGATCTGGCCTATTAGTATAGGCATATTTGGAATTTCGTGTATTTTTTTTGTTAAAAGCAAAAACTCAATTGATTTTGTAAGAAGGTATCATAAGCTTTAAAAAAAATTAGGGTGGCATTTTTTCTGAACATTCTAAGACTATGAAATCGAAGATGGCGTCCAAAATGGCCGCCGAACACTAATAATGCGATATCTTCACGAGTACATGTGATACAATTACAAATAAAGTGTCTAAATATATGTTTTCTGAGACCAGGGATCGAATGGAATCATCAAATTTATGTTATATGTATGATCTACATGCCAAATTCCAAAATGGCCACCACGCACCCGCAATGTAAACTATACCTTCTCCCTTCGCATGTAATTACAAACAAAGTATCTATTTAAAGACATGTATTTTTCACAAAGAATACATAATTAACAAGCCAACAAACAGATCTAAATAAAATGAAATACTTGATTTACTGTTCAATCTCTTAAATCGTTTAAACAGGAAGATGCAAAAAGTCATACTGATTAAATGCCTGGCTTTCATTTAGTATTTTTAACAATGGATATCAAGTGAATTATAATTTTGTGAATGTCATAGAAAGTAACACCTCAATCTTCACAGTCTTCATTTATCCCTGGTTGGACAGTTTTGTTGTTGCAGCTGAAAACCCAGCATCCACAAACTTCCGTACATGGGATATTGTTCTTGCGACAGCTGCACCTTCCTTCGCGTCCACGTTTGCACCCCCACTTTATGAGGTGCAATACTGCTTCAGGAGCTGGTGGATTCAAACAGCGAACTGGAGAGAAGTGACTTGAAACTGCATCAAATGTCCAACCAAATGCAGGTGGTGCTGGGAGGCACGGGTGAGTTTCACAAGCTTTTCTCCAAATCATGGATATGTAATGTGCCCGACGAATGTGTAAGTCCAGTGAACCAGAAGTTGGTGGTAGGTTTTCTCCTTCGGCTGCACGATTTGAGTAGAGGAACCAACGGAGCTCATTCACTTTTGTGTAGATTTTGGATCGATACAAAATACAGACAAAGCGTTCCAACTGAGAGCATACATCAGCGGGCAGATCAATGTCATCATTCCTGAGCATTGCTAGTGCATCCAGGATCTCATCATCACAAGACATAAATGCCTTGAAGCACGAGTCTTTGGTTCTGCCAGCAAATCTACCAGACATATCGGAACCTGTCAGAGCATGAAAACCTAACAGTGCAGAAGCGCGCTTTGGTCCTAAGTTGTTGTATATGCTCCGCACAGAAATGTTCCTCTTCAGCCTGCCCTTTCCCGTAAGGAAGGTTGTAGACGTTGGTAAGTTTGGATACATGTAGACAAGCAACAAAAAGACGTCTGTGTCTGGGGAACTGACAACAACTTCTGCTTCATTGAGAACAGTTAGAGCATGCAGTACAAGCAAAGTGTCTGCCTCTTCTTGGCTGTGAGTGAGGAGCGAGTCTGGGATATCAACATTGCCCTTGGTTTGTGTTCCTGAGGTCACCATAAGTTGTTTCAGTCTGTTGTTGGAGCTCTTGCTGTGACATACAACTTTGTCAGCCAAATACTCGGTCAGTTGTCCTTTGGCGCGGATATCTGATAAGAAGTCCTTCAGGGAAATATGTTGGATTAAAGTGTTGTCCTTCACGTGGTAATATGTTGACTTTCCCTTGGTCCTCTTTGTCCTCATCTGTTCCTTGAGCGATGTTTTGATGTACCGGTCGAACACCAATCTGACCTCATCATATTGTGCTGCCATGTTACAGATTATCTGGAGAAAGGCATCTGCAAAGTCTTGGCATGTTTTCATTTGTTCCGTTTTGATAACTGAATTTACCACAGCCATCCCATCAATAATGATCACTCGGTGTGCTGACGATTCATCTGTTGGGTCAACATTTGTATGTTCCACTGCTGTGTCTGCCACCTGCAAGGGTACTTGGATTGCTTGGATTGCCTCATTTCTGTCAGCTTGAACATGTTGTGTGTTACTGTCCAGCTTCTCAAGATGATGAAGTATTGATGCCTTATCGTATGCCAGCAGGAGGGATCCATCTGAAGCAAATAGTGATCGAGGCACCACACCAAACTCATAAGTTCCGATGCATTCCTTGAGATTCAGCTCTGGTCGACTTCTTGAAATAACAATGAACCGTTGCAACAGTCCTCGCTCTTCTTTGATTTTGACCACCTTGTCTCCCATTCGGATTTCTGCCATTGCATTGGCACTTTTGAAGGTACCCAGTTTCTTTTTGGTCATTTTGTCCCACACAGAAAGTTTTCCTTCCGTTAAGCGTTCAGTGACGAAACCTTCAAACATCTGTTGCCCAATCTCATCACGCCGAAGGATGTCGTTGGTAGCAGTTTCATTCATAACTGCTTTGGTGAGCAGGTTGTAGATCTCATCCTCATCAGCGGATTCAAATGGGTTTCCATGCTCGTGAAATACTGCACTGAGTTTGACAAACCTTTTATGCGATTCTTTAATGTAGAGAATTCTGTTTCCCCATATAAACATCGAACATCAGTTGTTGTAATTACTTTCTCTACTGAAGGCAAAGAAGGACGAAGCACATAGTTTGTATAATCTGTTTGCTTGCTGCTCAACTGGCAAATAAAGCATAGTTCAAAATCCACCGTTTTTGACTTCTTGTTAGATGAAGACTCTGCCATTTTGGTTAATCTAAGGTCTCTAAGCTATGTTATCCTGGGTGATGGTTGCTGTGGGTACTTGCAACCTGCAAAAGAAGAAAAGAATATGTTAGTACACCATAAAATGGACAAGTGGAACCTTAACACTATAAAGCGAACAAACTGCTGCCGGTGACTGGATTCGAACGTCAATTTTCCGGCCGCCATGTTGAAATAAAAAAGGCAGCCTCTGTCTGAAATTGTGCAAAATAAAAAGATTAGTAGTCAGGTGGAAGTTATTGTTATTATAGTCACCTCTATATACAAGTTCCAAGCAGTTCATGCTGAAAACAAAAATATTTAAACCACATTAAGTTAATTTTAGCGTCAAATTTAGGGCGTTTTGCTATGGTGGTGGCCATCTTGGATTTCAGGCCATTAGAATGTTCAGAAAAAATGCCACCCTAAATTTTTTTAAAGCTTATGATACCTTCTTACAAAATCAAGTGAGTTTTTGCTTTTAACAAAAAAAACTACACGAATTTTTTTTTCATGACAAATATGCCTACAGTATATCAGTGGGATACAAAACATAAACTGTACTACCCGGCAGGGTCATGTGCTCTCCTGTGCCGTTTTAGTTAAGAGCTGTTTCTCCGTTTGCATTCCAGTTGACATTCCGACCAGTATGTGCTATCACATCATAGTCCCAGCACGTACAATTTTCCAATCACGACCCCTGCATGCCACATTACCCTCGGCGGCACATTTGGCACAAACAAATGAGATGTTTTGGATGTGAAATAAATAAACGGTCAGCTTGCAGACAATTTTTACCTCATCAGCAGATTAGTCTAATCCTGTCTGCAAGACAAGCACAAGGACAGCAGGCCGTCGAGCTAACAGCAGGACATTGCTGCCCATTTTATAACAAAGCACTTGTCTTGTTTGATACGATAAACAGTGTTCAGGTAGATTAAAGCTTTTTCCGTTATTTTTCATCATGTTTAAAGGTTTGTTCAACCTTGTCATCTGTCATCAACAGTTCTGTCATCATAAGTGATTCGTGTTTTTCCTTGACGCTCTCTCCTCTTCATGCTTATTTCTGCTCCGGTTGACATGTCAACTTTTCTCACTTGTTTAAGAGATGGGGTTTAATTAAAGCGCAAACTACAAAGTTAATCTTGATGTGGGTGTCAAGGTTCATGGAAGAGCACTATGAAAGCACTTTTGGGACATTAACAATGTTGCCATGTGTAACTCTTCGGTTAATGAACATTATCTTTATTCACAGTGGTCATTGTGCATTAGGGTGTTTCAATTTTCCGAAGTTGCTATTTTCGTGTCACTTTTCTCGTCCCCTTGGTTCTATTCATCGAAGTGACCCGTATGCCAAATTTTAGACAAATTGAATAATATTTAGAGGTTGCACACTTATAGTCTGCACTGCTTATATTCATTGCATTGCACACACATTGCACGCACACTGCATTGCACACACTGCTTATATTCATTTCATTGTGTTATGTTCAATGTTTTACAATTCTTTCGATGTCTTATTAATTTTTATTTTGCAAATAAATCTTCTTCTTTTTCTTAAATAAACTGGAGTAAAATGTCAAAAGTGTGCAGACTGTGCAACCTCTAAATATTACCTGATCTTTCTCAAAATTGGCAGACAACCTTTGCATATATATAGGAATGAAGGCATGAGCAAAGTCAACAAAAATGTCATATTTTAATTTTAAACCTATAATATGAAACACCCTATTGTGCATACTTAAGATGTATGAGTGTGTGTGTGGAATATCAGCCTGGTAGGTTTCATTTGCTTGCATGATTTTTTTATGAACACCTGGTTAAGTCTTTGTGATAATTACTTTGTTACTGCTTGCAACCTTTTGCTTATAATAAGCAAAACTAAAACATTTTTACCCTGCGCTCGCGAAGCGAAAAGCAGGGTTACGCGATCAGTTGTGTCCGTGCATGCGTGTCTGCATTTTAAAAATTCATTTTCTTGGCAACCGGTGGTCGGATTGACACAAAAGTTTCACCATAGGAGCGCCTCTTCTTGTAGCTTTTTAAAATGATAATTATGACGTCATATGTCACGTGGTATGGACGCCATCTTGGAAAAACTTTGCACCTCTATATCTTAGAAACTGTTCCATGGAAACAATTGAAACATGGCTCATTGTCAAGTGCTCCCCATGAGGAATAAAGATATGGTGATGGTGTCATCGGTGCCTTCGTTATGATGTCATAATTCATCAAGTATAACTCTTCATCCGATCAGTATGAATTTTTCTCTCTGCAACTGTTGGTCCAATGGTCACGAAATTTTCACCATAGGAGCACCTCCTCCTGTACAATATTTTAATGATAATTATGACATCATGGGTCACGTGGTAAAGGCGCCATCTTGGAAAAAACGAAAAAAGGTTGCACCTCCATATCTCCGAAACCGCTCCATGGAAAAATTGAAACGTGGCTCATTGTAATGAACTCCACATGGGGAATAAGTATTGTTAACGATGACGTCATTGGTGCCTTAATCATGACGTAATAATGCCACAGGGACAACACTTAGTCTGATCTGTTTGAAATTTCTTGAGCGTGATCTACGCAACAATTATATTAGAGAAAATATAAATGTATGATGTCATCACTCACATGGTGTGGCAGCCATATTGGATCAAAGAAAAAAAACCTTCGAAAACAGAAGAGTTGGTTCGCAACAAGTTGACTGCGCAGGGTAAGTATTCTATGAATACTATCTAGTTAACTAGAGAGTTTAAAAAACGCATTAGCCCATGCTAATTTGAGAAATAAGGACATGGGCGGGGTCTACAAACAGCAAATTTGATTGGTCGTGATGACGTAACATGCCGTAATATTTGTGCAAGAACTGCTAAACAGAAGGGTTTTGAAAGTGCCAAACGTGATTTGTGTTCTACAGTGTTCAAGTATATAATTTAATTGAAATAAAATAAAAGATTTTAACGGTTGTAGAAACAAATTCCGGAAGTTTACCACCGTTGATGCAGCATCTATTACACCACCTAATTTAACATGTTACATTAGTTCTTCGAGCCTGCTATTTTTGTCCTAAAACATCCTTAAAAACAGTAAGTGTCCTGTTTGGAATGATTTTCAATTTTGTTTGACTGCCAGACAGGTATAAGTAAAATTACATTACTCGTTTGTGCATGCGCAATCGGGATGAATTCAGAGCCCAAGTACTGCTAAACTCTCGGTTCTTAATCCAATTCATATTCCGATTTGTGTTCAAAATATAACATTCAAATTAAATGAAGTTGTTCCTTGATCATAAACTGACGTTTGTAGATGCACAGACAGACAAACAGAAGTGAACCAATTGCTTAACCCCACTTACCGCTTCGCGTACGCAGGGTAATGATTGGAGATATGTGCAAAATTCAAGTTATGACTGTACTTAAATGAGATACGTACATCATATATACCATTTGACCTTTTATGACTTCATGTGATGATTACAAATCATATCCAAAGTTTAGAACGACCTGTGTAACTGCACAATGCAAGTTCAATACAAATAGGAATTTCTCAGCAACCAAATGCACAGGTAGATAGATGCACATTTGTAAAGTGATTAGTATGCTAAGACTTCCCAGTGGAGAAGTCTGCCTTATGAATGTCATCTGAGAATTTGTGCCATGGATAGACTGCACAATAGTGTGGGCAAACAAGAATCCATTTGGAACGTAAAAATAAATTCAGTAAAAACAAATAAGGAAGCGAGGCAGAAAACCACGAACATAAAGATTTGTTGATGAGAAAAAAAATAGTGTTGTAAATAAGACAAGAAAGGCAAAAGTGTCTTCACACACTTACACTTAAAAAAAAATCAAACAGTACTCAGGAGAGCGCATACCTCTGCCAAGCTGAACAAGCGCATACCTCTGCCCTGGTGTTGGGCTAGCGGCTACGGTGCCAGCTTAGGATCCCAGGATCCTGGGTTCGAATCCCGGTCGATCGCTGAATTAACGCCAGGGGGGTTGACTCAGCCTGTCATCCTTCCGAGGTCGGCTAATTGAGTACCAGTTCACTGGTAATTCCCTGCTTGTCGTAAAAGGTGACTAACAGAGTTGGCGGCAGGAAGGGCATCCGGCCGTAAAACATTGCTTCAAAAAGGGGACCAAAAAACAACAACAACCACGGTCCCCAAAAAAGGCCAACCCCCGCTTTGCGGGGAAAAATGGCCTCTAAATGTGGTTATTATATTTATTTTATATCCTATTGATAGGCTGGATCTGGATTCAGACCTGAACCAAAATCTAATCGGCTTGTTCTTGTCACCTAACCAACTCATCCACCAAGTTTAGTCATAACTCGTCCATAACTTTTTTAAATATCATGTTATATATTGCTTTTCGCCCAATCTCTCAATGGTGAAGAATCACTTCAAAATTAAATAATTCTCGTATCCGAATCCATATTCAGATCTTCACCAAAATCGAATCGATTCCGTCTCGTCACACACCCAACCTGTCCACCAGGTTTCGTCCAAATCCATCCACAACGTTTTGACATATCTTGTTCACAGGCAAACAGACAAGCAGACAGACAGGCAGGGGTGAAAACAACCTTCATCCACCTTCTGTGGCAGAGGTAACTAGAACAATGCGACTGTGTTGCTAATATGCCTCTGCATAGTCCCACAGCGGGTAGATGCCATCAGTCTGCATATGTATGGGGAGTGGATCACGCTTGTGAAGTTTCGTGTTGATCGGATAAGGTTCGTTTTTCTATCCAAGATGGCTGCCAAACCACGTGACCAGCGACATCATCATTTTCAAACTACATGCAACAGTGGTGTTAGATTATATTTGTAAAATTTCGCATCATTAGGGTTAGCGGTTTCAGAGATATAATTTTTTTTTTTTTTTTTTTTTTTGTATACAAGATCGAGGCTCGTGAAAGAGCTAACATTAATCACACAAAAAGTCAAACCGACACACAAAACACAAAAAATAAGGGGAGCGGCAGACAAGATGGGGAGAGAGGGGAAGGATACAAACACAACATTTGAGAGCAGGGACAATGGGAGAAATGTGAGAGGAGGGCTTTGGGGGAGGTGGGAGAGGTATAAAACATATGGACACTGCAAGGACTTCCAGGAAAGAAGTTGGAATTTCGAAAAAATGTATCTGGGGTGAATTAGCGGGGGTAGAAAAGATCAAGGTTTTGGATGGGGGAAGATAAGAGATGGTGGTGAACAGCTGTTTTAAAGACCTGGAGGGAGGAGTGGGATTGAAGGGAGTGGGGGAGTTTGTTCCAGAGGCGGGAGAAAAGGGGAATGAAAGAGTGAAGGTGAGCAGAGACCCTAGATTTTGGCAGTTTAACCATAAGAGGGTTGCTGGCTGGTTTCAAACCAGCTTGTGCGACCTGTAGGAATATTTGGGGGACAGAGCACAGAGAGAGCTGGGGGAGCAAGGCCGGAGAGGAGTCGGTAGAAGACAGAAAGACCACCAATATTTTCCTTCAATCCAATATGGCTGCCAAACCATGTGACCTATGATGTCATAAATTTAATATTTAAATACAAATGGGTCATAGATCATGAATGTGCATGCAATTTCAATTTTTTAGGATAAGAATTCGATTAACACATTTTTGGCTGGTATACCACTTCAAATTTGGTATACCAAATATGCCTCAAACAGGGAACCATGATTGTCATGGGGCCCGCAAGGCTAACCCCTGCTCCAGCGGGGAAAATGGCCTTAAAACGATCATTCATACCACTTCACCTATGATGTAATGATTATCATGCTTTTGTTCCCCATTGAGAGTACTTAACAATGTGCCAAGTTTCAAATTTTTCCATTCCGTGGTTTCTGAGAAATAAAATTTTAATTAATTACTTTTAATCCAACTTGGCTGCCATACCACGTGACCTATGACGTCACAATTATCATTAAAAACCTTCTGCATGGGTGTCACTCGTACCCTGAAGGTTTCGTCTCAATTGCACATATGGTTGCTGAGAAAAACGAGGTTTAGCGCATACGGACGGACGGACGGACGGACAACCCGAAAACATAATGCCTCCGGCGACTTTGTCGGCGGAGGCATAAAAATCATCAACAACAGCAATGTGTTAAATGATAAATTATGAGAAAACACACAAGCTCATCAATAATACACGTTTTACAAGCGTGTTTTACGATAAAACTTCTTGCAATCAAAATTACCAGCTTGGGCTCCTTGAACACCTGGCTGTCAATCATATCCCATGCCGCAAGCCCCAAAGAGAGCATCCTCAACAGCAGCAACAGGTCAGTGCTGTCCTGCGCATGAGCAAGCCATTCATAGATACATATCAGGAACGGGAAATGTAAAATCATGATACGGAATCCTTCATAAACATCGTCCCAGGCTGAAAGCATCAAATACATCTGCAATAAAACACAAAAGTATTACTCAGCAAAACGTGAATGTGAGGCAGGTATAGACCCACTCTAGGGAGGCTCTCCTGGCTGGCCAACTCCTGGAGGATCTTCATGGTGCTCACGGCCAACGTGCTCACAGCAAACGGGTCGCATAGAATTGTGGCCAGGTCTCTGTACACACATGAACATCGTGCACATTTGCGACCAGTATCTTATCAATATAAAACAGGTATCTCAATTGGAGAATCAAGCTACTGTAGACAGGTAGAACATTGGATAGAAAGGAAAAGGACGTCAGAGCCAGAAAAAGAGGGTTCTCAATATTGTGATGTGTTCTCTCAGAGGAACATTTGGTCTTTGAAGGTCATAGCTGACCACATATGAAGGTCATATACACTAATAGTGGGGCAACTTAGCATAACAATTGTGCATTTTGTGAGGAAAGCACCAAATTTGGCACACTAGTAGACTATCATATTATGAAAAGATCTGGATATTGGGCCATCTCAGACTCAGAGATTTGATTTTTGCAAGATTTCGATTCGATTGGGATCGAAGAGAACACCTTCTTCGTCTTCTGTACAGTGAAGTTGCCAGCCCTGAATTCTCTGGCTACATCTGGGTGCTTCATTGGGAGTGCAACCATGTCCCTCAGGTGAACAGGGACCCACCTGGCATAGTGTGTGTGGTCTACGGCATGGAACCATGGGACCAGTTCCGTCAGGGCATCAAGGTACATCGTGAATGAAGCCTGCCGCAGAGAACGCACGTAGACCAGTACCAACATCTCTAGTTCCAGCACAGTTGCCCAGTACTGAAAGTTGGGAATGTCTTCTCCTCTCTGGTGACACCAGTCTTCGAACTCAGGCAGGTCTTCTGCATCATCAGCATATGTCATACAGTGGCGTTCATACGCACGGTGTTGCTGGATGTGCAGTGCCGCTGCAGTGATTTGATGAGCTTTTCTTGTGCGGGTGACGTGCGCAGCTCGCAGGAAGGAGTCGGCCGTCCCTGGCGTTGCAATCTCAGCTTGCAAATCTGCAAAATCTGCAAATCTTGCAAAAATCAAATCTCTGAATCTGAGATGGCCCAATATCCAGATCTTTTCATAATATGATAGTCTACTAGTGTGCCAAATTTGGTGCTTTCCTCACAAAATGCGCAATTGTTATGCTATATTTAGCTTAGCTGCCGGGCTATAACGTATATACGCTAACTTGGATTATTTTCGCATAAAATTAATTAATGCAAACATAGTCTTGACCAACAACAAAATATTCTCCGATTGATAAAGCAAACTCTTGCCGAGCTGCAGACTTCACGTAAACCCATGTTACTTGTACACGCGTACAAACATACCCAAGAACTTGCTCCTTCCCCCTCTTTATGCCGTCCAAAAATCCTTGCAGCTCCCGGGCCCGTTTGGCGTCCACAAACCTCTCCCGGATGCAGGCGTCCAGGCACCACGTGAACTGCAAATGCAAACCACAAAAACAGGAAAAACGCTCTCAACATTTCACTGGACGAGTCCAACAACATTAAAAACGTGCTTTGGGCATGTTAACAAGTGCCTTGTATTTACAGAGAGGATTTTGGGAAAGATGAAGAGCTGATCAGAGAGGAGGATGCTCACAGATTATAATGCGAGTCGGATCGCTCATCGAGCTCGTGATGCAGATTTTTGTATCGAGGTGGTTCGTGGGATCAATTGATTTTCAGGTATAACTTGTTGGGATTGTTCTTGTTGGCTGCATCCATTCATGATGGTGTGTTTGTCCACCCCTAGATCTACTGTAATCTATATCAATAATTCAGAGGTGTTTAAAAGATTACATCACGTACAAAAATCTTTGCACCGCAATAAAATAGGGTTAGTTATTTTGTATTTAAAATCTTTTTCATGATGTGCCGTGCTCTACAGAGAGTGCTGGGGCTGCTGAAGCAGTTTCTTGGCTCGGGTTACAATCCTGGATGGGTCGCTACTTGGACACAGTAAGTCAGAGCAGGAATTTGGCAAGCGTGCCGGAGATGGCTCGCCTACTCGTCCCACAAAGGACACTGCGGGACCTTTAATGCGCACTAGCTAATGCTAGCAGATTGAACACTCTATTTAACCGACATCTGAGGGATAGCACACACATTTATGAATCATCCTGCAGGTGAAGCACTGGGATCACAGGTTATAGCTTGGCTGAGATCCAAACTCAGGCTAGACAGCTTCGAGGTGAGTGTCCGTAACTCTAGGCCATCTTGACAGCTCCACCTTAAAATACATATACTGTAGTTCATTGATAAAAGTGTCTTAATATATTTGAGCTTCACACTGATTGACTTGTCACCTCGATAAAATACACCTTTGAAGCTCTCTCTGTATTGTTAAATGCTGTCTCATTAGTCCGTCCCCTGCACGGCGGGAGATGGGTTTTCCAATCGGGTGTGTGTGTGTGTGTGTGTGTGTGTGTGTGTGTGTGTGTGTGTGTGTGTGTGTGTGTGTGTGTGTGTGTGTGTGTGTGTGTGTGTGTGTGTGTCCGTCCAGTCCACAACTTTTTTTTACCATTTGAGTTTTGTCATCAAATTTTCACCAAAACCTTATTATGATAATACGGAGAAGGCAAATTAATAATTTTGTCAAAAGGTCAAGAGTCAGCATCACATGAAATCATCAATTTTCATCCAATTGACCTGAAATTTTAAGAATTTGCATATTGGGTCACTGAATTGGTTCACTAATCAAAAGCTGGAAGCTGATTATTATATATCAGTTACTATGCGATTTCATACCATCAGTGGTGAACCGCCATGAAGGTATCCCATCCAGCTATGCTGTACCTTAATGGGAGCGATAAGTACCGTCTGCCAAACGGCACATTATCTCTGGTATCCACGCATTATATGGAATCGCCTGGATGCAGCCAGGGGCAACCAATACAAAAATAATTTCAGTTCTCCAGGTTTCAATGAGCTCACGTAATGACGTCACCAACATGTGACTCACTGCGTTGCCCTGATGAGCCCCAAAAGGGCAAAACCAGGTCGGTAACTGGAGTTTTACATACACTTATGACAGTATCTGAACTAAGATCAAAAATTATGCTCTGTCGGAGGGTTCTCTTGAGAGCTTGACAGGCAGAGCGTACGTACATGGTGGTGACGTCATTACGTGCGCTCATTGAAAGCTGGAGAACTGAAATTATATTTGGATATATAAATATATAAATAAATAAATAAAAACTGTTTTTGTTATTTGAGCATAGGGAAGAACAAGACGTTTGAATACAAAAGGACATGGACGGGGCTTTGCATTTTCAGATGCTTTCTAGTTCAAATTGAATCCCATCAAGATGGATGTCACATTCAAAACATAAGACAGAGACATCTCAAATTCAAAACTTCCTTACACCTGATCAAGCTATCATTCTGCAAAGGTAAAAGGCACCAGTTTATGGTGCAGAGGTAGTGCATCTACGTTTAAGCAGTCTGGTGTGGTTTGCGTTCTCATCCCGACTATAAATTGTTGGATTTGTGTTTCACAGATGAGGCATTGCATCAAAAATTGTGCCGTTTATCGGACAGACCTTAGTCTGTGGACTCATCTGCTAGCATTAGTTGGTGGATGTAAGATCTCCTACAGTCTTCTTCACAAAGTGGGCAAGTTCACACTGGCATCCTGGCCAAATTGCTGCCAGCTTCAGTCAAATATGGTCCAGCAAACCAGTTCTTGGCATGCTCAAGCAACCCCTAACTTAGTAGGAAAATGGCGTTGGGAAGAGATAGCTAGAGCTCAACAACAGCATACTCACCTTCATGGTGTCTCGTCAGGGTTCGATTCACAATGCAATAGGGCTCAACTACAAACCATCGTGCTGGTGCTGCCCAAGTAGAGCTTTGCATCACGTAGCATGCATCATTCTCCAGAGAGGACGTTAATCCATTTGCCCTATCTGCTCATTCATTCACATGCAGCATGTGGCTGCTTGTTCTGAGCATCATTGCTGGGAAGGCAACTGTGCCACTGATGTCCCTTGGCAACTGTCCCTTGTAGGTTCGAGGAGGAATTTCAAACTTAGCCGGGATGCAGGCAATTACTGACCTCTTCACATAAGAGACAGTGGGATTTTTAACCTCAATCAACCAACGCTATCAGATGAAACAGCCAGCTTTAACCTCCATCCAAAGGAAGGCACGCATATTGATGAGTTGCCTAAAATATGAGGTATAGCACATACGCATTTTTTGTACCAATCAACAAACAAAAGGTTCACAACAATATGAGGCCCAAAAGTCACTGCGTGTGAAAATCTAATGAGTGCACAAACTGAAACATTCGAAATAGCTGTATTGAAGTTCTTTCACGTCGCAGGGATGCCAGCAGAGAGACCAGGCTTGCCTTATGGCAGGGGTCAATGGAGCAAATCTCATTGATCTCCAGGTCGTGCAGAGACATGAGCAGCTCAGCACGCATCGTGCAGTAGTGCAAGTTGCACGTTCTTAAAAAGAGAGTCCGCAAGAACTGTAGTACCATGTCATACAGCAGCGTGCTGCGGCCGATCATACGGGTCAGGTTCCCCACGATCTGCGTTGCCGGACAACGACAAGAAATTGTGAAGTACGTGTAGACGAGAGCAAAGATAACTTTAGGGGCATTAACACTCCGGACTTGATCTGCAGCCTCGCCTTACCTGCCCCTGGCGTCGCAAGCGGGGTGAGGCTGTGAGCATATGGTGAGTGAACGAAAGCTCTCCATCAAGCAACAGGTTATCCTTCTCGGCAATATACTCCCTGAGCAAGGGTGACACTTCATCTCCCAACAGAGTCTGGTTGTCTTCCCATATTTGACGCTTCACCTCGGTGGCACATACGCCATACAAGGCAGGATCGGACGTCACGTGCTTTAGGTATTTCTCCGGAACCTTCAAGTACAGGAGACAGATATAAAAATCGATTCCTCATTCGGAGTACCGGTGCATTATCAAATAAATGTTGGAATGATTGCATCATACATCACACGAGTTCTAACCTTCGGTAAGTGCTTCATGACATGCATGACCACAGGCTGAATTGCTGGCATCTTCACCAAAGGAAAACTCTTTTCCAGAAGTTCTTCCAGCTTACTATATCTGACATCAGATCATGGATCATCGATTTGTCATTTGTCACACGACTACTTCATAGTTCTTATAAATGTAAGACATGTCTTAAAAATCAACAAAACAAATGTTAGAACTTATTGTTCTTCTGATAATTTACTCTGCTCGGACGCGTGGTATGTCATGCCAAAGGCCTCATCGTGCTCTTATGATTAAATTAAAATGGGATTGAAAAACATGTTTCAAACACATGTATCATGGTGTATCCTGGCTCTTTTAGCGGATATCAAATGCCTTTTTAAATTTCATTTTACGTTCATCACTTTACATCTCGTCTCCTTTATCGGTTAAAGTGGCTACCTTAAGATCTTCGAGGGTCTTGAGTTTGAACCCCTGTATGTTCAAGTTCAGTATTTTGTCGTAAGAAATAAAATGATCAATTTGGAAAGCAGAAACAACAAATGTTTTACGAGTAAGAATGGACTTTCAAAGCACAAACAACAAAACCAAATTCTCCCTTCTTTGACCCCAAGTCTCTGACACTTCAACCCAACAACCAACACCATGTCCAGGGCCTTCAATAAACAAAGAAGACACTTCCGTTCAAGGCAACAATTTACACACGTATTCATACTCCTTTGCTTTACATCCAGGAGCACAGAATTATTCCAGGTTCTCCAGTTACAGCAATGATGTTATGAGTATACCTGAGTTGCACGAAAAGAATACCGCTTCCCAAGAAAATGCAAGTTTTCGACAGATTTGGGCAGTTCTGGCACAGTAACCTTGTAGGCAAGGACACATCCATGTTGATTACAATACACTAAGGAGTTGACTTTGTGTGCCGTTCTCCTTTGGTGTGCTGCATTCTACACTCCATTATGTGGTCTCAAAGGCTTCATGGGGACGTTATCTTTATCTGTTGACAGTTTTGAACTGTTCTTGAATCTATCACCCCAAGGACATGTATCAATACGCCGGTTTTTAAGGGAAAACCAGTCAGTTTCACCTGGCTAAAGCAACCACCTTGCTACGCTAAAGCTATAGTTGTGTCATTCGTCCAGCTGTATACTTGTTATCCGGAAACATACATCTGGAAAACTGGTACCTGTATCTTTCGTTTCTGTTTATATGTACAGTCTACATACAAAATACAGGTAGTGGACACAAAAAAAGGAATAATTAATTGTCAAAAATGAATACGGAAAACCCTTTCCAACCCACCGTATTTAATTCTAAAGGGTTCTAAAGGGCAATTCTAGAGGGTTATAAAGGGAGATGCTAAAGGGTACTTCTAAAGGGCAATTCTAAAGAGTAATTCCAAAGGGTAATTAATTCTAAAGGGTAATTCTCAAGGGTAATTCTAAAGGGTAATTCTAAAGGGCAATTCTAAAGAGTAATTCTAAAGGGTAATTCTAAAGGGTAATACTAAAGGGTAATTCTAAAGGGTAATTCTAAAGGGTAATTCTAAAGGGTAATTCTTTAAAGAGTTCTAAAGGGTAATTCTAAAGGGTAATTCTAAAGGGTAATTCTTTAAAGAGTTCTAAAGGGTAATTCTAAAGGGTAATTCTAAAGAGTAATTCTAAAGGGTAATTCTAAAGGGTAATTCTAAAGGGTAATACTAAAGGGTAATTCTAAAGGGTAATTCTAAAGGGTTTCATTTGTTTCTAGGCCTTGCCTATTTTGTATTAAAAATGCCAAACTGAACCGCTTCCTTAGGAGACGAGTGCGATGTTTTTTTAAAACAAAAGCTTAGGAAAAAAAAGAAACAATTCCACCACCCCCCCCCCCCCCCCCACCCCTCTAATTAACATCGGTGTCGAGCAGGTTTGTTTCTGGTTTTCCATCCTTTAATAGTCATATGTCATTTTAAATGGAATTAAAAAGCTTGGAATGCCAGATAATTCCATTGGTTAAAATACTATGGAAGTGCAGGGGAAGGTTTTTTTTTTTTTTTTTTTGAGTTGTGCAAAAGGGTTTTTAACCTGGCATGAGTACAACAACAACAGGCATTTAAAGGCCATTTCCCCTGCTAGAGTGGGGGTTAACCTTGCGGGCCCCATGACAATCTTCTCCATTTTGCCCTATTTTCTGCATCTCCCCTTGTTAACCCCCTTGCCTGCATT
This sequence comes from Myxine glutinosa, assembly GCF_964187855.1. NCBI lineage: Eukaryota > Metazoa > Chordata > Myxini > Myxiniformes > Myxinidae > Myxine > Myxine glutinosa. Next base: position 156,211,973 of record NC_136267.1, on the reverse strand, counting down.
TCTTCTTTGACCATCTTTAACCAAGTCTTTCTCGGTCTTTCCCCGTCCTCTACTTCCTTCTACATTCATTTCCATCACTCTTCTCAACCAGTCACTTTCATCCTTCCTCAACACATGACCAAACCATCTCAACCTGTTTCTTTTCACAGCATCAATCACAGGCTCTATTCCCATCATCTTTTGCAATTCATCATTTGTCTTCCTCTCTCTCAGCGATACTCCGCACATCCACCGAACCATTCTCATTTCCACCCTTTCCAGCCTTCGTTGCTTCTCTACGTTCATTACCCATGTCTCGCTCCCATAAATCATAACACTTCTCACACATGCAGCATACACCTTTCCCTTCAGCTTCAACGACACTCCCCTCCTCGTCAGCACGCCACTCAGTTTCCGAAACTTCTTCCATGCACATCTCACTCCAGCAACCACTGCCGAGTCTGATCCACCTTCTCCATTCAGCATGTCTCCTAGGTAGCAAAATGTTTTCACACCTTTCAGCTTCATGCCGTCTCCAAGATACAACTCCACATTATCTCCATCTGCAGCTCCCTCTCTGCATACCTTACACTTGAATGTAGCTGCCACACTGGTTAATGACCATCTCACACCACTACACTACATTTAACCTGGCAAGAGTGGTGCTAGAAAATGAGGCACTCCTCATCGACCACATCCCTCTTAAGACTTACTTGTCTCTGGCCTTCCCCTCAGCGATAATGGCTGTGCGTGCCAACAATTTCTCTCGGAGCTCATCAAACACCGACTGATGGAAGTCAATGCGTGGGATGCCATGAAGATCTAAGAAGGGCAGTGCAGACTGCAAAGTTGGCAGCAGGATGCCATTTTCCATCTAAGCACAATGGGGTGAGAAGTCATTTACAGAGCAATTTGAATGAGATACCACAATATGAATAAATGGTATTTATAGATGTAAATGATTGTGGAGAATGATATACACAGAGATGCCAGTCGAGTTGTTATCGCCGCACTATTTGAAAACCAGGCCAAAGTCTAACAGTGCCGTAGCCGGCCTTGTTTTGTACTTCAGTTGAAGGGGATAGTATGACCCGGGTGAGGATACCAGTCAGCAAATAATGTAAGTATTAAATTATTTTGAAGTACTCCAAGTTTCTAAGCTGTCACCATGGAAGTGAAGAGATTGCATGAGGAAATTGGTTTATTCTACATGTTTCGAGTCAACCATGCACCGCTTCAATCCAGTAACTTTGCAGTCATGACAAAGGGATTGATTGCAGTGTTATAATAATATTTACTATATTATTATTAACGTTGTTATTATTATTACGAAAACGATGCTACTGTATTAAGAAACCTGGGCTAATTTGTCCGAAGCAGCCTGAAGGTGAAGCATAAATGCACGAAGCCTAAGGCCTATGCATACTGTGTCATTGGAAGACCCGTAACGCCGATGCTTTCGATATTTGATGGTCATTTTAACAATCAGTTTGTTTGTGTTTCACACTGAATGAAAAACGTAGAGGTAGAGCATGCAGATTGTGATATATGACAGGTTTGACGATATGTTCAGCCTGAATGGCATATAAATGAAAATGGTGATGTGTGGGGTCATCCGTCATACACCGTAATGGCATCACAGACGTAATCACATCACATCACCCCTGTCATGTGACCAGATCCTCAGCTGTGATTGGCGTATGTTTGTGAGGGACATACATACATATATACATATACATATACACATACAGTCACGTGAAAAAGTAAGTACACCCCATGTAAAGTTTTGACTTTTTCAACATATTTCAACATACAGCTATTTGATCTTCATTTCAACAATATTGATGGATATAGGTGATATAATATAACAAATATCATGAAACATTTACATTTTGTAGTCCATTGTATAATTTAAATAAACATAAATGCAAATTTCGCATGTGGAAAAAGTAAGTACACCCTTGGCTATAATAGGTGGTATTGCCGCCTTTGGCAGAAACAACCTCAAGTAGGCGTTTCTTATAACTGTCTACCAGTCTCTGACATCGACTGGGAGAAATTTTTGCCCACTCCTCCATGCAGAATTCTTTCAGCTGTGCGATGTTTGAGGGGTTTCTTGCATGCACAGCTCGTTTCAAATCCCCCCACAACATCTCGATGGGATTTAGATCCGGGCGTTGACTTGGACATTCCAGAACCCTCCATTTCTTTCTTTTCAGCCATTCCTTGGTGGATTAACTGGTATGTTTAGGGTCATTGTCATGTTGCAAGGTCCACCTTCAGTTGAGCTTCAACTTTCCGACAGATGGCCTCACATTATCCTCAAGCACCCTCTGGTACAATGAAGAATTCATCGTCGATTCTCTGATGGTGAGCTGCCCAGGCCCTGGTGCAGCAAAGCTGCCCCAAACCATAATATTTCCACCATCATGCTTTACAGTTGGTATCAGGTTCTTGTGGTCAAATGCTGTCTTTGGTTTTCGCTAAACATGTCTTCTGGTACTGTGGCCAAATAGCTCTACCTTTGACTCATCTGTCCAGAGCACATTGTTCCAGAAGTGCTGGTCTTTGCCTAGGTGTTCATTGGCAAACTTTAGTCTTGCCCTGATGTTCTTTCTGGACAGCAAAGGTTTCCTCCTGGCACATCTCCCATGTAGATCAAATTTGTGCAGCCTCTTTCTAATGGTAGACTCGTGCACTTTGACATCAACAGTGGCAAGAGCTACCTGTAGGTCCCGTGATGACATTCTGGGGTTCTTAGAGACTTCTTTCAGCATCTTGCAGTCTGCTCTCGGGCTGAACTTGCTGGGGCGGCCTGGCCTGAACAAGTTGGCAGTTGTTTGGAATCTTCTCCACTTGTAGATGATCTTCCGGACAGTCGAATGATTGATTTCAAATTGTTTGGAGATCTTTTTAAATCCCTTCCCAGACTCGTAGGCATCTATAACCTTCTTTCTGAAGGTCTCAGAGAGCTCTTTTGATCTCGGCATGGTGATGCCGCACACTTCAACAACAAAGAGCAACCCAAACTAAATGTCTGAGGTTTAAATAAGACAGGTTCCTCCAAGATCCTCTCTCACGATGTTGTAATCATTTGCACTTGAGCTGCTGCACCTGATTCTAATTTTAGGTATTTGAAGTAGTGATAAATGTCGGGGTGTACTTACTTTTTCCACATGCGAAATTTGCATTTATGTTTATTAAAATTATACAATGTACTACAAAATGTAAATGTTTCATGATATTTGTTTTATTATATCACCTTTATCTATCAATATTGTTGAAATGAAGATCAAATAGCTGTATGTTGAAATATGTTGAAAAAGTCCAAACTTTACATGGGGTGTACTTACTTTTTCACGTGACTGTAAGAGATAAGTTCTCAAAACAGGAAACATATAACTCAACAAGAAAGAGCAATCAGAGTTTTCAGACCTTCTCCAGGACGTGTTTGTAAGTTGTATTTTGTGGTGTGTTTTTGTACATTCTTTCATTATTTTGTACAACCCCACTTTCATCAGACACACATGACACATTACGTCCTCTTTATAAAACTGAATTGAGGATTGTATTTTAAATACTTTTTTTTTAAAAGAGGCTGTCCTCTGAGTCTTTTGGGCCATCAGGATCCTATGGCTCTTTTTGGTCCTCGGGGTCTTTTTGGGTCATTGGGGTGTTTTGATTTATTGGGGTGTTTTGAGTTATTGGGGTGTTTTGAGTTATTGGGGCCTTTTGGGTCTTCAGTCTTTTGGGTCTTTTTGGGTCCTCGGGCTCTTTTGAGTCTTATGAGTCCTCAGGGTCTTTTGGGTTTAGGGTCAGGTTTTGGGTCTTTAGGGTCCTCAGGTCCTTCATGGTATTTAAGGATCTTCAGGTTATGTTGGGGTCTTGGTGGTCTTAAGGGTCTTGAGGGGTCTTAAAGGTTCTTCAAAGGTCCAATGGGTCTCAGCAGTCCAAAGTGTCGAAAGGTACATTCCGATAGTGCATAATTAATAGACGAAAAGTACATTTTCAGCTTTACGATTACGACATTACTTTAAAGTTTCACATCAATCAATGAAGCGGTTCAAGAGATATCATTTTAAAAAGATTTTTGTTCAATCCAACATTGCTGCCAAACGATGTAACATACAAATTATTCAAGGAGAGCATGGTATACGCAAGGCATGGGGAACATATATGTGAAGTTTCCGTTCGATCTGTTCAACTGTTCTGGAGGAGTGGCTTTTTAAAGTTTTATTCTTCAAAAAAACATAGCCGCCAAACCATATGACCTATGACATTATGTTTGTGGAACTTTTTGTTCGTCATGGGTATGCGATCATGCATGTAATGTTTTGCCTCGATCTGCTTAGCCGTTTCGGAGAAAAAGGGTTTTTGGTGGTTTTTAAGGCATTTGTGTTCAAACAAATATGGCGGCCGAACCACATGACCGACTACATCATTATTATTTTGTTCTCCACCAATTTAACCCTCGATGACGCTCAAGAAATTTCATCTTGATCGGATGAAGTTTTGTACTTGTCAAATTATGACGTCATAATGGAGGCACCTATGACATCTTCATTAACATGTGTTATTCCCCATGGAGAGTTCTTTACAATGAGACAGGTCTCAATTTTTTCTAGGCAGTGCTTTCAGAGATATAGAGGTGCAAAGTTTTTTGGTTTTTCCAAGATGGCCCCCAGACCACGTGACCTGTGACATCATAATTATCATTTTAAAAAACGACAGGAGGAGGTACACCGATGGTGAAAATTTCCTGTCAATCGGACCAACGGTTGTAGAGAAAAAGCATACTTATTCTGTGCGGACAAACAGACAAACAAACAAACAAGAAATATGTCATGCATAGCATGTTACTTATAAAATCCATAAAATAAGTTGTTGGCCTTTGATGACCTCAAGAATAATTGGTGGTTGAATTCAGTGGCCTGGTATGCAAATCCTCTTAAAATTTCAAGTTCATCGGATGAAAATTGAGGATTTTAGAAATTGGATCTAAGTTGTTGACCTTTGGCCTATCTTGAACTCAAAATCAATAGGCTTCTTGCTTATGACCAACTCTAGCATTTGGTGAAGTTTCGTGAAGAACGGCTTTAAATTATGGCCTGTAGACGATTGACATATAAACAGACAGAGAGAATAACGCAACCAACCAATATATCAATCAGATGAAAATTGAGAATTTTAGAAATTTGGCCTATGTTGACCTTTTGGCCTATGTTGACCTACAAAAATACTTGGTGGTTGAATTCAGTGACCAGAAATGTAAATTCTCTTCAAATTTCAAGTTAATTGGATGAAAATTGAGGATTTTGGAAACTTGGCCTTTGTTAACCTTTTGGCCTATGTGGACCTCAAAAATACTTGATTGAATTCAGTGACCAGATATACAAAACCTCTTAAAATTTCAAGTTAATTGGATAAAAATTGAGGATTTTAGAAATTTGGCCTGTTGACCCTTTGGCCTATGTTGACATTTTGGCCTATGTTGACCTTTTGGCTTATGTTGACCTCAAAAATAGTTGGTGGTTGAATTCAGTGATCATATATGCAAATCCTCTTAAAACCTCAAGTCAATCGGATGAAAATTGAGGATTTTAGATATTTGAAAAAAAGTGGTTGACCTTTTGGCATATGTTGACCTTTTGTCCGATGTTGATCTGCAAGATAGTTGGTGGTTGAATTCAGTTAGCTGATATGTAAATCATATTCAAATTTTAAATCAATTGGATGAAAATTGAGGATTTTAGAAATTTGAAAAAAGTGGTTGACTTTTGGCCTATGTTGACCTTTTCGCCTATGCTGATCTCAAAAATAGTTGGTGGTTGAATTCAGTTTGCTGATATGAAAATCCCATTCAAATTCCAAGTCAATCGGATGAAAAATGAGGATTTGAGAGATTTGATATTGTTGTTGACCTTTGGCCTATATTGACCTTTTGGCCTATGCTGATCTCAAAAATAGTTGGTGATTGAATTCAGTTAGCCGATATGTAAATCCTCTTCAAATTTCAAGTCAATCGGATGAAAATTGAGTATTTTAGAAATTCGAAAAAAGTGGTTGACCTTTGGCCTATGTTGACCTTTTGACCTTTTGACCTCAAATACATATAGGACTTTGTCGGACCACAAACTCTACCATTTGGTGAAGTTTCATGAAGATCGGTTGTAAATTGTGACCTGTAGGCAAGCATAAGTGAGTGGACAGACAAACACACAAACACACAAACACACAAACACACAAACACACAAACCGGAGCACTCCTTGATCAACATACTTGCAAAAAAAATTTTTTTTTTTTTTGCCAAGCAATAACGCATCAGACCAACCAATATACTTGAAAAATCTTCGATTTTCACAAGTGACAAACAGACTCAAATGCAATACCTTCTCCTCTGGCGAGTCAAGTCAATATCAATAATTCATTTTGAATAATAATTAATTATTACTCATTTTGAAAGTACCAAGTGACAACTGTTGCTTAAATAAAGGACATATTCTTTAAAAAAAACAATTAAAAAAACTCCATTTGGAGTAAGTGTCAAAGAAACTACAGCATACCTGGAACTGTTCGATTGCTTTAAGCGGGTCCGTGCAGTTGGTAAGGGTCTCTCTGAGGTCCTCCCCTCCAGAAATCCCAAGCTCGTCCATCCCCACTGCGGCCATGGCACAGCTGGCTCGCCTATATCTGTAAAATAATGTTTTCATGCAAGACATGAGAAATATCATTTATTTATTTGCTACCAAAATAAAAACTCTATTCACATCAAACTCCACACGCCATTATAAGGTACAGTCCTGCACAATACGATACAGCATCATGTCTCTACTACAACCACTTCTTTAACGGGCCCTAATAATCCCACCTTATTGTGGTGTCGGTCACAGAAAGTATATTGGTCCAAGTCTTTCACGAATAGATTGACCAGGCCTGGCATTTGACTGAAACCCCCACAAGGTTGCTAGCTTGTCCGTAGTGGAGCTCCCCTTGACTGTTCGGGCGTTGCGATCATTTGTGGGAGTATACAAAGTACTCAGCCGAGTCCTACGTGGCTATAGTAAGGGAAACATATGAAAATCTGTTAACTAAATTGTTACCAAAAAATTTCTTCACCAATATGTTTGTAAAGGTGTGTAATAACATGTGTTAAAATGTTGAAGGTCAACTCCTGTGGGAAACCCAGAAAAAAAGCTGTTGAATTCGGGTACCGAAAAATTATTTTCGAGAATTTTTATTTTTTTTAATCGGCCCTTAAGTAACTTATGAGGGGTCAAATAAGGGTTTTTCATGATTCTGAGTTGATTGTTAACATTTATATTTCACCACAGACACTCCTTTGTGGAAAAATAATTTCTAAATATATCTCATTTTCTACTTTGTAGGACATGGAGTCCAGCAATATGGATGAAGGCGTTACTCCACCTGTGCTCAATTGCTTCATCTGTGCACGCTCGGATACACCAGCTGAAAGGCTCATACAGGCAACTCCAAAGGGATACTCAACTTTATTGAAACAAGCAGAAACTGTCGAAAATGTTACTGTTGTGGAACGTATGAAGGAGGCTCAAAAGGAAGGAAAACTGAGGTACCACCAGAAGTGTAAAAATGATCTGTACAACAACTTTGTTGCAACCACCAAGAAGTCAGCTCAAGCATCAAAGGCAGAGAAAGAGTCATCAAAGTTGAAGAGAAGACGCACTACTTGTGAGTTCAGTTCATCAACTGGCTGCAGTTCTAGAAGATCACAGTCAGTTGACCTCCTGTATAAGGATGTATGCATTCTTTGCAACCAACCAGCCCAGCTCTACAAAAATAATCCAGCACAAGCTAGAAAGAAATACAGAGTGCCAGATAATTTGACTGCAGATACACTGAAGGCAAGCTTGCTGAAGACAGCACGGAGTCGCGGGGATGACTGGGGCACTGAAGTCACTGGACGCCTGGAAGGGATCAACGACTTGGTAGCAGAAGAAACACTGTACCATTTGCGATGCAAACTTATGTTTGCGAGAGGTGACAGTTTGTCCAAGACTGATGAGGAAGGAAAAAGGAAGAGAGGACAGAGGAGTATTGATGAGGAGCGAGAGGCAGTTTTTATTGAATTCTGCGAATGGTTAGACTCAGAATTAGAGCATGGGGTAATGAACATGGACCAAGTCCATGAAAAGCTGCAGGAGTTTGATCAGTCACCAGAGAAGAGCCTTTCTTATTCAAAGCATTGGCTAAAGATAAAACTTCTAGAGAAATACGAAGACACCTTGTATTTCACAACACAGGAAAGAAGGGCAGATGTACTCTGTCTCAAAGATGGCACCGACAATATTCTGCGAGTGCATCATGCTAATCTTGACCATGGAGATGAGAAGACTCAGATCATAAAGACGGCACTCAAGTTCATATCCAATGATATTGCCTTGATTGATTTAGGTCCAAAGTCATACCCCACCACACACAGTATGACTGACATCGATAGTCAGCTGACACTTGTTCCTGCAAGCCTTCAGATGTTCTTGAGACCGATTGTCAAGACAGACGAAAGAGTTGCCGTTTGGGGGCAGAATTTTATTAAGGCCTGTCGACCTCGGTCTGGAGTATTGCCACACCAAATGGGGCTTGCCATACAACTTGATCATAGATTTGGGTCAAAATGGATGCTCAACAAGTTCCACCGGCTGGGATACACTGAGTCTTACACGGAGACACAAAACTACAAATACTGCTTCCTTAATAGTAGGAGTGGAGATGATGTTCCAGATACTTCTGGCACTCTTGACACCATTGTGGAGGAAACCGATGAACAGATCAATGATGAGGTTGCGGTTGATGCTGCGCTTGAGGATCAATCAGTGAGGACAGCCAAAGTGCCAGCCAGTGAAAGTGAATTGTCAAGTAATGATCAGGTGGTCTTTATGGAGGTTGGGGAAACAAACAATGCAGTCACTCAGTTTGTTGGAGACAATATAGATTTAAACATTGTCTCTATTCACGGAAACACTCCCTTTCACTCAATGGGTTGGATCGAAGTCACCTCTCCGGCACCACCTTTGCCAGATCCACAGACAACAGCAGCTTTCCCCCAGGTGAAGTTGAAGGCACTCGACAAAGCTAAGATCCTGAGAGGAACTGAAGTAAAGATTATTCCATTTACGAACAGGAAACAGATAGGAACGAACGCGATCATGTTTCTCCCCCTCGCTGAGCTTTCCTCCTCCCTGGCTCATGATCAGCCACTCCTCACTCCAGGTGACACACTCTGGGCAGCGGGGTGGGTGATCAAAGCCAACGATCCTGAGTTCCCACACTCCAACTGGAATGGCTGGATGAAGAGAATCCATGCTAATGATGCAAAGCAGAGCACACAGATCGAGTTCCTCCCAGTTATTGAAGGAGACCCTAATGACCTCAACACCATCTTCACCACTCTGAAAGAGTGCATACGGCGCGCTGGGGTCGCTATAGTGACCTTTGATCTTCCGATTTGGCTGAAGGCTGTGAATATAATAAAGCAGGCAAATCTACCCGTCATTCCAAGGTTGGGTGGTTTTCACCTGCTGAAGTCTTATCTTGGATCAATGGGTAACATCATGGAAGATTCTGGACTACTAGATGTGATCCAGTTGATCTATCCTGGAAGTACGACAGCCAACCACATCATGGATGGAGGATGTTTTGACAAGGCAATCCGTGTTCACCTCCTCATCGATGCAGCCATCTATCAACACATCATGAAACTTGCCTTCACTGAGGAGGAGCATGGTGACATGAAGACCTTCATGGAGAAGGTGGCTGATGGGAAGATGGGAGCCAGACACTCAGACCCAGTAGTGCCAGTGTTTGAGCAAAGGTTTGAAGAAACCTTCAAACGACTCGCAAAAGGAGGAAGAACACCTGCACTCTGGGTGGAGTACCACCACATGGTAGATGTGATCAAGGTCTTTATCAGAACCGAGCGACTTGCAGACCACAATGGGCATCTGTCCTGCATTGTTACCAAGATGCTTCACATCTTTGCCGCTGTAGGCCATCATCAGTATGCCAAGGGCGCACGGCTGTACTGTCAACTCATGAAGGAACTAGAAACTTTGCCTGCTTACAGACACCTTAGAACGTCTCACTGCCCACGGGAACCACATTGTCCGTTACTCAAGTCATGAGTGGTCCGGCACATGGTGGTGTGACATTTGCATTGAGCAGACATTAATGAAGGCAGCCAAGTCACAAGGTGGACTGAGCAGAGGAAGAATGAGAAATAGTTTTTCTGGCCACAAATGCTGGGTGCTCACCCTCAGTGAGCTACTTTGTGTGTAAATGTAAAAGTGAAAATATAAATGTTAACAATCAACTCAGAATCATGAAAAACCCTTATTTGACCCCTCATAAGTTACTTAAGGGCCGATTAAAAAAAAAAAAATTCTCGAAAATAATTTTTCGGTACCCGAATTCAACAGCTTTTTTTCTGGGTTTCCCACGGGAGTTGAACTTCAACATTTTAACACATGTTATTACACACCTTTACAAACATATTGGTGAAGAAATTTTTTGGTAACAATTTAGTTAACAGATTTGTGAAATATCTCATAAAATGCCCTTACTACTATGCTGGCTTGCTAGCTACTGCCTGCAAAACATCCAGCGAGAGGATAGTGTGGTCGGATGAGTTACTTCGTGCCTTCAGGGCTGCCCAGAATTCTCTTAAAAACCGCAAGACAATCACGATACCTCGACCTGATGATTTAATGTGGATTGTCACTGATGGGTCTGTCAAGAACAAAGGCATTGCAGCTACAATGTATGAGCACAGGAATGGTGACTTGCTCTTAGCGGGGCTCTTTAATGCTAAACTCCGTAAACACCAGGTTACATGGCTGCCTTGCGGAGTAGAGGCACTGTGTATTGGGGCAGCCATGCGACACTCTGCGCTGTTCATCGTCCAGTCTCACCACAGTGCCCAAGTACTGACGGACAGTCGTCCCTGTGTCCAAGCTTACAGCAAACTTATGCGTGGCGAGTTCTCAGCCAGTTCCAGAGTAACTTAATTCCTCTCCACTACCAGCCGTTACATGTGCATGTTAGGCATATTGATGGTATCGCCAACTTGCCATCTGATTTTGGGAGTTACAAACCTCAGCTGTGCCTTGACGCAAGCTGATAAGTGTGCAGGTTTATTGAAGAAATGGAGTCCTCCGTTGTGCCTGGTGTCTCTGTAGGTGAAGTCCTGGATGGTACGGCTAGAATGAAGTTTACGGGCCGTGTTGCCTGGCATGCTACTCACCTGGAGTGCCCTGACTTCAGACGCACCCATTCTCACCTAACCCAAGGTACCCACCTATCTAAAAGGTTGACAAAGGTGGGGAACATCAAGAGATACCTCAGAGTGGTGACTTTGGCCAATAATGGTCTCCTAGTTGTCAGAGACAACCAGCCGTTCCAGCCCTTTCGTGAATGGATCCAGCCCTTTTGTGAACGGATCGTGATCCCCTGCTCAGTAGTTGATAGGCTGCTGACTGCTTTGCACATCAGGTTCAACCACCCATCAAGTCACCATATTGAGTGTGCCTTCAACAGGTACTTTTTTGACCTAGACATCGACTGGGTCACCGATACTGTCTCCTTGTCATGTCACCAGTGCCAGTCAATAAAGTATCTGCCTGTGCATCCACATCCCCAGTCATCCACTGAGTCACCCACTGTTGTCCAGGTACCATATGCCACAGATGTAATGTGCAGGCATCACCAGCATATATTTGTCCTCCAAGAGATCTTATCCTCCCACACATGGATGAGGCTTATTGAAGGTGAAAGACACGATCTTTTAAGCAATGCTATCCTCACAACGTGTGCAGAGCTACGCCCACTGGGAAATAGCCCCATCACCATACGGGTTGATCCCACACCCAGATTCGTTGCCTTTGTTAATGACTCCAAATTAAAGTGGCATGGCATCCATTTACAAGTCGGCCAAACCAGAAATCGTAATAAAAATCCGGTGGCTGAACGAGCAATTGGAGTTGACAAATTGACAAGGCCTGGAATGCTTATGCTTGTCCCCAAAGGGTGGGCCTATATCAGAAGTTACTTTAGCCTTAGCTATAGGCAACATGAATCAACATATACGCAGAGATGGACTCTCTGCTAGAGAGGTCTGGACACAACGGGACCAACTCACTGGCGAGCAGTTATGGTAGGGTCAATATACGAAAAAAAAACTCACCTAACCCCCAAAAAATTGATACAAAAGGTTTTTCAATGGATTCTGGTACCATTGGGCATGCTAAATAACATACTAAAAATCTAGTAACATCTGACTTCCGGAAAGGGGTCATTTTCAAAATGGCGTCCAAGATGGCCGCCGGGAGCTTAAAATGGCCATATCTCAATTATTATTCAACCTAGAAAGGTGGTTTTGGTGTCTAACCCTAGGTTTTAGGGCCCAAGGAATCCAATTGAATCAATAAAATTACCATCAGTTAATTATTTATTGACAAGTCCAAGATGGCATCCCAAGGTGACATCCTGATCCACTAAAATGGCTCTGTCGAATAGTAGTCAACCTAGAGAGATTTTTTCAGTGTGTATACCTAGGTTTAAGGCACCCAGGAAATCATCAAAATTACTTAAATAAGCACAAAGTAATCAGGTAATCCAGTAAGCCAGGTTTACCAGCCCATTAGGCATTTGTTGTCTTATACAGTTAATCGCTATTCATCGTCATCCTCCGACTCCTCTGGAAGAAACTTGTTATGTGGATTGTCACATTCTTCAAGTTGGCACGGTCCACAGGCAGTAGTTCATGGTAGTCCATATCGTCTACAAGAGCAGCGGAGTGTCTTGCAGGCAGTGGAGCAGTTACAATGAATGACCTTCAAGAGACTGTTTGGAGCAGCGTTCATTCTTGACATAAGTGGGACAAACTGATTATCCTGCAGGCTCCACCCCCATTTCATGGTATCCATACCCTCTTCTTTTCCCATCCACACCATGATCTGGTAGTACGCTCTACGACAGTGAAGTTTGGTAGCAGATTCAGTTGGGGGCAGACGTTCGGGTGTTATAAAAGATGAAGCAGAGACAACCTTCTTGCTGAAGGTGTTATATCGCATTGTTGCAAGGGAATCTTTGCACTTGCCACCAAAGAGGATAGCCATTACTCGGCATCCAAGGTCATCGATCACCTCTGTGGTCTGGTTTGGGATGGTGAATGTGTTGGCACAAGACCGAAGGACAGGGTCTCCTTTTACAAGCTTCTGGAAAGCAGTCTTTTTGCCAACACCAAAAATCCGAGAAGTCGTGTCACAACCAGTCATGGCATGGATGAATATCAACTGAGAACACGTCATGTCCGAGGATTTCTTTTAGACGGTTGATGTCATCTATCTATAATTCCATTAATCTCTGTGTGTATGTGTGTGTGTATGTGTGTATGCGACAACGATTTCTCGACAACTACCGGTCCGATATACTTGAAACTTGCCAGGTATATTGCTGGGGACCCGAGGATGTGCCTTTTCAAGGTTTCATATTAATCGGACAATTACTTACCGAGCTATGTCCAAAAAACGATTCAACCAATCAGAGAGCAGCGAGCTATCGCGTGTGCCGAACGTGGCGGACACACTCTGCCTCGGATGGCACATTTGAGAGCGTATTCATTTATTTCACGTTTGCAAACTATGTTGGCGCTATGTTGGCGTTAAACGATGTTTTTAAACTAATAAAAACCATTTCATCTAAATAGAGGGGGGGGGGGGGGGGGATTGTCACTGTACTCGCAAGCCGTTCGCCGTTCGCTTTGGCGTTGCGAATGGACCAAAACATTTCATGCACCAAACCATTTCATGTAAAGCGTTCGCCGTTCGCTTTGGCGTTGCGAATGGACCAAAACATTTCATGAACCAAACCATTTCATGTAAATAGAGGGGGGGATATAATTTTAGATATAGATATAGTACGGGCATGCCCTAGTACACTTTAAAACTGCCATCAGCTTTGGACTTGTCTGATCTGAAATAAAGGCTCTTACTGTCTCCCTGCGCATAGTAAAGGAGTAAGACAAGGAGATCAGTATCTTCTCCAATCAGTGTAGTGGTGTGTAGAAGAGATGCCTCCACTGCAGCCTTTACTATATCTACGTCAGCATCTCCAGGTGCATTGACCACAGTGCAATACCTTTCTCTCAGTTCATCACTTATCATCCCGATCAGTCTCTGTTTATTGATATCTCTTGACAGGACCTCCTCCTTCTTGCCTGAGAACTTTGTCTCAGCAGTGAAGCTGACAATGGGATGAATATTGTGTCCTCTTCTCTGATGTGTGTTGTCTTTAATGGACGGCCCTTCCTCATAGCCATCAAAGACAATGGTCGTAGCTGAACCATAATGCTGGATGGTGAAGTCAGCATACGACTGCGCTATTTCACCATAGCTATCTCCACTCTTCCATGGTATTCTGTGAATGAGTGAACCTCCATCAAGGACGTGGATCTCCGTTTCTGGTACAGAATCTAGGATGGCATCACTTGCATGATCACAGATCGCGTGAGCTAGTTGTGGCTTATCAGCCTTTCGGAAGACGTTTCTGGCTTCAAAGAGGGCAGGAGGGAAAGGACTGAGCTCATAACTCATAACCTCCTGCAATGATAGCTCTCCAGTTTGGGAGACTACCAGGAAACGTTGAAAAAGAAGTGCAGAATCAATGGTTCGATCAGGAGCGACCTTTATAGCTGATGTTTGTCCAAGGGTTCTGGCTTTATCCTTTCTACTGAATGAGAATGTGAATGCATACTGTCCAATCATTTTGTGCATGATTTTGCATCCAACACTCATATTCATGCACATTCACACCTTCCTGAGCCACAACACCAGTGACAATGTTCCTTAATGAAGAGTCTGGCGAGAAAGGTGAGCATCCTACAAGTTTTGAACTGATCTCCTCCAGGTCAGCAGCCTTGATCTCTTTCATCCTTGATTCATCCTCGACTCCGTCAAATCCTTGTGGTGTTCAGATGTCGTGTATGACAGGTTTGTGAACTCCTGCATTGCGATATTGTACTCTGATGTTATGGGGCTTGACATGGTCCAAAGGGCTCTCTGCTCTTCAGACATTCCACTTCCGCGTGTCAGACCTCCAGTGGTCTTCAACGACCTCATCAACATCTGCTCAATGACAAGATCTGAACTGAGGCCTGCCCATAACTGGCTGCTGCGACGGATAACATGAAAACCCTTTTCGAATTTTCTGAATATGTCTGGGTGGTTGATATCAAGCTGACCCATATAAGACAACAAATGCCTAATGGGCTGGTAAACCTGGCTCACTGGAATACCTGATTACTTTGTGCTTATTTAAGTAATTTTGATGATTTCCTGGGTGCCTTAAACCCAGGTATACACACTGAAAAAATCTCTCTAGGTTGACTACTATTCGACAGAGCCATTTTAGTGGATCAGGATGTCACCTTGGGATGCCATCTTGGACTTGTCAATAAATAATTAACTGATGGTAATTTTATTGATTCAATTGGATTCCTTGGGCCCTAAAACCTAGGGTTAGACACCAAAACCACCTTTCTAGGTTGAATAATAATTGAGATATGGCCATTTTAAGCTCCCGGCGGCCATCTTGGACGCCATATTGAAAATGACCCCTTTCCGGAAGTCAGATGTTACTAGATTTTTAGTATGTTATTTAGCATGCCCAATGGTACCAGAATCCATTGAAAAACCTTTTATATCAATTTTTTGGGGGTTCAACCATATATTGATCCCTCAATTACCGATATCAGATAGATAGTTCATTTTCAAAAACAAAATGAGCAGGAAGGAGAACCATGCCCCAAGCACTCGGTCGAAGTTTCGTGACCACTCTACTACTGCCACCATCCGCTTTGACGTTGGTGACCTCGTCTTCCTCAAAGGTGACAGAGACAAATGCAAAGCTCGTACCAAGTATTTGGTGACATGGTTCTCTCCTGACAATAGATGGTGCCAACTCGGGAGAGTTACCTGTTCTCAGCTTTGTAGCAAAGCCTATGAAGTTCGAGCATGTGACTGCTATCCTGTTGTGTCAACATTAATGGGCCAGGCCCCCGTACACCCAGTTCGAGGCCGGAATGTAACTTCAGTGTCTTGAGCCTGATTGTGAGCCGTCCTCACCTTACCATCTCCCACAGGACACGCCAGGCTCTTCCGTGCCCATGCAAGAGTCCATCTCACAGGAAGCCTCTTTGGATGCAGTGGGTCCTGCCCTATTGGATTTGGTGATGCTGTCCACCCACACCACCAGAAGCTATTTTGCCAGACCACCAGATATACCCACTGGTGGCGTCTCTGCTGCTGAACCAGCCAGTCCGAAGGAGACTGCTTCTTCACCTACAAGGTCGGGCTGTTCACGCCACCCTCTGGTGAGGCAGCGGAGTGAGGATTGGCTCATGGAGTCAAGCGAAGGACCAAGACTATTTTAGTGTTGTCGGTTTTATTCCACTCGGTCTTAGTTACAAGTGTTTGTAGTCCCTCTCACAACATAGTCTTGCCCCATTTATGTACTTCGCTTACTTTAAAATACTTAATTTAAAATACTTACTTTAAAATGTTTTCTTCAAAATGCTGGATGAAATGCAGAGGAATACCTATTATTTTTCCTAAGATTTTTATTATTATTATTCTTCCACCCCTATTTTTCACCTCCGAAAACTTTTCACCTCCGAAAAACGAAAAGATTAATGTTCTCATCAACCTTGACAACAAATAATTGGCTAACCCCCGCTCTAGCGGGGAAAATGGCCTTAAAACGATCATTCATTCATTCATTCTCATCAACCGTTGGTCCATTTGACATGACATTTTCACCAAGTGATCGGCTAGGCACGTATAATTTTTTACTGCTAATTATGACGGCATAGGTCACGTGGTATGGGCACCATCTTGGAAAACACCTTCAACTTTGCCCCTCTATATCTCCGAAATGGCTCAATGGAAAAAATGGAGTCATGGCTCATTCTAAAGAACTCTGCAATGGGACCAAAAAATGTTTATATAGGATATTAAAAGTGCTAACGTTACGAGGTTAGAATTCGACCAATAGATCCCTTGCTCCCACGAATATGATTTTTTTTTTTTTTTACATAACCTTAGTTTTTAAAAATGTAGGTTCAAAAAAATTCCGATGTCATATGTCACAGGGTTCGGCGCTCCATATTGTTTTTCGTGAAAAACACTAAAAGCCCCTTTTCTCCGTAACGGCTGAACAAATCGAGCCCAAACTTTGCACGCAGAATCGCATTCCCATGACGAACAAAAAGTTCCTGCATGATGATGTCGTACGTCGCATCATTTATGAGTTTTGACGTTTTTAAGCATAAACTTAAAATCCTACCTCCTCCCTAATTTTTAAAGATATTGAGTGGAAACTTTACACAAATGTTCCCCATGTGAGGAAGTTAAAACGTTGCTTGAGAAGTTTTGATAAGTCACATGGTTTGGCCACAATGAATAATTGAACGAAAATCCTAATAAGCTTCTATCTCTTTAACCGCAGGATTGATCGACTTGAAATTTTAATGTAATGTAGCTCTCATCAAGGGGAATAAGTGTTTAAATTTTCAACATGAATGGTTGTACGGTCTGGAAGCTAGAAGTCATTATTGCTGGAAGAAGAAGAAATGCAACACCTTGTCTTCTCAGGCCATGTAACTGATTGGTTTCCTGCGTCGGAGCTTCGCACACCCTTGGTGATTTCGAGAGATAAGAACACGAGGAGAAGAATAAGGTAAGTTGGAAGTTTGTGGGATTTGTAGTTTTTAAGTTATCGTTGAATGAAGAAAACGCGTTTTTGCCAAGGGCCTGCTTTAATTTTCACTTTGCGCGATTCGTGCAGGCGGCCCGCACGGGCGCGTTTCAACTCGGAATTAAATTCGGCTTTCGGATTTCGTAGTCATTAAGGTAGTTGAATACTCGACCACCGCAAACCCGGCGAAAATCGGATGGTGTTTGACCGAGTTACGTCAGATCGAGAGTGAGGAAATAATTAATTAACACACTGTACACGACGTGCAGGCATGGAGCGACCTCACGGGCTCGTTTCAACCTCAAATTAAATTCTGATTCCTGATTTGCCAGTCTCTAGGGTATTTCACACTCTACCAAAATAATTTAACAAAATTCCAACTATTCTTGACGAATATATGACACTATCGCATTTTATATGGAGAACCCCCAAGTGTGTGTGTGTGGGGGGGGGGGGGGGGGGGGGATGTGTGTGTGTGTGTGTGTGTGTGTGTGGGGGGGGGGGGGATGTGTGTGTGTGTGGGGATGTGTGTGTGTGGATGTGGATGTGTGTGTGGATGTGGATGTGGATGTGTGTGTGGATGTGTGTGTGTTTGTGTATGTGTGTGTGGTTGTGTGTGTCAGTGTGTGTGTGTGTGTGTGTGTGTATCCGGCCATAAAAACATTGCCTCAAAAAGAGAACCATGACAATTGTTATGGATATGGTGTGAGAAATGGAGAGGTGAAAGGATTTTGGAGTTTGCTGATGGAGCTGATTTGTTGATTTGTAATACTCAGTTCCAGAAAGGGGATAATAAGCTTGTTACATACACGTCAGGTGGGTCGACGACAACTGTTGACTACCTGATGGTGCGTAGGCGAGATAAGGGGCACCTCCGGGACACAAAGGTGATCCCAGGGGAGGAGGCTGTTTCACAGCACCACTTGGTTGTCTGCGACATAAGGGTGAAAGGTGCGAGGAGAGCTCGGCGGGTGAAGTACCAACCGAGAGTGAAGGTGTGGAGGTTGAAAGAGGTGACAGTAAGGGAGGCATTAAAAGAGAGGCTGAGTCGGGTCGAGGATGATGTGGTTGAGCTTGAAAGTGGTTGGATGTCAATGAAAGATAGTCTGTTGGGAGCCGTTGGTGAGGTATGTGGATGGACAAAACGACCACCGAGGCACTCGGAAACATGGTGGTGGGATGATGAAGTTGGAAAGAGGATTGACGAGAAGAGGAAGAAGTTCAAGGAGTGGCAGAAGGCAAAGGGTATGGGGGCAGAAAAAGAAGAACATGAAAGTTATAAGGCAGCCAAGAAGGCTGCAAAGAAAGAGGTAGCAAAGGCGCAGGAGGCATGTAGGAAAATGTTCGAAGAACGCTTGGATTCGGAAGAGGGTCAGAGAGCGGTATTCAGGATTGCAAAGCAGATAGCGAAAGAGAGGTGTGATGTGATGGGGGTGAGTTGCTTGAAGGATGAAGTGGGACAAATCGTTGTGGACCCAGATGGAATTAAAGGAAGATGGAAAAGATATATGGAAATGCTGTTGAATCCAGAGAATGAATGGGATGGCAACATGGAGAGTAACCCAGTTTTAGGACCGGCAGAGAAGATAACTGAGAAGGAAGTTGAGGAAGCGATAAAAGCAATGAAGAGTAGAAAAGCGGGAGGGCCGACGGGAGTTGTGGGAGATATGTTGAAGGCAGCAGGAAGTTGGGGTGTGAAGAGAATGACAGATATCTGTAATCTGGTGGTGAAAGAAGGGTGCATTCCAGTGGATTGGGAACTGAGTACCCTTGTCCCTCTATACAAGGGGAAAGGTGACCCTCTGGAGTGTGGCTCGTACCGAGCGATAAAGTTATTGGAGCATGGAATGAAGGTATTGGAAAGGGTGTTGGAGAGGAGGATAAGGAAGAAGGTGAAGATCGACGAAATGCAGTTTGGATTTATGCCAGGAAGAGGAACGACAGACGTGCTCTTTATTGTGAGGCAGTTGCAGGAGAAGTACATGGAGAGGAGGAAGAAGTTGTTTCTTGGATTTGTTGATCTGGAGAAAGCATTCGATAGGGTTCCACGCGAAGTATTGACATGGGCATTGAGGAAGTTAGAAGTGGAGGAATGGTTGATCAGAGTTGTGATGGCAATGTACAATAGAGCGCGCACAGCTGTAAGGACAAAGGACGGGAACAGTGGTGAGTTTGAGGTGAAGATGGGAGTGCATCAGGGGTCAGTACTAAGTCCACTACTATTTGTAGCTGTGATGGAGGTGCTGGCTCAGACCGTAAAGGAGGGTTTACCGTGGGAGTTGTTGTATGCAGATGATCTGGTGTTGATTGCGGAAAGTATGGATGGACTGAAGGAAAAGATGAACAAGTGGAAGGAAAATATGGAGACAAAAGGTCTGAAGGTGAATATAGGAAAGACAAAGGTGATGGCAAGTGGTAAAGCATGTGGTGAGGTGGAAAGAACTGGGAAGTAGCCCTGTGCAGTGTGTAGGAAGGGTGTCGGAGTGAACTCCATTCAATGTACAATGTGCGCTGAGTGGGTTCATCAAAAATGTAGTGGTCTGAGAGGGTCATTAACCAGTGTGGCAGCTACATTCAAATGTGAGGTGTGCACAGAGGGAGCTGCAGATGGAGGAAATGTTGAGTTGGATCTTGGAGACGGCGTGAAGCTGGAAGGTGTGAAAACATTTTGCTATCTCGGAGACATGCTGAATGGAGAAGGTGGATCAGACTCGGCAACGGTTGCTTGAGTGAGATGTGCATGGAAGAAGTTTCGGGAACTGAGTGGCGTGCTGATGAGGAGGGGAGTGTCGTTGAAGCTGAAGGGAAAGGTGTATGCTGCATGTGTGAGAAGTGTTATGATTTATGGGAGCGAGACATGGGTCATGAATGTAGAGCAGCAACGAAGGCTGGAAAGGGTAGAAATGCGAATGGTTCGGTGGATGTGCGGAGTGTCGCTGAGAGAGAGGAAGACAAATGATGAATTGCGAAAGATGATGGGAATAGAGCCTGTGATTGATGCTGTGAAGAGGAACAGGTTGAGATGGTTTGGTCATGTGTTGAGGAAGGATGAAAGTGACTGGTTGAGAAGAGTGATGGAAATAAATGTAGAAGGAAGTAGAGGACGGGGAAGACCGAGAAAGACTTGGCTAAAGACGGTGGAAGAAGACATGCGGGCAAGGGGGTTAACAAGGAGAGATGCAGAAAATAGGGCAAAATGGAGAAGATTGTCATGGGGACCGCAAGGCTAACCCCCGCTCTTGCAGGGAAAATGGCCTTAAAATGCATGTTGTTGTTGTTGTTGTTTTTGTTATTGTGGTTGTGGTTTGTGATTGATCCTCCCTGTGCACCGGGGTTTTGCGCATGCGCGTGGTCTCCCTGCGGCTGGGCCTTGGACCGAGTTATGTTACCTGAATAAACCTCCATGTGAGAACATGACCTCTTATTATTATTGGCGCTGGCCAAGCACCTCGTCGAGTTGATGGGTCTAGGAGATTTGCGGGGCAAGAAAAGAAGAAAACTCTTGGACTAACTGAACAATGCTCAACCTTTGTACATGCCAACTGTTAAATGAAAAATTGTTTCTCTGGACTCCTATAAATGTATAACACCAAACAACTGAGTTATTTTAGGCTGGCTAGCGAAATCTGGGTAGCGAAATGACGAACTTCCCAGTCAAGAAACTCTAGTATGAATGATGTGATTTATTGCCAGGAATGTCTTATGGACTATCCAGATAAGATAAAAGGAAAAAAGGAATTTTGTTGAAAATGTGATTTCTACTATTTCTTTGGTTTTCGTGACAGGCGAGTTCTGAGACCCATAATTATTAAACTACATATCAGCTTTAAATTAAACAAGTCAGGAGACGACGATGGTTCACGAGTGAGAGGTATTCAATGACAAAGGACGGACTATAACCGAAACAGGCCCAGACAGGCCAGGCCCGGAAATGTCAAAACGAAGGTTACTGACCTTGAAATGATATAGAAAATAATGTATAATCAGTTATGAGGTTAGTTAGCTACACAATACCGAAAATTCGGTTAGATTCTGACAACTTTGAAACTTTGACCTTTGTGACCTTCAAAGGTCAAAGGAAGAAGATTCTGAAATTTGTTGGAAAACTTGTATTTCATGATGCATGTGATAATATAAGATCATGTACGACATTTCACCCCATCAGGAAGCGAACAATGTAATAAAACCATCAAAAATCGACTTTTCTAAATTTCGTGACCTTGTGACCTGACCTTGGGGCGAAAATGAAAAATCGAGCTCCGTGGGGCTAGACACATGACATTGGCCTAACCAAATATCGAAACCCCTGTGAGATTCCACCAACTCCCTCAGAGAAGATGGAGCTTGAACTCGGTTACCCCTAAAAAGACATCTTTTTCGGGCGTCGCTCCGCCCACAATGGGCGCAATACGCCCACTCTAGGCAGGACACAACTAGATCATGATATCAACCTCCCACCCAAGTTTCATCAAGATCGGATGATATCATCGGTTCCTCCATGAAGAAGAAGATTGGGTAGTTATGCTGCGGACAGACAGACAGACAGACGCACACACGTGACGAATATAGTGGTCACTTGATAACTCATGAACCAAAGGGGCAGTTGGTGCGTCTATTGTTTACTTTAACACCACGTGATCTGCTTTGCACTGATGTTGATGTGTGGTATTGTGGGGCGTGGATTGGGAGGAAGCGCATGCGCAGTAGAGAACAGGGCGTGATACGAATAAACCCACTTGCTTCTCGTACTTTGCGCTGATTACTGAGTCGACAGACATAAATACTAATAGTTGTGAGATCGGAGTTTCAGGAACCCCAACGAGGATTGTCAAAGTGTGGGGCACACAGCACTCCGACGAACCACATTCAAAGGACGACGCATCATTCGTTCGACCACAACTCAAGTCCTTCCTTATGTTACCGGTTGCACTTCAATGAACTGTGCTCTCCAGTTCGCACCGTGTTTGAAAACATAAGTAAAAAATATATATGAAAAACCTTACTAACGCATCGTAATCGTACTCTCTATCAATACATATCACTCACCTGCTCCGTTTCGAACGCTAAACTCAATATACTCCGGAAGTAGTTGTTTTTTTTGAGGATGCTGTTGTTGTTGTTTTACGACCTGTCCGTTTCAGGAGTGATATTCATAAATATCTCCGTATTATCAGTATGGATGCTCAACCTCTGACCTCATTACTAACTACGGGTTCTCACAGCTGAATGTTGAAGTCAATGCGCCGCCATCTTGACACTCCCAAAAAACGCGACTCCGCACATTGTTCGTACCGAGCGTGGCGTGTATGGATGACGCAACGTTGGCTTACTTCCGGTTAGCGACGGCCGCCGCCATCTTAGCGCGGTGAAAACAACTCCCTAGCAACAATTTGAACACATTGCTTTATGTGATACTGTTCGTAATCTTTGTTGTGTACTCCGCCCAAATGTCTTTCCATTATCTGGAAAATCTTAATAACGATGCTAACCATTGTATTATTTACCTGCATTATTCACGTCAACATTGATAAATGGCCAGGCAAAGCATGCATACGCAATTTGTAGACGAATACGCAAAATGTGGAGGTCTGCCAAGATTGCCGATGGGTGACATCTGGGACACCCCGAAGCGAAGACGTCTAGGAATGGGAGCCCCATTACTTCAACCTAATAGTAATAGTTTATCAACTTATGTTCACTGGTGGGGGGTGAAGAGGTTGGGATGAGAACAGTGAGTGGGTCAAGCCCGGAAATTACCATGAGCCATGGGGTGTTTTATTACCTCCACCACTGGATGGAGGTTAATATGTGATTTATAATAATATGTCGTTTTATGTTTATGTTTATGTTTTAATAATAATATGTGTATGTCCGTCATTTTGCATCTCCTCCCATAAAGTGGTCTAACAAAGTTGAAAATGGCACCATGTATGAATGAACAAGGACCCAGGCAGTGCAGGGTCAACAAACTCGATTTGCATAAATATCAATAAATGTTCATACGAATCAGAGAATAAACTCCCATTTCCTTTGTCTTGCTCAGTATCCATCTTGTCCAACCATGCATCCTCTATCCATCTCATCCAGCCCATAGTAGAGGAAATGAGCCTGAAAAATTCATTTTGAAAATCATTTCATGTTAAAAGCCGGCATCCACTGGAAACAGGTAGGGAATGGGGTGGTGCATCGGGGGAGGGTGGATGCCCGCTGAGATTTTTTCGAAAAGGGTCATTTTTAACCATTTTGTTTTGCTAAATCAGGATTTCCGAAGTGTTGAAAAAGAGAAGAGATGTTTGTAACAATATCCCATTTATTTGCCCAGCAATTTTACTCTACATGGGATTTTTATAGATCATTTTGTTGCTGATGATATTGCCTACAAAATGCATCTCAGTATTTTTAAATATATATATATATATATATATATAATTTAGGGGTTACCATGGTTACAGTGGGGGTCAAAGGTCAACCTATGGCAAAAATATATAATTTTCTCACACTTTCTAATATATAGGCAAAATGCCATATAAAACTAACTTTACTGGTTCTAATTGCTTTTATTTATCAATCCTCACATAGAAGAGCAGTTTTTAGTGAGGGAAGATTGATGTAATACCCGTCTGTGGGCAATTAGTGAAGGGTGAAAATTAACCTTTTCTTCAAAAATACATAGAAATTGTGAAAAAAACCTCTGTTTTGTATTTGCCGGTACATGGAATTGTTAAGTGTGATGTTATAGCATACAGTATGCATTGGAAAATGTCTCCAAACCACCATGGTCAAGATTCCTAGTATTGTTTGAGACTTTATTCTGTTTGCCAACAACCTACGGATAACATAGTTTGAACCGGGGCTCGGACTACCTACACATCTTCATCATCATCCTGTGAATTGGTGCATGATCCCCTACAAGTGCAAGCACTAATGCAGGTCTTTTGTCCTGCACGGAAACAGCCGCATCTTTTTCCACAACCAGATGTGCAAAAGCAGCTCACAAGCTCCTTGCAAGCTTTTGGAAGAGGGCTCAGGGTCATCAAATTGGGAACGAGGTTTCCACGACTATCATTCTTCCATCCACTGGTTGTTGGATCAGGCAGATCTTGCACTGGGCTTAGTGACTCCTTCCAGACAAGGCATTGGCAGTTTGCTCGACGAATATGCATTTCCAGTGCATCCTTGGAGGGGGGAAGAGCATCGAGCGAACGCTTTCCTTGAAGGAACATTTCTCGGTGAACTTGATCAATTGCCGTAAGAGGGGTGGCTTTTAGGTACAGTTTGCACACAAACTTCTCAGCATCTTGGATCAATTGGTCACTGATGTTTATAGACCCCATCTTCTGGAGGCATGCTGACTCTTCAGTGAACACTTTCAACGCAGTCTTCTTCCCTATACCGGCGAACTGGCTGACTGTGTCACAACCTGTTAGTGCATGGAATGCAATAAT
Source organism: Myxine glutinosa (assembly GCF_964187855.1). Lineage (NCBI taxonomy): Eukaryota > Metazoa > Chordata > Myxini > Myxiniformes > Myxinidae > Myxine > Myxine glutinosa. Next base: position 156,186,764 of record NC_136267.1, on the reverse strand, counting down.
TGTCTGAATTTGGTCTCCTGGTAGTGAGATCTGATGTATGGGGATGAAGGGACGTTGGGATTTCAATCCTGAACTGAACCACACCTCTGGAGATAGGTGATCTCGCAGGCCCAGTGCCACAACCAGGACGTCTGTGTCTCGGCATTGAAGGACACATCTCTGGTAGCCCTGTAGTGTCGCATCCCTGGCATGCAGGATGATCCTGGTGTCCGCCTCTTCATGGTTTGCGTTCATGGAGTTGGTGCTCCTGCCGGTAGAAATCCATACCCTCCTCAAATCCTCAAACCCGCCGGCAACAACTAATTCATATGTTGGCTGTAGCTCCTTCTCCGCCATCTCTATGAGAGATCCAGAAAGAAATGCTGCCAAGTCAGCCTTGTTGGCAGAGAGGCTGAGGAACGAGTTGAAGTTGGAGGGGAGCTTCACGTCCTTTGAACTGATGACACGGCTGATTGGGCGGGTTTTGCCGGCTCTTTTTTCCCTTGTGCCAGACTTGATGGAGACCTCCTGATACCGATCGAACACAACATCAACCCTGGAGTACATGGGACCAAAGCGGTTTAAGACACTGGTACAGAATACATTGCTCACATCTCCAAAAGTCTCTGATTTCTCAGGCTTGCCAATTGCTTGTATCAGTGCAGGGCCGACAATGATCAAGCAGGTTTTCGCTGTACTCTTGGGAAGGTTTTTTGACATTTCTATGTCCTTGGTCAGCATTTCTTGAAGCTGGGACTTGTCGGTAGAATGGAGTTTCCCATTGGTGTCTGCTAGTGCACGTGGGACTGATGAAAGCTCATGCCTCAGGATGTTAATCAGGTCTACATCTCTCCCTCCCTGTGCTGCCACAAACAGTCTTTGGATTAGATTCCTGTCAGCTTTGATCTCTTTCTGTTTGCCAGCTCCACTTGGTTGAATGCTTACTTTGTACATCCTGCTTATTGATGGTGTTTTGTTCCTAGATAACGTAGCATGAAAGTCTGTTGACTTCTCAATAAGGCGAGTGGAGACAAATGTTTCAACTAGGGATGCTCCTGTTTCACCAGCCTTGAGGACTTCTTCTTTGATGGAGTCTCAAACAATACTAGGAATCTTGACCATGGTGGTTTGGAGACATTTTCCAATGCATACTGCGTGCTATAACATCACACTTAACAATTCCATGTACCGGTAAATACAAAACAGAGGTTTTTTTCACAATTTCTATGTATTTTTGAAGAAAAGGTTAATTTTCACCCTTCACTAATTGCCCACAGAGGGGTATTACATCAATCTTCCCTCACTAAAAACTGCTCTTCTATGTGAGGATTGATAAATAAAAGCAATTAGAACCAGTAAATTTAGTTTTATATGGCATTTTGCCTATCTATTAGAAAGTGTGAGAAAATTATATATTTTTGCCATAGGTTGACCTTTGACCCCCACTGTAACCATGGTAACCCCTTAATTATATATATATATATTTAAAAATACTGAGATGCATTTTGTAGACAATATCATCAGCAACAAAATGATGTATAAAAACCCCATGTAGAGTAAAATGGCTGGGCGAATAAATGGGATATTGTTACAAACATCTCTTCTCTTTTTCAACACTTCGGTAATACTGATTTAGTAATAAATTTAAATATTTAGTAATTTAAATATTTGAATAATAAATTTAAAACTGCGGCAATAATAATAATAATAATAATAATAATAATTTATATAGCACTTTTCAAGAACAAACAAGTGAATCCTCTTGGATTGCGCTGAGGTTCGGGCATGGAATTTCTAGGAGGAAGTATAATTTGTATGCAATGAAAGTACATGTAATATGGGATCGAGTAAGATCGAGTAAGCTTCACCAGTGCGCGTGCGCGAATTTACGTCACGTCGGCAGCGAGAAGGGGTTCCCCAACACGAACCAATCAGGAACTGCCACGTCACACTTATATGATCTCAGAATTCCTGTGACAGGAATTCGCGTTACACTGGCTGGAAGTCATTCGCTAGAGGCGCTTCCTCAGCGCTAATAAATCGCAAAGTACTGAACAAGGGAAAATCAGTTGATAAAGTAAAAAAGAAAAAAGAAAAGAAAATCAAAGTGGAATAGAGGAAAATTACAAAAAAAACCCCAAATATCAAAGAAAAAATATAATCAAATTTCATTAAAAATATTATAACAATAGGTGGGGGGGGGGGGGGAGTACAATAATCATGCACATTTTACATGTCGCATATCAATTACTCTACAATGCAATACCCCTGATCTAATAGTAATTAATTACACACACACCCTTGTATATTGTTCAATCTTGTGTCATGGCTTGTGATGTGATGCTGTGCAGTAAGGGGCCGTCTATTTTGTGCACAAAAGTTGTAGGATTTTAACTTCCAAACCTATTGCCTGCAGACCCATTGCACGATGTCTTCAATTCTTTCCACACTCCCTGATCCTTCTCTGTTCTATTCCCTCCTCGATCCTCCCCCCAACCTCCACCGCCACCCCTCCGTCCCACACGACCAACCTTCCACACTCCCACTCTAATTTGGATTCATAATGAACAAGTGGTCGTTTCACATGGAAAAGCTTTGTTGGGTATTTCAAGCTGAATACCTAATATGCTCATGAAAACATTGCATTCGGACTTTGATGACCAATGCATTATTTTTTATAAGAATATAAAATTTGAGTCCTGATTCAGGGAAGAGTTTAAAGGATTGAGTTGATGCTAAAAAATGTTTTGTTGGTTTTCCATTTCGAAATGAGAAGTTTAAACAAAAATAACAAATTATTGATGTCACAATGCTGGTTTTTTTTTTTTTTTTTGGAAACGTTATGACTTGGAAGGTTATTTGAAATTTGCCCTGTCCTCTCTTCAGGAAAAATGTTCAAAAACGAGTCCTCCTTGAAAACGTCGATGCTGTTTTGTTGCCTGTTGATGAAATTGTGGATGGGGGGCAAAGGAATATTGACCTTGAAATGCAGAGAAGAAAAAAAAAGGGGGGGGGGAATTGTTGATGTTCCTTTGGTTCAGAAGTATTTTGCATCAATTGTATGAATGGGTAGTGTTTCCTCCTAAGCGTTTTGGGCCACACTTGGAGGCACTAGTGCCTCAATCATATAACATCTTTGCAACCATTCACACTGACAACCTTTGCACCTAACCACCACCACTGTACTCGTGTACTCGATGTAGGTACTCGTTCAACCGGCGAGCTGTACAAATTGATTGTCCTGTCTAGCAATGTCCGTCATCGTGCTTCCAGATATGTCAGCGAACCACGAGACTTTGTACTCACCCATCCTTCCAGGTTTTACTTTCTCTTTATTTATAGCTAGCATCTAGCCCCTAAACATAAAAAGCACAAATAATAGCCATTAATTTTGTTGCAAATCATAGGTGTGCCAGCTTGAAACTAAAGCGAAGTCGATAGCGCTATCTCAAATCCCCACGCTTCCCACCTAAAGTAAAGTTGAAAGATGGCAGAAAGTTCCACCGGGAATGACCCAATATCAAATTTTGAGTTAAAAACTATTTTCCTATTTTTATCCTTTATCCTAAGTCCCCACCTCCTGGGGAATGAACCAGGGGTCGAATCCAAGATATTGTTACTTATTTCATGCGACCCCAAATATTAATTGCATATACAAAGTTTGATCAAAACAAATGTTTTAAAATGTGCTTGTTATTGCATTTATTGGTACTTGGGCGTGCCCGCACGTACGGGCACGCCCGTACGTGCTTGCCCGTACGTGCGTGCAAAAAAACATGCGTGCAAACAACAACAACAAAAAAAAACTTTGAAACCACGTGGCAGTAACGACCACAGAACCCCCCCCTCTATTTACATGAAATGGTTTGGTCCATTCGCAACGACCACAGAACCCCCCCCCCCCCTCTATTTACATGAAATGGTTTGGTCCATTCGCAAAGCCAAAGCGAACGGCTTGCGAGTACGGTGACCATACCTTGGGAACCACTTGTCCGATTAATTTCAAACCTTGAAAAGGCACATCCTCGGGTCCCCAGCAATATACCTGGCAAGTTTCAAGTATATCGGACCGGTAGTTGTCGAGAAACAGCGGTCGCATACATACATACATACATACATACATACATACATACATACATACAGACAGACAGACACACACACACACAGAGATTACTGGAATTATAGATAGATGTGGTGATTGTGGTGATCATAACGACCAAGTTTGATGAATTTCCACACGACCTGTTGAGGAGATGAAATGGTGACAGACAGACAGACAGACAAAGCCGATTACACATATCCCCTCTTCCCCTTCCCCCCTTTTTTCTGAAAGTGTGGGGATAACTACAAAACACTAATACACACTGCATGGCAGATCAAACGGAAGACCAAATACAGTACTGCATTGAGGCAATCAGAAGGAACCTGAATAAGTAAAGAGCAAAGATGGAGTCATCAGAAAAGAGTTGTTGTTGTTGTTGTTGTTGTTGTTTTTTTGTTGTTGTTTTTTTTTTGTTTTTTTTTGTATACTGAATCGAGACTCGTGAAAGAGCTACGTTCAAAGGAGTTCTTCCCAAATTTGTGACAGGCATCTCAAGTGTTGGCTTAGCGGTTAGCGTGCAGGCTTGGGATCCTAGGATCCTGGGTTCAAATCCCGGTCGATCGCTGAATTAATGCCAGGGGGGTTCACTCAGCTTGTCATCCTTCTGAGGTCGGCAAATTGAGTACCAGCTTGCTGGGATGAATGATCACGGTGTGTACCTCGATTTAGAATAGGTACACCGTATCCCTGCCCATCGTAAGAGGTGACCAAGAGTTGGCGTCAGGAAGGGCATCCAGCCATAAAAACATTGCCTCAAACAGGGAACCATGATTGTCATGGGGCCCGCAAGGCTAACCCCTGCTCCAGCGGGGAAAATGGCCTTAAAACGATCATTCATTCATTCATTCTTGTGTAATGGCTTCCTCATCACTTGTTTATTCCCACATCGAAGTGGATCCTTTTAGCACGTTGATTTCCCAATGGAAAGTCTCTCAACGTTCGTGACAAAATTATGGATATAGACACGTATAGATATGGATTTATTCGTTTGAACTAAGAAATCTTCATGTATGGTTGTCACTCTTTTACATTCTTAGGCTGATAGAGGAGCAAGTTAAGACACTCTCCTCGATGAGCCTTAGCCAATGTAAAAACATAACTATGACTTGAAAAACATTATAAAAACATAACTATGACTTGAAAAACATCATAAAAACATAACTATGACTTGAAAAACAAAAACATAACTAAGAAAAACATTGCAAAAACATAACTATGACTTGAAAAACATTATAAAAACATAAGACTTGAAAAGCATTTTAAAAAACAACTATGACTTGAAAAACATAAAAAAACATAACTACGACTTGAAAAACATCATAAAAACATAACTATGACTTGAAAAACAAAAACATAATGAAGAAAAACATTGTAAAAACATAACTAAGAGTTTAGAAAACATTATAAAAACAAAACTAAGACTTGAAAAACATTATAAAGACAACTAAAACTTAAAAACCAGGAGTTAAGGGTTTGGAGGATTCATATTAATATTCAGTCTCATGTCATTTTGTGGATTAGTAATTGTGCACAGAACGTCTTCAATATCTTTCAGTGGTTTTATTTTTAACAACAGTAGCAATTTTTTAAATAAAATTTATTTGTTAAACAGGGCAAATGATTTACACAATGGTTATAGTTACAAGAGCCGAGTATATGAGGTAGTTATGTCGACACTTGTCCAGGTAAAATAGTGTTTTTTTCATCCTCCTCTTCCTGTTGAGGTCCCACAAGGTCGCTCTGAGTGCGGCTCATTCCAGAGGAAGCTTCAATAACTGCCACAGAGGTGCGTATGTTTCTTTTCAAAAAGACCCCTTCTGCTGACTCTTCGAAACCTGTACTTGTGCCAGCTTGAGGGGAATTACTCTGCTCTGTCAGTACAGAGTCTGCCTGCAATGAAGAAAATATGAGGGGAAATGAATTTGCTGCAAACTGCATTATTACCCACACACGCAAAGCAAAAAGCGGGGTTAAACAACTGGTTCACTTCTGTCTGTCTGTCCGTCCGTCCATCAGCCCGTCCGTCCACAAACATCAGTTTATGAACGAGTAACAACTTAATTTAAATTAAATGTTATATATTCGAGTACGAATTGGAACATGAATGGAAAAACAAACCTGTCGTTTTAGCAGTACTGTACTTTGGCTCTGAATTTGACCTGATCATACATGTGCAGAGGAGTTTTTTTTTTTTTTTTGCTCTGGCTGTCTGGCAGTCAAACAAAAATGAAAATCATTCCAAATAGGAAACTTAATGTTTTTAAAGATGTCATAAATGACACAAACAACACACATGAATAACGAATGTAACGTGTTAAATAAAGTGGTGTAAAGGACGCTGCATCAACAGGGGTAAAATTCCAAATTTTTGTTTTTTAACCACCTTTAAAATCTCTGCTTTATTTCAATTGAATTATATACTCAAATACTGTAGAACACAAATCACCTTCTTATCGCTTCCAAAAGCCATCAATTTTGCATAAACATGCACATGTTAAATAAGGTGGTGTATAAGACTGCATTAACGCTACTGGATGTCCAGAATTTTTTTTATAGGACCTTTAAAATAGTTAATTATTTAAATTGAAGTATAAACTTCAACACTGCACGGGGTAACGCGTTCTGTGAACTCGATAATTAATAACGCGGTTAATGTTGAATCTTACAAAAGGAGTGTTACAGAACCCTGTAAAGCAAATATGTAAACTCAACATGAAAATAAACTTATCAAATCTTTAGAAGGACATTCATTGAAATCCTCCACGCAAAAATGAAAAAGATTTGAACACAGGTAAAGTTCAGCTATCTTTACTAAACACATGTCAATAAACAAGAGGTTGCCTCAATTACAAAAAAGCAAAAAGCATGAACATCACAAGGGGTGGTGCAACAAAAGTCACAGCACTGCAACACAAAGGCATGCACCTGAATACAGTCAAAACAAAATGACTCAGGAATGGACACAACACTCCTAACAGTCAAGGACAGAATGAAAGCAGTCCTCAATATCGTGTGTGTCCTCCCTGAGCTGTGATGCAGGCTGTACACCTCTGACGCATGCTCAGTATCAGGCGTCTGATGAGGTCTTGGGGAAGTCTGTCCCACTCCTCCTGCAAGCCTGCAAGCATACTCCTGCAAGCATCCAAGGCATCACTTCAACACCCTGTTCCTGGAGGAAGTTGGTGGTCAAGCGAGCAGCATGGGGTCGAGCGTTGTCCTGCTGGAAAACTGAGATGTTAGGATGAGCCTGGATAAATGGTAGCAGATGAGGTCTCAAAACTTCATTGACATAACGCTGACTAGTGAGATTGCCTTCGATGATGATCCGAGGTGTCCGGAAACGGGTGAAAATGCTGGCCCATACCATCACACTGGGTCCTCCCCAACGATTGATCTGGCGAATACAGCATGATGCATACCTTTCCCCACCTCTGTGCCATACCCATTGACACCCATCAGCAGCATGGAGGCAAAATTTGGACTAATCTCTGAACAACACTGGACTCCACTGTTGCTGTGTCCAGTGGCGATGCTGCAGACACCATTTTAGTCTGTTCCGCCAATGCACTGCATTCAACATTGGACCTCTGCAAGGACGTCTTGTCACCAGGCCCCGACTTCTCAAGCGCCTCCGCACAGTAGAGACACTGATGCGGTTGTTGTGGTGACCTTTTGTCACTGCAGCTGTTTGCGTCGCAGGGCGGAAACGATCACAAAGATGCTGCAGTACAATCCAGCGGTCTTGGTTTGGGGTGGTTACCCGTGGTCTTCCTCTTCGTGGACCATCATTCACAGTTCCAGTTTCACCGTAATGCCTGGACAGGTTGGAAATCGCAGGCTGTGAGCAACCAAGACGTTGGGCAATTGTTCACTGGCTTACACCAGCCTCAAGCATCCCAATTGCCCTTAAAGGTTGTTCAGATGTCAGGCGTGGCATCTGAATTTTCTTGTTGGTTTCCCTGTCAGAAGCCTCTAGAGTCTAGACTCTAGAGTCTAGAGTGACTATAGACAGCAGTAAATGAATGTCTAACCATGAGAACTGAAGGATTTCATTATGAGGGTCATTATTTAAAGGGAAAGCTCCCTATACAGAACCACTCAAGCATGCCATTGTTGATCAACCAGGTGATTGAAGTGAAGTTCTCGTTACATAATCAGCTATTACAATTGAAGTGTTTGTAAAGCTGCACATTTCAAAAAATGAAAGTGATAAGTTTATTTTGATGTTCCGTATATATTTAAAAATAAAAAAAGAATCTGATAAGAAACCAAGAATGATTTTAGGAAAATTTCATTTTAGAAACTACATGATTTGAATCCATCAGCATACTAGGTATGCAAGCAATACGCGATTTTCACAATATGCGACAATGAATGTTAAACGAGGTCTTTTGCACATGCGCTGTGTGTGTTTTCAGTGACTCAGTTTGACTCGACAGGCACTTTTAACCTGCCATTGCTAGCGTGAAATCTGTAATTCAAATAGTATTTTAAATATAATTTCCAGCATTTAGACAAAAGAGTGGTAATTTCAAAATGGTTAACCATCATTTTTCTGTTTCTGAATGCAAATGAGAATGATATGAGAAATATCCATGGATGAGAGGTGTCGAGTTAATCCCATTTCCTGTTAGTACTAGCAAATGACAATATTGGATATAATATTTCCTCTTCTCCAATGACTTGATCTCTGATCATCAATTTGGTTTCAGACCAGGTCACTCTACTCTGGACATGCTGCTTCTGCTGTCTCAACAATGGATGGAGGTCCTCAATGCCAAACAGGAAATTAGAGCTGTCTCCCTCGACATATCACGTGCCTTCGATACGGTCTGGCACCCCGCTCTGCTCACCAAACTCTCCTCCTTTGGTATCCATGGAAATCTCCACGCATGGCTGGCGGACTTCCTCTGTAGTCGGCGTCAACGTGTGGCCCTGAATGGGTTTCTCTCATCTCCTCTTCCTGTTCAGGCTGGAGTTCCCCAAGGCAGTGTTCTGGGCCCTGTGCTTTTTCTGGTCTTCATCAATGATCTCTCTGACTCTCTTGAAAATCCTCTCTATCTCTTTGCTGATGACTCCACTCTCTGCCGCTCCAGTCCTCTTCCCTCAGATCGGCAGTCTGCAGCCTCCTCACTCTCTGAAGACTTGGACAAAATCACAGACTGGTCAAACAAGTGGAACATGTCTTTCAATCCTGACAAATCTCACACTCTTACTATGTCTCTCCGAAAAGATCGACTGGACAACCCTCCCATCTACTTTCTCAACAATCCTCTCCAAGAGGTTCTGTCGCTCAAGCTTTTGGGTCTCACTATCTGCCATGATCTTTCTTGGGAAAACCACATTTCCAAGCTGGCCTCCAAAGCCAGTCGCCGACTGGGCATCCTCCGTCGTGCGAAGTCCTTCCTCGGCACACCTGAGCTCCTCACCACATACAAGGCTTTCATCCGCAGCTCAATGGAATACTGTTCTCCCCTATGGGCTGGTGCTCCTGCCTCACACCTAGCTCGGCTTCACGCTGTTGAAACCAAAGCTTTCAGAATTATTGGAATCTCCCACGATGAAGCTATCTATGAGGGCCTTTCACTCACTTACCGCAGGCAGGTAGGTGGTCTTTCCGTCTTCTACCGACTCCTCTCCAGCCTTGCACCCCCAGCTCTCTCTGTGCTCTGTCCCCCAAATATTCCTACAGGTCGCACAAGATCTGCCAGCAACCCTCTGATGGTTAAACTGCCGAAATCTCGGCTCTCTGCTCACCTTCACTCTTTCAGTCCTCTTTTATCCCGCCTCTGGAACAAACTCCCTCACTCTCTTCAATCCCACTCCTCCCTCCAGGTCTTTAAAACAGCTGTTCACCACCATCTCTTATCTTCCCCCATCCAAAACCTTGATCTTTTCTACCCCCGCTAATTCACCCCAGATCCACCTTGTTTGAAATTCCAACTTCTTTCCTGGAAGTCCTGGCAGTGTCCATATGTTTTATACTTCTCCCACCCCCCCCCCTTCCCATGCCCCCACCCCAAAGCCCTCGCCCTCTCTCAGATCTCTCGATGTCTCCATGTCTCTCGGTCCCTGCTCTCAAATCTTGTCTACCGCTCCCGATGTTATATGTTTTATGTGTCGGTTTGTCTTTATGTGTGATTAATGTTCACTCTTTCACGAGCCTCGATCTTGTATACAGAAAAAAAATATATCTATCTATAATTCCAGTAATCTCTGTGTGTATGTTTGTATGTTTGTATGTTTGTATGTTTGTATGTATGTATGTATGTATGTATGTATGTATGTTTGTCTGTGACCGCTGTTTCGCGACAACTACCGGTCCGATATACTTGCAACTTGCCAGGTATATTGCTGGGGACCCGAGGATGTGCCTTTTCAAGGTTTCATATTAATCGGACAAGTAGTTAGCGAGCTATGGCGATTTCTTTACCAAACTCCGCAAGCCGTTCGCTTTGGACCAAACCATTGCATGTAAATAGAGGGGGGGGATTGTCACCGTACTCGCAAGCCGTTCGCTTTGGACCAAACCATTTCATGTAAATAGAGGGGGGGGGGGGATTGTCACCGTACTCGCAAGCCGTTCGCTTTGGACCAAACCATTTCATGTAAATAGAGGGGGGGGATATAATTTTAGATATAGATATAGTACGGGCATGCCCTAGTATAAAAAAATCACACTAACACACACACACACACACACACACACACACACACACACACATACACACACACACACACACACACACACACACACACACACACACACACACACACACACACACACACTTCTCCTCTCCTTTAATATAACAGCCAGCACTCTCAGCCCATATGGCTTCCACTCTCTCCTCCCGCTCCTCCTCCCAAACGTGATTAATTGTAGATATCATCATTTTAATTTTGTGCATCTAACGCTGTGCATCGTCAAGCCCCAGATATGAACTTCCCATCTGTGTTAAGAAGCACCCACACTATATACGGTGTCTCCTCCTTGAAAGTCTGCCTGAATGTTGGGAATGATAGCATTGTCTTTCCTATTGCAGATGTCCATCAAATAAATCACCAAGTCTGCCATGTTCACACGAGGTAATCCCACATGGTTCAAAGTCCACTCACGGACATTATAACTGGCACGGGCCCTCATCGTTGGGAGTTATTGGATTACTGGCTGCAAAAATCCTCTATATCTCTTTGCTGATGACTCCACTCTCTGCCGCTTCATACCTCATCCCTCAGATCGGCAGTCTGCAACCGCCTCACTCGCTGCAGACCTGGACAAAATCACAAACTGGTCAAAAAAGTGGAACATGTCTTTCAATCCTGACAAATCTCACACTCTCAGTATGTCTCTCCGAAAAGATCGTCTGGAAAACCCTCCCATCTACTTTCTGAACAACCCTCTCCAAGAACTTCTGTCACTCAAGCTTTTGGGTCTCACTATCTGCTATGATCTTTCCTGGGAAAACCACATTTCCAAGCTGGCCTCCAAAGCAGGTCGCCGACTGGGCATCCTCCGTTGTGCGAAGTCCTTTCTTGGCACACCTGAGCTCCTCACCACATGCAAAGCTTTCATTCGCAGCTTGATGGAATACTGCTCTCCACTTTGGGCTGGTGCTCCTGCCTCACACCTAGCTCAGCTACACACTGTAGAAACCAAAGCTTTCAGAATCATTGAGATCTCCCGCGATGAAGCCGATTCAGAGGGTCTTTCACTCGCTCACCGCAAGCAGGTTGGTGGTCTTTTTGTCTTCTACCGACTCCTCTCCGGCCCAGCTCCCTCAGCTCTGTCTGTGCTGTGTCCCCCCAAATATTCATACAGGTCACACAAGATCTGCCAGCAACCCTCTTATGGTAAAACTGCCAAAATCAAGACTCTCTGCTCACCTTCACTCTTTAATTCCTCTTTTCTCCCACCTCTGGAACAAACTCCCACACTCTCTTCAATCCCACTCCTCCCTCCAGGTCTTTAAAACAGCTGTTCACCACCATCTTTTATCTTAAACTCACCTTTAAAGCCCCCATCCAAAATCTTGATCTTTTATACCCCCGTTAATTCACCCCAGATCCACCTTTTTGAAATACTGACTTCTTTCCTGGAAGTCCTAGTAGTGTCCATTAGTTTTATATCTCCCACACACCCCCCTTCCCCTGCCCTCTCCCCCAAGCCCTCATCCTTCCACAGATCTCCCGATGTCCCTCTTCTCTACTGTTGTTGTGATTGTGTGCTTCCCTCTCTCTCCCCATCTTGTCTCCCGCTCCCTTTATTATATGTTTTATGTGTCTGTTTATGTTTTTTGTGATTAATGTTAGCTCTTACACGAACTTCGATCTTGTGAACAAAAAAAATGAAAAATATATCAACTTTTTGGGCGAGTTGATCAGAAAGTTCTCCAAACTTTTGTTGTGCAGAGGCATCTCTCACAAGAGATGGCATCTCTCACAAGAGATGGCAAGGCATCTCTCACAAGTATGCAGTCTGTCAAATTCTTTTTAAAAATATCTCCCTGGTCTTTCACCGTTCTCCCAGTTGTCGGTTGACAGCTGGTGATATTTCACTTCATGTTTTTATTTGGTCTTTTTTGCAATCGTTGGTTTGTTGCTGTTTAGTTTTCATGTGTGACACCTATTCACAACTGTTTTTTTGTTTTTTTTACAAGGTGGGTTCGGGATCCCTTTCTGGCTTGCTGTCTTCGTGTTTGCATACCAATTGCATTTGGTTGTCTTTTGAACTTTTCATGTACCCCTCCAATTCTTCAGTTGTCATTCTGTGCATTTGTTGATCTCCATCAGGCCACTACCTCCTCGTCTCGGCAGGTACATTCTCGGGATGCCTTGGTTTTTGTAGAACAATTTGTGGATAGTGAGGAGTTTCCTTGTTTTGATATCTAGTTTGTTGATTTCCACTTGTGGCCAGTTTATTATTCCGCAGCTATATTGGAACACTGGTACTGCAAGCTGGTTTATGGCTTTGATTTTGTTTCTTGGTGAGAGGTATGTTTTTAGGATCAGCTTCATTCTACGTCGGTATTCTTTGGTAATTGTTTTGTGCATTTGTTTGTGACATATTTGTTAGCTCTCTTAATCTCTTATACACCAAGGTATTCGCATGATGCTTCATTTTTTCGCATTTGTATTAATTGTTGTATTTAGGTCGATTTTTATGTCAACTTATGTCTACTGAAGTTATGTTATGCTTGTGATCCAGGAACCCGACACAACAACTATGCAAAAAGTGCAGAGAACTTACCATGCGATGCATGGGCCGCAAGTTACACACCAGGCTGTCGTTCTGAACACTGTAGTCTATATGACCCAACAGCCAGTATGTGCACATTGGTCCTTTGCCCTAAGATAAATCAGAAAAAAATGTAACATTAATGAAATTGTTTGTTTGGCTGTGAGCAGAATATCTCAAAACATTATGGATGGATTTTGACAACATTTGGTGAACAGGTTGGATGTGTGACAAGGACGAAATGATTAGACTAGAAAGTTGCCTGTACCCACAAGGGATTCTTTATGGGGTAGGCATTGAAGTGGCAAAAATGTAAACGGCATCTTCCGTCATCGAGCCGGCAAGCTGGGAGCAACAATTCACATTTATTGCCACAGCTGATGCAGTTTAAATGCTCTAATGGCGACGAGGTGTTCCATTTGAAACTGTTTGTTCGATATATTTAGCTTTTTGATGCCTAGCACTATATTTCAAAAGGGATATCAAAGAGGACAACAGAACGTTCTGATCACATAAAAAGCGAGAGAATGGAAAACTTGTTGCTTCTAAAATATTCAACTAAAGCGCAGCGTTACGCGCGCTGCTTGTGAGCAAGGAGGAAGCGGACAAGCGGTAACATATAAACGTCTTTATTGTAAGACTACACTGTAACACTGAACTGCTCCAGGCTGGTCGCCCGGTGTATATCATGAGGCCACGCCTACCCCTCGGGCGTGGCCACCGCCCACTTGGTGCGTGGAATGATGTCACCACGCCAGTGGGTTTTTGTGTCCGCCACATGCGCCCCCCCAGAATTCCCGCGCACCTGGAGGGCCAGTTTGCGGGGCAGACGAATGACCCGGCCGAAGCGCCCCCTGGCGATCGGCGGCGTCCGGGGTGCAGGGATGCCAGGTGGGATGCCCCTGGCTGCCCCTGGGATGGGTGCAGGACCGGGGGGCGGCGTGGCGGCGGGGCTGGGCGGTGCCGGGGGTCCGCCCGCAGGAGGGCGGCCCCGACGTGGGGGTCGGGCCACTGGCGGTGGATGGTCCACATCGAGGTGGGCCGGCTTGAGGCGGTCTACCGAAACGCGGTCAGGAGTACCGCCGATGTCCAGGGTGAAGTGCTTCGCCCCGGTCTCCAGCACGCGGAAAGGCCCGTCGTACGGGGGCCGCAGTGGTGTCCGATGGGCATCGTGGCGGACGAAGACGTACTCCGCCGTGCGAAGCTCCGGGGCGACGTGCGTCGGTGGGTGCCCATGGCATGCCGTTGGCACCGGGGCGAACCTCTGGGCGGTCTCTTGCAGAGCGGAGCGCTGCTGTGCCGTGGACCATGGTGCCGTGGAGTTGGGGAGGAACTCGCCCGGCACCCGCAGCGGTTGCCCGAAGACCAACTCCGCCGCGGATGCGCGCAGGTCCTCCTTGGGCGCCGTCCGGAGGCCCAGCAGGACCCAGGGGAGCCTGTCGACCCAGCCGCCGTCGCGGAGGGTGGCCCGGAGCGCGGCCTTCAATGAGTGGTGAAATCGCTCACACAGGCCGTTAGCCTGGGGGTGGTAGGCCGTGGTTCGGTGCAGCCGGACCACGAGCCCCTGCGCAACCGCCCCCCAGAGCTCCGAGGTGAACTGGGGGCCGCGGTCGGATGAGATGTCTGAGGGGGCGCCGAACCGGGCGACCCAGGTGGCGATGAAAGCCTGCGCGACATCGGCCGCCGTTGTCGACGCCAAGGCCACGGCCTCCGGCCACCGGGTGGTGCGGTCCACCATGGTGAGGACGTAGGTGAAACCCCGCGAGGGGGGCAGAGGTCCCACCAGGTCCACGTGGACGTGGTCAAACCGGCGTTCCGGCACCGTGAACGGGGCCAACGGGGCCTGGGTGTGCCGGTGCACCTTGGCGCGCTGGCACGCGAGGCACGTCCTGGCCCAGCCGCGGACGGCCTTCCGGAGGCCATGCCAGACGAACTTGTCGGCGATCAGCCTTTGGGAGGCCCTCGCGCCCCGGGTGGGACAGGCCGGGGATGGCGTCAAACACCTGGCGCTGCCAGCCCGCGGGCACAATGGGGCGAGGACGCCCGAGGGAGACGTCGCACAAGAGGGCCGCGCCCGCGCCGTCGAACGGCACCTCGGTGACGCGGAGGCCCGTGACGGCGGTCCGCAAGGCCTGGACGTCGGGGTCAGCGGCCTGGTCCGCTGCCATCCGGGCATAGTCGATGCCGAGGTGGACTGCGTGGGCGACGGCCCGGGAAAGGCAATCCGCCACCGGGTTGTCCTTCCCCGCGACGTGCTGGATGTCCGTCGTGTACTCGGACACGGCCGAGAGGTGACGCTGCTGCCGGGCCGACCACGGCTCGGTGACCTTGCCCATCGCGAAGATCAGTGGCTTGTGGTCGACGAAGGCAGTGAACGCCCGGCCCTCGAGCAGATGGCGGAAGTGCCTGACCGCCAAGTGAAGTCCGAGCAACTCACGGTCGAAGGTACTGTAACGGCGTTCGGGCGGGCGAAGCTGCCGGCTAAAGAACGCCAGCGGTTGCCAAGCTCCACGCACCCATTGCTCATGCACCACGCTCACCGCGTAGTCTGAGGCATCGGTGGTGAGGGCGATCGGTGCATCGGGCGCCGGGTGCGCGAGCATGGTGGCGTTAGCCAAGGCGAGCTTCGTGCCCGTGAACGCCGTGTCCATCTGCTCGGTCCAGGTAACGTCGCCTTTGCCCGGCTTACCTCGGAGAGCTTCGTGCAGGGGGCGCAGGAGCTGGGCGATACGGGGCAGGAACCGATGGTAAAAGTTCACCATGCCCAGGAACTCCTGCAGCCCTCTGATCGTGCGGGGGCGCGGAAACCCCTTCACCGCCTCCACCTTGGCCGGCAGGGGGACGGCTCCGTGCCTGGTGACACGGTGCCCCAGAAAATCGATTGTGGCGGCGCCGAACCGGCACTTTGCGGGGTTCACAATCAGGCCATGCTGGCCCAGGCGTTCGAAGAACGTGCGGAGGTGGCGTAGGTGCTCTTCGCGGGACGTGCTGGCGACGAGGATATCGTCCAGGTAGACGTAGACAAAATCCAAGTCGCGCAGGACGCTGTCCAACAGTCGCTGGAACGCCTGAGCTGCATTCTTCAGACCGAAGGGCATGCGCAGGAACTCGAAGAGTCCGAATGGCGTGATGACCGCCGTCTTTGGGACGTCCTCCGGCCTGACGGGGACCTGATGGTAGCCGCATATGAGGTCCACCTTCGAGAAGAAGGACCTGCCCGCCAAATGGGCGGAAAAGTCCTGAATGTGGGGGACGGGGTAGCGGTCGGGAGTCGTGGCGTCATTGAGACGGCGATAGTCCCCGCACGGTCGCCATCCCCCGCCGGGCTTCGGCACGATGTGCAGCGGCGACGCCCAAGCGCTCTCTGAGCGCCGAACGATGCCGAGTCGCTCCAGGGTAGCGAAACTCCGCTTTTGCCACCGCCAGCTTCGTCGGCTCGAGGCGGCGTGCCCGGGCGTAGACCGGTGGCCCGACGGTGGGGATGTGATGGGCCACCCCGTGCTTGACGGCCCCCGCCGAGAAGGTGGGCCGCATGGGGGCTGGGAAGCCGGCGAGGAGGCGGGTGAATGCGTCCGCTGCCGGAAGCGTACAGACCAACGTGGCCGGAACCGAATCGTTTGGCAAGCCGCTTGGCAAGCCGCTCGTTGAGCTGGGCAACGCACAAGCGAGCGAGCTGAACGTCTCGGCCTGGACAAGCCGTCTGCGCTTGATGTCGACCAGGAGCCCATTAGCGCACAGGAAGCCCGCGCCAAGCAGTGCCATGGGCACGTCGGCGGTGACGAACGTCCATCGGAAAACCTGCCCTCCAAACCGCAGAGAGAGGCAGCGTTTTCCGTACGTACGGATGGGCGTCCCGTTCGCGGCAAGCAGCGCGGGGCCCCCACCCACGGCGTGCTTGTCTGACGTGCCGGCGGGAATGACACTCACCTGTGCTCCCGTGTCGCACAGGTAACGGCGCCCAGAGAAGGTGTCCGTTATGAACAGCAGGCTGCTCGAACGGCCGGCGCTCATCGCCACTATTGAGCGCCGGCCCGGGCGTTTCCCGACCCGTTGAAGGAGCACGGCGGATGACACCGCCGAGCTTCGTGGCCGAACTTGGCGTGGAACCAGCACCAGGTGGTGGAGCTGGAGGAGCGTGGCTGGCTCCGCCAGGCCGGTGGAGTTGGCGGGTTTCCCCGCGGTGGCGGTTTTCGCCGCGGCGGTGGGCGGGGCGTGGCGGCGTTCACGAGGTGCGTATCAGCATGCTGCTGAACATCAGCGTGCTGTAGAAGCTGATGCTGTGGAACATGCTGCTGAACATCAGCGTCGAGGGCCGTGACGGCCACGCCAACGCTCGCCCGCGTGTCCGAAGCGGCGAAGTACTTGTCCGCCTCGGCCGCCAATGCTCGGGGTTCCGTTAGCCCGGTCCCGGCCAACTCGAGGCGAACCTGCGCTGGAAGTTGGCGACGGAAAAGCGCCCGGAATAGCGAACCGGGGGCTTCGTCGCCCAACAGTGACAGCATATGGTCCATTCGGACCGACGGGCACGTCTCACCGAGCTCGGGGAGGTCCAGGAGGCGGTCGGCCCGTGCGTCGTCCGTGAGGCTGAACGTGGCTAGGAGTAGCCGCTTGAGTGCCTCGTACTTGTGGCCTTTCGGTGGGTGGCGAAGGACGGACACAACTCGAGCGGCCGTGCCGGGCCCGAGGGAGGCGACGACGTGGCAATAGCGCGTGTCATCGCCGGTGAGGCGCCGAAGCTGAAATTGGGCTTCGGCCTGGACGAGCCAGACTTCGGCCTGAGCCTCCCAAAATTCCGGAAGTTTGACGAAGTCGGCCATGGCGATGGCGTCGCGTGTGGAAGGATCGCTCCGGCAGATCCAACGTCGAGGGTCACCAGTAAAGCGCGGCGTTACGCGCGCTGCTTGTGAGCAAGGAGGAAGCGGACAAGCGGTAACATATAAACGTCTTTATTGTAAGACTACACTGTAACACTGAACTGCTCCGGGCTGGTCGCCCGGTGTATATCATGAGGCCATGCCTACCCCTCGGGCGTGGCCACCGCCCACTTGGTGCGTGGAATGATGTCACCACGCCAGTGGGCTTTTGTGTCCGCCACACAACGTTAATTTGCCAAGGAATATCAACTTCTCCAAAAGCCAGGAAAACGGTTTCATTGCCATTACATGGAATTATACTTATTGAGAATTACCTTTACATCAATCTCTCCGCGATACTCAATGTTATAGCCTGAGTCACTGGACAGCTCCTGAAGCATAGCAGCAGAGATCTGGATTTTTTGGGCTTGGAATAAAAATTGGGGTGGGTGGAGGGGTAGTATTCAAATGGGGGAGGGAGTGGATAGTATTCAAAAACATAAAAACAAAATATTCGTTTGTCAACTGACTAGCAAGATGGATTTATCAAGTACAGTGCATTCAGAAAGTATTCAGACCCCTTCACTTTTTTCACATTTTGTTATGTTGCAGCCTTATGCTGAAATCGTTTAAATTCATTTTATCCCTCATCAATCGACACTCAATACCCCATAATGACAAAGAGAAAACAGGATTTTAGAAAGTTTTGCAAATTTATTAAAAAGAAAAAACTGAAATATCACATTTACATACTGTATGTATATAACAATCCATTCCTGTTCTGAAGCCATTCCAGTGTTGTTTTGGCTGTATGCTTGGGGTCATTGTCCTGTTGGAATGCAAATCTTCACCGCAGTCTCTTGCACTCTGAGGGTTCTCCTCAAGGATTTGCCTGTATGTGGCTCCATTCATTGTTCTCTCTATCCTTACAAGTCTCACAATCTCTGCCACTGAAAAGCATCCTCATAGCATGATGCTGCCACTATGCTTCACAATAGTGATAGTGTTAGATGGGTGATGAGCTGCGTTCGGCTTCCACCAGACGTAGCGTTTTGCATTCAAGCCAAAGAGTTCAATTTTTGTCTCATCAGACCACAGAATATTTTGCGTCATGGTCTCAGAGTCTTTCACCTGCCTTTTTTGCAAACTCCAGGTGTGCTGTCATGTGCCTTTGCGTAGGAGTGGCTTCTTTCTGACCTCTCTCCTATAAAGTCTGGACTTGTGAAGTGCTGCAGAAACTGTTGTCCTTCCAGCAGGTTGTCCCATCTCAGCCAAGGAACTCTGTAGTTCCGTCAGAGTGGTCATTGGTTCTTGGTCACCTCCCTGATCAAGGTCAGACGGCCAGCTCTAGGAAAAGTCTGGGTAGTTCCATATTCTTTATATTTCCCAATGATGGAGCTTGCTGTGCTCTTGGGAACTTTCAACACTCTAGAAATTGTTTTATGCCATTCCCCAGATCTATGCCTCCTCACAATTCTATCTTGGAGTGCTTGGAGTGCTGTTCCTTAAACCTCATGGTGGAGTTTCTACTCTGACATGTGCTGTCAACTGTAGGACCTTGTATATAAAGGTGTGTTTCTTTCTAATTCATGTCCGATCAATTGAAAGGGCCACAGGTGGACTCCAATCAAGTTGTGGAGACATCTCAAGGATGATCAAAGAAAATTGGATGCACCTGAGCTCAATTTGGAGTGTCATAATACTTATTAACTAAAGGGTTTGAATACTTATTTACTCAAGACATTTCAGCTTTTCCTTTTTTAAATTACTTTGTAAAAAGTTTCTAAAAAAAAATTGCACTTTGACATTATGGTGTATTATGTGTGGATTAGTGTCAATAAATCTCAATTTCAATCCATTCTAAATTCAGGCTGTAACACAACAAAATGTGAAAAAGTCAAGGGGTGTGAATACTTTCTGAAGGCACTGTAGATTTTGGTGGCTCTTAAAAAAAATTAATGCTGTTCTGCCACTGTTCCAATAGCACCACAATAGTGTGTATAGGTAAAACACATTTTAGGAAAGAGGTCTTTAGTGTAGCAGCATAGCAAACCTGTTGTGCATTTTGTGATACAAGCACCAAATTTGGCACAAATGTACATTAATATGTTGCGAACATTTTCAGATATTGGGCCACTTGAAATTCCGTAATTGTTTTTTTCAAATTTTTTCAAATTTCGTAATTTCAAATTTTTCGGGTGACACCGTCACAATTTCGGTCTTCGAGGCCGGCCGATATAGTGGGGCGGCTTAGCCCAAATGTTCAAAAGAATTGTGCATTTTGTGATACAAGCACCAAATTTGGCACAAATGTACATTAATATGTTGCGAACATTGTGTGGTCAGTAATGAAGACGAGAGTCTGAATTACATGGATGCAAAAGACCTTGTGAACCAGTGAAGCAAATACACGGGTAAGCATGAATTAAATCTAGGGCATGATATAATTTCCATGATGTTTACCTCTACACTCAATGGTGGAAGGAGGTAATGTTTTGATCCCAGCTTGTCTGTATGTCTGTTTGTCTGTTAGTCCACAAAATTCCAAACAAAGCTTGTAGTAGTGGTAGTTGTAGTGGTAGTGGTGATAACAGAAATTGTTATATAGAACTGAACTTATATTATTATTATATGCAGAAAATAACTTCATTTCTATATGCCCTGCAGTGGACAGGTTAATTGGTTTATGCACTGAAGGGGTCACCCTGGTGTGCACTGCTGTGTTCTGCCTCACTGAGTTGTTCAGGTATGATGTACTCAGCACAGGCTTCCGGTCGGCCCGGAGGTGGGGGTGCGGGGCCTGTCACGGAACGTCAAAACAAACGGCCTGCCGGGGCCGCCCAAAAGTCGGGCGTGAGGGGCGCGTCCACTAATGGAACGCCTCTCGCTTCCCAGATCGAGGGCCACGTGGTCAGGAGAACCTCGTCCCTTCCGGTCACACTTTGCCTATCGGCCGGCCTCGAAGACCGAAATTGTGACGGTGTCACCCGAAAAATTTGAAATTACGAAATTTGAAAAAATTTGAAAAACAAAATTACGGAATTTCAAGTGGCCCAATATCTGAAAATGTTCGCAACATATTAATGTACATTTGTGCCAAATTTGGTGCTTGTATCACAAAATGCACAATTCTTTTGAATATTTGGGCTAAGCCGCCCCACTACTTGTCTAAATAAGGAGTTCTCGTTTTTATAAGTATGCCAGCAACGACAGTTTACTCGATTGTATTTCTGCTTTTATTTACACAGGAAGAAAAAAAAGAAAAAAAAAGAATCAAAAAGCAAGAATGAAGAAAGTAAAGGAAAATTCAGATAAAATAGGCATGCTTATAAAAATGCAAGTATTTTCAGGTGATGGGATACGTCACAAGTCCTCTGACAGTAAAGCAGGGTGTGTTTTGGGTAATGTCACGTACGCAGACTGCTCGACTCCATACGTGACGCTGTGTTCACTGTATCTCCAAACAAACAGTAACGTGGCATCTTGTGACCCACCACACCTGCTACACATGGACCTGATAAAACAAATTGAGAAACAGCTTTATATTCAGAATTTCAAATTTCTAATAAATGAGAAATTTCTGAATGGCTCCATAGTAGCCTGTCTTGTCCTGTATTAGTAAAACCTTACTCACCTTAAATATACAATTTAATTGTTTTTTTAATGTAACAGAAGAATATATTTGAGGTTAATGCTCATAGAAGAGCTGTGGAATCATCCATAATAATTATACAAGAGAAAGTGTGTGTGTGTGTGTGTGTGTGTGTGTGTGTGTGTGTGTGTGTGTGTGTGTGTGTGTGTGTGTGTGTGTGTGTCCATCCTCCATAACTCCAAAACCATGAAACCTAGGGCCCCAAACTTTTAACACACGTTTTAAAGATAATTAATGGCCTTATTAAATGAAAACAAAAACAGGTTTTTTCCCTGGTCAGCGTGCTCTCTCTCGCAGGGGTCTTAATCCGCCATTTTTTTCAGCCTACCCTCCTGAAAAAGCCGTGCCGATTTTCCACGATGACCTCTCATGGACTCTTAAAGTATATAATCGAAATAGATTTGAGATTTTAAGATCGGATCTCCTAGACTATCTGTCGGACTATCTAGCTAGACGATCTAGATCGGAAATAATTGTTGAAATTTGGAGTAGAATCTAAGAATGTTAAGAAATTAGCATTGTTTTTGTTTTTGCAGGTGTGTCCCATTACCAATCAACTACCTATCACTTGTCAAGCCACATGTTCCTTATCAACTGTTTAGTTGGAGTGCATATATATTAGGTTAGATTTGGTGGTGTAATGGTTAGAGCATCTGCTTTGAATCTGAGAGGTCGGCAGTTCGAACTCTGGCCGAGTCAGACCAAATACTTCAAGAATGTTACGTGCTGCTTCCTTGGTTGACACAACATTTAAAAGGAAGGCAATTTGCAAACTACCCAGACCCAGTATATAACCCTTGCCAGGAAACCGTTTTGGCAGCACAAACACTCTTGTTCACAATTAATTCCACGTTCTTGTGGAGTTGGCCAAGGGGAGCTTGGCCCGTGTCTTTCACTAAGCAGCTAGCTATAGGCCTGACATTCGACTAACCATCATTTTCCACTAACCAGCGTTTGGAATTTGGCCATGTTGCATGTAAGCAAGTGTGGCTCTGTAAAGAGTATGATACATCATCATCATCATCTTGCTCACAGAAGTGAAGGTAGTCCTGTAGATATTCCGGTCCACACTATGGGTGGTATCGGTAATTGGTTAGTTTGGTGGTTGGTGCAGGATGGAGTGCTCATGATTGGTTGATGGCATCATTAAAATCCATAACGTACAAGGGAGTAAAGCTCGACTATAGGTAAATGTAAATCTAGACGAAAGTAACCAGATTGCTATAACTTGCCAAGCTAGCCGTTCCTTATCAACAATTTCATAGGAGTGCTTTCTTGACAGCTTCAGTGCTCAAGCCACTTGGCGAGCGCTCTACAAGCTGATTGGTAATGGAACACACCACTGGATTGCTGATGAGAACGAGTTATGAGACCCTGATCTTCTACCAACTCGACTATATTGTAGCATAGAATACATTTTTATACGTTTTTTTTTTTTTTTTTTTTTTTTTTTTTTTGTATACAAGATCGAGGCTCGTGAAAGAGCGAAGTTGATATCTGAACACAACTATGAGAGGTACCCTTTTAACATTCCATGTTTTGAAATGTTTTATATGATTTGATGAAAGATGCCGATAAAATTGTTTTTTGGTTGGAACTGCAAATTGAGTTTTTATGGCTGTCTGGAACGTGGGGCAATGCCGTCTGAAACAGCATTTGTCTGTCCGTAAGTATTGTTACGGTCCGCGGTTAAGGATGTTGTTTGCCGAGCGAAGGCACCGCGATCTAACAGTTTTCCCCGATTCACCCGATTCACCCAGACGTTGGCCGTATCGCGCCACAGCTATTCAATCAGGGAAAAAACAAAGACGACGGATGTGAAGAAAAGGAATAAGAAGACGAAACAAAGGTTGAAAATACTACTAAATTTATTTACTATTTACAGGCTCAAAATAACCAAGGAGAAGGAAAGATAAGAAAATAATATACAGAAGCTATTAGAGACACAGGGAAAATACTAGCTTATACAGACTTAATTACCTACCCAGGACAGAACAAACAAAACAAACTCACGTACGCAAATGGGGAACTTGCAGGCAGGAATGGCTGGAAGGAGAGGAAAGTCCAATGGGTCTGGCAGCACGATCCGCGCGTTGACGCAGCCGCCGTTTCTTCACGGCCCTGCTCCAAACTGCCGTCCAGGCCCCAAACGGCTGTCGAGTCTTGTTGCTGCTGTAGACGCTGCTGCTGGCGAGCAAGGTGACGAATAGCAGGCTTTGTGCTTCCCTGGATGATCTTCTGCTTTTGGACCTCACAACTCAGCTCTTGTCATAGCTCATCTCTCATCTCAGTAAAAGCTCATCTCCCGACGACCCAGCTCTTTGCTTTGCACCTCACCACGCAGCTCAGCTCAGCCTTGGACCTTTTTGCAACTCTCTTTTGGGGAACGTCCCACGGCGGGTTATATAGGCCCCGCCCCTCAACCTTCACGAACCTCCTTGATGTTTCTCACCACACCCTCTCCAAGTCCAACCCCTTGTTCGTGGTTGGTTGAGTGGGGCTGACTCACTCCTCCCCTCTATGACGAGGTGGGGACCCGCCTTTCTTCCCCAACCCTGCCTCGTGGTCAATGGCGGCAATTGGAGGGGATGTAATTGCCAATTTGAGGCTTGGCCATTATGAATGGGGAAATGGAGGTTTTTGGGAATGGGAATGAAGGGAATCTATCTCTTTTACTTGGTGCAATGGAGTGTCATGTTACTGGAAGACAAGGCCTTACTCTAAAACACATAATAAGGATATAAACTACTGAACAAGGGTCTTATAGTGTCCTGCAATGTGGTGTTTCATGGAATTAACTACCGGGACGCCCTTTTTACCTTTACACAACTCTGGAGGCCGGAGGGGCCATATCCAACCAATGTTACACAACAATTTACCACAATACAATACACACAATCAAAAAAATGCAATCCTCATATCCACAACACTGCACCCTCCTCCTCTTAGGCACGTCCCGGGCCTATAACTTTAAATTAGTGTGACACGTAGGTGTAGTTCCCTCTACTTTTAACCTGACCCTGAGTGCGACAGTTTTAAAACATAGATAAATATGTCCCGCTGCTCCATTGCACCCTGCCTAACAGACTCACGCCCACAGTTAACCGAATTGCGGAATGGTCTTCAAACTATACACTGACGGTGGGGAGCATTATTTACAGTGACGCTATTTTATTTACAAAACGCAACCCAGGACCTGTGATTGTTCTTTCTGGGGGGGGGAGACAGTCTGCTCTGCATCGACGCACCATTAAAGCACCCAAAATTTACCACAATGGGTGTGGGTACCTCTCTCTTTCAACTGTCATCATGCCAGTTGGCTGGGTGTGGGTACCTCTCTCACCAGCCATGGCTCCTCAGCAAAGGACTTCTGCGACTCACTGGGACTGACACAATCTGTCAATTTCCCGACCCGGATCTCAGTCAACGGAACATCTTCTCTTCTGGACTTGGTTATGACTAACTTCCCTGAAAATGTCTGCTGCTCTTCTTCTGCTCCGATCGGATCATCTGATCATGTCCTTGTTAAAGTGGACATCTCTCTGACCATCCTCAGGGAGCCTACTCAGCGTCGACGAGTCTGGCATTTCACTCAGGCCAACTGGCACGGTCTTCAAGCAGCCATCAATCATCTGGACTGGTCTCCCATCTCTACCACCTCTGACATCAACTCATCCTGGGAATTCTTCCAAAGTAAATTGCTCTCTCTCATGCACAGATTTATCCCATCTCGTCTTCAGTTGTCATACCCTTCCTCCCGTCCATGGTACACGGAATCTTGTGGTGAGGCTGTTGCCCAGAAACAACTTGCCTTCGTCTCCTGGAAAGCAAATCCAACGGAAGGAAATCTCATTTCCTTTCACAAAGCCCGAAACAAGTGATGTGTCCACCCTCAGGAGAGCCAGGAAACAATATCTCTCCATTCTCAAGACCGAACTCTCTTATCTGTCTCCCTCTTCCAAATCCTGGTGGCGTCTGGTCAAATCCGTTTCTGGTGTTTGTTCCCCCTCCATCCCCTCCCTTACCTCAAATGGCTACACAGCTGACTCCGCACGTGAAAAAGCTGAATGCCTCAACTCTGTGTTTGCCTCTAAATCTTGTGTCCCAAACCCATCCCTCTCTGTACCCACCATACCCAGTCGTACCCTGCTGCTCCTGGACTCCGTGTCCTTTCCTCCTGACAAGGTGGAAAAGTTTCTGTCAACCCTCGTCTCTGATTCTGCAACTGGACCCGACGGCATCAGCCCACGGGTCCTAAAATCCTGCTCTGCTGCTCTATCTCACCCTCTCTCTGTTCTCTTCACCCTCTCTTTTGCTCAAGGTCAACTGCCATCTGCTTGGAAATCAGCCAACATCACCGCTTTGCACAAAAAAGGTGCAAAAACAGATCCTAGCAACTACAGACCAATCAGCCTTCTCCCAATTATCAGCAAAGTCATGGAATCCATCATTGCTTCGGATATGAAATCTTTCCTCTTCTCCAATGGCTTAATCTCTGATCATCAATTTGGTTTCAGACCAGGTCACTCTACTCTGGACATGCTGCTTCTGCTGTCTCAACAATGGATGGAGGTCCTCAATGCCAAACAGGAAATTAGAGCTGTCTCCCTCGACATATCACGTGCCTTCGACACGGTCTGGCACCCCGCTCTGCTCACCAAACTCTCCTCCTTTGGTATCCATGGAAATCTCCACGCATGGCTGGCGGACTTCCTCTCTAGTCGTCGTCAACGTGTGGCCCTGAATGGGTTTCTCTCATCTCCTCTTCCTGTTCAGGCTGGAGTTCCCCAAGGCAGTGTTCTGGGCCCCATGCTTTTTCTGGTCTTCATCAATGATCTCTCTGACTCTCTCGAAAATCCTCTCTATCTCTTTGCTGATGACTCCACTCTCTGCCGGTCCATTCCTCTTCCCTCAGATCGGCAGTCTGCTGCCTCCTCACTCTCTGAAGACCTGGACAAAATCACAGACTGGTCAAACAAGTGGAACATGTCTTTCAATCCTGACAAATCTCACACTCTTACTATGTCTCTCTGAAAAGATCGACTGGACAACCCTCCCATCTACTTTCTCAACAATCCTCTCCAAGAAGTTCTGTCGCTCAAGATTTTGGGTCTCACTATCTGCCATGATCTTTCTTGGGAAAACCACATTTCCAAGCTGGCCTCCAAAGCCAGTCGCCGACTGGGCATCCTCCGTCGTGCGAAGTCCTTCCTCGGCACACCTGAGCTCCTCACCACATACAAGGCTTTCATCCGCAGCTCAATGGAATACTGTTCTCCCCTATGGGCCGGTGCTCCTGCCTCACACCTAGCTCGGCTTCACGCTGTTGAAACCAAAGCTTTCAGAATTATTGGAATCTCCCGCGATGAAGCTATCTCTGAGGGCCTTTCACTCACTCACCGCAGGCAGGTAGGGGGTCTTTCTGTCTTCTACCGACTCCTCTCCGGCCTTGCTCCCCCAGCTCTCTCTGTGCTCTGTCCCCCAAATATTCATACAGGTCGCACAAGATCTGCCAGCAACCCTCTTATGGTTAAACTACCAAAATCTAGGCTCTCTGCTCACCTTCACTCTTTCATTCCTCTTTTCTCCACCTCTGGAACAAACTCCCTCACTCCCTTCAATCCCACTCCTCCCTCCAGGTCTTTAAAACAGCTGTTCACCACCATCTCTTATCTTCCCCCATCCAAAACCTTGATCTTTTCTACCCCCGCTAATTCACCCCAGATCCACCTTGTTTGAAATTCCAACTTCTTTCCTGGAAGTCCTGGCAGTGTCCATATGTTTTATACCTCTCCCACCGCCCCCTTCCCATGCCCCCCCCCCCCAAAGCCCTCGCCCTCTCTCAGATCTCTCGATGTCTCCATGTCTCTCGGTCCCTGCTCTCAAATGTTGTGTTTGTGTCCTTCCCCCTCTCTCCCCATCTTGTCTACCGCTCCCGATGTTATATGTTTTATGTGTCGGTTTGTCTTTCTGTGTGATTAATGTTCGCTCTTTCACGAGCCTCGATCTTGTATACAAAAAAAAAAAAAAAAAAAAAAAAAAAAAATGCACCAATACACCCTCAGGCACCAATCGGTGCAGTCACCACAGTTCATTGGATAAAAAATAAAAACAACAACCCCTAACCCTGCAGGTGATCTCTTGCTCTTCGGCTCCCTCTGCTGGTTATTATTATTTTCTTCCAGTTGTCTTTTTCCTTTGCTGGCGGCCTATTTGTGGAAATAAAATGCACCTAACGTGTCCGTTTTTTATTTATTTATGGCCCACACGGCCGACTAGTGTGGTTCACCTGTGGGGCATCGGTGCCCTGTGATCAAGGTCCGCCAGCAAGATTTCGGGCCTTCATGGACGGTTCCAGCAGAGGGGCCACGCCCCAACCCATGGGGTCCATAAATGGTGCTCGGCCACAGACATGTGGTCCATAATGTGGTGCATCGATGCAGACAGCTGGTTCTGGGAGTTCCGGGCGCACAATGGCGGACTCACGCACGCTCCCCTCGGCGCCCAATGGCGCACAGGTCGTGTGGGAGACAAAAGGGGGGAAGACAGATGAGCGAGGGGTAAGGTCACAAGGGTACACACTACACATCAACAAAGGCAATGCAAGGCGAAATGCGTACGGAGAGCGAAGTGAGAAAGCTCATCCCTACCGTACGTCACCCCCCCTGTCACCTACACTACCCTTGCCCTTACCCCATATTTACAAAAATCTACACATTTACCAATCCGTCGCTATCGTCACGTCTTCCCATATTTCCCTTATACCAAATTCGTCTCCACAATCCCTCTATCCAAAATTTACCATCACCCAATTCATCATCGATCCTCATAAGGAGGAAGAAATGGAACATCAAGCACAATGTCACACCCACGTCATGATGCGTCTCACAATCCAAACATTTGCACAATAAAACTAATAAAAACAACCTGGCATGGTGTGGAGTACCTGTCACCTCAGGTGAGTGCATGTAGATGGTGCGAGGAGACTTCAATCCTAGCTATCCTCTAAATGACTTTAACACACTTTTACACTACCCGGGGTCTTTCCCTGCCAAACCATTGGCAATCTTATTCTATGTGGTTTTAAAAACCAAATTCCCATTGACCAAACTGTGGTGCTTCTCCATTTTGGGGTCTCACTCCCCCGATTCATCTCCCGGTGCCCTTGCACAATTTCTGGGCTGAGACGTGTAGCTCTCCCAGCA
Organism: Myxine glutinosa; assembly: GCF_964187855.1. Lineage (NCBI taxonomy): Eukaryota > Metazoa > Chordata > Myxini > Myxiniformes > Myxinidae > Myxine > Myxine glutinosa. The sequence continues at coordinate 156,157,738 of NC_136267.1, read as the reverse complement.
GGTCTACCCACCTGCACACCTCCACCACTGTTGTTGCCACCCGAGCTTACCTAGCTCCTCACCCTAACCTAACTAACTGGGGAAGGCCCCTCCTGGCTCTGTCACCCCACTCGGTGCCCTCTGGCACTGGGCTACCCGGGTCCGTCCTCCGGCTCCTCGGGCCCCATCCACAACTACCGGCTCCCAGAGCCCACCTGCGGCCTCACCTGGCCGACATCCTCACAGTGGTGGAGTGCCCAAACCAACTACACACACTAACAGGCTACACGCCCAGCCATTTCCACAACACTAATGCACCCATCCAAATACCATTCTTCCACCACGCACCACAGATGCCAATATCCAACCACAATTTACCTATACCCTCTACCTAACACTTACACTACCCTCCCCGGGTATTCGTGATGGGGGTCCATCCTTCCCCCACTCACACCTTTGCACCATCCACTCCACTCCATAGTTTCCACCATACTCACTCCACGACCATCCATTCCAATACTCCATATACTCCATACCATTTAAACCACACAACCATTCTCCATACACCTGTCGTTGCACACCTGTGCACTCATACCTGGTGCCACCTGCACCCTCCTTCCTTCCTGGACCATTTGGTCAACACCACACGCAATCACCACTACTCACTCAAACACTGCTCCATACACCTGTTCAGTTGCACACCTGTGCAATCACACCTGTTCCTCACACTCATTTACTCATACCCTGCTCAATACACTTGAATACACCTCCAACACTCACACGGCATCATCTCATCTAACTACTCCCCTCTGAAACTTGCGCTTCCCAGTCGTCCCTTTAAACTATTGCGCTCCCTCGTCATTATCATCCACACTACCCTCGCTGCATCCCCACTACAGGTGTCATTGTCACTACCTAATCTTAACGTCACCTAAGGTCATCTTCTAAGTCCCTACACATTATCCAAACCCTCCCTCGGCGAGCTTACACTGCCATAAACCCCATAAACCTAGTGCTCCTTTGCCCCCGCTGTGAGGGATGGTGGATTGGCCATCCCATCACATGGGGCATCTCTTACTATAAATTTTGCTCGTCCAATTTCCACAAATCAAAAATTTGCCAATCATCTGCCAATCACTGTACCATTACCAATCACCACTCTGCCAATCCTTTGCCAATCATCAGATTTTGTTTTTATAATTTCGGGTCCAGACCACTATCCGCATCATTACAGTCTACTTACTAATGCCTCTCGGTGCGCCAATTCACTCCTACAGCCCGGCTTCGCACGGCCGAGCAATGAATGCGGGTTGTTTGGTGCCGGCGGCTGGATGCGTCCGGCACTCGGTGCAGGGAAGGACGCTTACCCGGGCCGAGGTCCCACGCACCACCTCGGCACGGAGCCATCCCATGGCCCGATCTCGACCTGCCGGAACGCCTCAACAAAAGGGGGTCGCTATGACGACCCTTCCTATCGGGCTGCCCGTTCCGCCTAGCGGAGCACGGACGCGACCATTCCAAACGCGGCGGAGCGTGGATCACGTACGGCGGTCCTTTCGAACCCGCCGTGGTTCGGATCCCCGCTGGTCCTTGCGGCACGCGAAGCTGCCCGACGCGCACCGAGGGCCCGATTCGGCTAAATGTCGTTCTAACCGCTACCCCGGTTACCGTCGATGCCTCACCTGCATGCTTACACGCATACGCTACCCCTTTCACCCTCACTGAGCTCGATGCTCCAACGCCGCCCGTACACCCCGCATACTTCGTTATTGCACTCGTTCTTTCGCTCACAGACTTGGTCACACACCTGACCACCGAACACCTTGGCACACACTCGTCGTTCGCACACCTCACCAACACACCTCTTCGCGCCCCCTCCTCGGTCACCTCCTCTGTGACAATCACAGGTGTGCTCTCACTCGCACACCCAACCACGTGCCTCACTACTAATTCCAGCGTGCATTCCCATACACGCTCTACCATTCCAGCTGTGCATCCTTCCATTCCAGGTGTACATCCTCTCTCACCTGTCACAACCAACTCACGCTCCGTGTCACTCTCACTACTTTCACCACCACTCTTGACAACGCACTCACCCTTACTCTCGACAGCACACTCTTTCCTCATGCACCATTGCACCTGTCCGTTATACACCTTTCTCGTGCACACTCTTGCGCACACTCTCCCGTTACATCCTCCGTAACACTCGCCACAGGTGTACACTCTCTCGTTACATCCTCTGTAACACTCACCACACCGCGCTTCCATGTGCTCCCTCGCACACGCGCTACGACTAGAGTCCCTGTATATAGAGAGTTGTGTCAACTCAAATTTGGACGCCATTTTGTGTCTAAGTGTGTCGGATTAGATATACATGTACATTCGCGATATGGGGTGATATATTCTAAACCTGCTAAAAAAAATTTTACTACACATATTTAGTCTTATTATTACATACAGGTGATATTTGTTTTGTCAAAAACTCAGCTATTGCCGTGAAAAAGAGCTGTGTGGTGATATTAAAAGTGGTATGGCAATGCATATTACAAGCCAACACTGCATATAAGAGCTAACATTATAAGTAAGACGAACCAATGCTGTCGTTCTCTGAATTTTAATAACTTTTAGAAAGGAGTGTGGGCATATCCAATATTTTTAAAAGGGTGCCGAGAGCAATTCCGGTGTAGGACTTCCAGCCGACATATAGTCTAACACACTTAAAACAAATTCTGTACGTGGTATTGCCATATTTCTATAGTATACAACTTTAGTTTTATCGACATTTATATTCAATTTCCATTGTAATGATTTAACAAGCTGCAAGGCAGCTTCTGTCTCTGACATAAGGAAAACGTCATCGGCATCTAGTAAGATTGAAACGTTCATTTATTACTACACCCTTGCCCAGAACTCTGATGGATATTGCCTGATCGATTAATATGTTTCATAGCTGACGACTTAATTAACACTTAATTTTCGACTGCGCCAAGCCGTAATTAAACAGAGAAAAAACTTTAAAAAATACCTGCAGTGTGCACGGTTCGTCTCGTCGAACAGATATGGAAAAGCACAGATAAGACGTCGTATTCACCATAACTTGTTTAATTTCACCAGGAACACGATGAGGCCAACACAGTAAACATTCAGTACAAAACTTGGTTCATACATTCAGTACAGAACATGATTCATACATTCAGACCGTAAGAAAACTCTGCCCGTAATACAACACTCTGACCAGACCAACACTTCATCCCACTACGTTCACTCCTCACAAGTGAAACTCATCACTACTCCGTTCACTCCTCACAAGTGAGACTCATCACTACTCCGTTCACTCCTCACAAGTGAGACACCATCACTACTCCGTTCACTCCTCACAAGTGAAACTCATCACTACTCCGTTCACTCCTCACAAGTGAGACTCATCACTACTCCGTTCACTCCTCACAAATGAGACTCATCACTACTCCGTTCACTCCTCACAAGTGACAAGTCACAAGTCACAAGAATCACAAGCGGTCCGCTAGGACTACCCGAAAAAAATTGATCAGGGTTCTTCCCACGGAAATGCATTTTTGGTCAGCTCCTTGAAGATTATAAACAAACACAAATCACTTCCCTTTAAAAGGGTTTTCAACGGACAGACAACCAAAAAAAACCGAGCAGATAGAATTGCTTTTGAACATCGATCATCAAGCGGCGTGGGCCTACCTGGCAGAGTCTCGAGGAGTCGATCGCTTTCCAGCTCTTTCGTCTGACTTTCGCTTCCCAAATTTGTCTTCTGACTTTATCACTTGGAAATCTATACATCTTATATTTCCCAGATTGGTTTGAACAACCAAAAGCAGAACAACCAGTCATTTTGTTTGGCAATAAACAACATTCCCGTACCAAGCTGACGTTCACGCACGGTGAAGTTAGACACAAAATGGCGCCACGAAATCACGTGACCAGAAATCTCGGGTCAGCGCATGGCGCAACTCTCTTTATCCAGGGACTCTAGCTACGACCAACTCACTCTCGACAGCACACTCACTCCTCGGCACGCACTTTTTCCTCACACACCCCAGAGTCGGACATTCTTGCACACCTCCTCCTTCGCACACCGTACCTGTCGTACACTTCACCAACGGCCTCTCACGAACACCCGGATCCAAATCAACCCCCAAGCCGACTGAAGCTTTCCTCACATCATGTACATTTCCACGTATATCGCCACTCACCTTGGCACCTCGTCTCCGCACCTCCTCCGCCACCTGCAAACTCTTTATTTGGTTAGCGAGCACATCATCACGATTTGAGCACCGACCTTGTACATATTCCATCACCTCCTCCTCTATTTCTCTCTTAGTTTCTGTCCGTCTCTTCTTAATTTCACTCACCCCCTCTAACACCTCCTTTAACTTTTGCTTCACCTCTTTTATTCCCCGGTGCGTCTCCTCAATTTCGTCCTCTAAGGCTACCTTGACCGTTTCTATGTGCGTCCTCACCTGCCGGTCCTTCGTCGCCATTACTTCTGTCACCTCGTCCAACCTCGTTGTCAGTCCCTCACGTACCATCTGACATTGCCTCTGTGTCGCTATCAAGTCATTTTTAATGTCGTTTTGTGTCGCTTTTAACCCTCCTAGTACCGCAGTGTTCCTTTGAACCTGCTCCGTTAGTTCTTTTTGTCCCTCCGTCAGCTGTTCTACTCCCCTCGTCAGACCCTCTATTCCCCCCTGTAACCTAGCCGTATTATTCCTCACCTCTTTCTCCATACGCTTTTCACCTCGCTTTACCTCCTCGCGTACCCCCGAGACCTCCTCACTTACACCTCGTCGTATCTCCTCTTTCATCTCCTCCCTCTCTTTTGTAGATGCTGCCCTCATCTGTCCCAATTCATCCCTCTGAGAATCCAATTTGGTTTCTACCCCGATTTTTACCTCCTCTATCTGCTCTCCCATTTGTTTAATTTCTCGGGTGGATTGCTCCCCTATTGCCCGCAATTTGTCTTCCATCCTATTTTCTAACCCCATTAACCCATTTTTCACCTCTTTTATCCTGTTGTCTAACCCCTCAAATTTGTCGTCTAACTTCCCAAATTTCTTGTCTAATCCCTCACCGGTACCCCTCGCTTCGTCCCTCATTACCCCCAATTGCTCACCCTGAGCATCCATCCGGTTCCCCATTTCGCCCCCCAATCGCTCACTATCAGCCCTCGCTTCGTCCCTCATTCGCTCACTATCAGCCCTCAATCCCACAATTTGGTTTCCCAACCGCTCACTCTGAGCCCTCGCTTCGTCCCTTATTTGCTCACTATTCTTGTCCATAAGGGCCTTCATTTGTATCATAAAAAGGTTCAAATCCACGGGTGGCGCTGCTACGGTCGCGGGCGCGGCAAAATTTGGTGCCGCTACACCCACGTGCGCGAGGACGCCATTTTGCGCGCCTGATACCTCCTCAACCACATTGGCAATGTTCTCCTCCTCTCTTTCATCCACATACATTTCCCCGAGGTCCTGGGTCGATTCTACCCCGTCTATCTCTCCCACCGGCATCCCGTCGCCTTGACCAGCCATGGCGCGATTTCAAAATTCGGGTTTTGTAAAACAAAAGCAATTTCGGTACTTTGTAATTTTGAGCGCGTTAAACGCTTCAGGTCCGAATCCGACACTTCTGACACCAATTGTTACGCCAATAGTACAATTGGTGTTCCAAAATTTGGGCTAAATGAATTTAGTCCCAGATCCGAATCCGACACTCCTGACACCAATTGTTACGGTTCGCGGTTAAGGATGTTATATTTGCCGAGCGGAGGCCCCGCGACCTAACAGTTTTTCCCGACTCACCCGATTTACCCAGACGTTGGCCATATCGCGCCACAGCTATTCAATCAGGGAAAAGACAAAGACGACGGATGTGAAGAAAAGGAATAAGAAGACGAAACAAAGGTTGAAAATACAACTAAATTTATTTACTATTTACAGGCTCAAAATAACCAAGGAGAAGGAAAGATAAGAAAGTAATATACAGAAGCTTTTAGAGACACAGGGAAAATACTAGCTTATACAGACTTAATTACCTACCCAGGACAGAACAAACAAAACAAACTCATGTACGCAAATGGGGAACTTGCAGGCAGGAATGGCTGGAAGGAGAGGAAAGTCCAATGGGTCCGGCAGCACGAACCGCGCGTTGACGCAGCCGCCGTTTCTTCGCGGCCCTGCTCCAAACTGCCGTCCAGGCCCCAAACGGCTGTCGAGTCTTGTTGCTGCTGTAGACGCTGCTGCTGGCGAGCAAGGTGACGAATAGCAGGCTTTGTGCTTCCCTGGATGATCTTCTGCTTTTGGACCTCACAACTCAGCTCTTGTCATAGCTCATCTCTCATCTCAGTAAAAGCTCATCTCCCGACGACCTGGCTCTTTGCTTTGCACCTCACCACGCAGCTCAGCTCAGCCTTGGACCTTTTTGCAACTCTCTTTTGGGGAACGTCCCGCGGCGGGTTATATAGGCCCCGCCCCTCAACCTTCGCGAACCTCCTTGATGTTTCTCGCCACACCCTCTCCAAGTCCAACCCCTTGTTCGTGGTTGGTTGAGTGGGGCTGACTCACTCCTCCCCTCTATGACGAGGTGGGGACCCGCCTTTCTTCCCCAACCCTGCCTCGTGGTCAATGGCGGCAATTGGAGGGGATGTAATTGCCAATTTGAGGCTTGGCCATTACGAACGGGGAAATGGAGGTTTTTGGGAATGGGAATGAAGGGAATCTATCTCTTTTACTTGGTGCAATGGAGTGTCATGTTACTGGAAGACAAGGCCTTACTCTAAAACACATAATAAGGATATAAACTACTGAACAAGGGTCTTATAGTGTCCTGCAATGTGGTGTTTCATGGAGTTAACTACCGGGACGCCCTTTTTACCTTTACACAACTCTGGAGGCCGGAGGGGCCATATCCAACCAATGTTACACAACAATTTACCACAATACAATACACACAATCAAAAAAATGCAATCCTCGTATCCGCAACAGTATGTATGCCCCTTCCGCCAGCATTTTGCAGGTTTATTCCTTTTCAAATTCGTCTTCTCTGCAACTGTTGGTCCGATTGACACGAAATTTTCGTCAAAGCCTCTTCTTCTTGTAGTTTTTTTAAATGATAATAATGACGTCATAAGTTACGTGGTATGGGAGCCATCGTGGAAAAAACGAAAAATTTTGCACCACAATATCTCCAAATCCGCTCAATGGAAAAAATTGAGACATGGCTCATTGTAGAAAACTCTCCATGTGAAAGAACATATGTTAATGATGATGTCATCGGTGCCTCCATTATGACATCATAATTCGACAAGTACAAAACTTCATCCGATCAAGATGAAATTTATTGAGCATCATCTAGGGAGAAATTGGTGGAGAAAAACATAATGATGACGTTATCGGTCATGTGGTTTGGCCGCCATCTTGGAAAAACCGAAAAAAATTGCACCTCTATATCTCTGAAAGCGCTGCATAGAAAAAATTGAGACATGGCTCATTGTAACGATCTTTCCATGTGGAATAACATATGTTAATGATGATGTCATATGTGCCTCTATTATGACGTCATAATTCGACAAGTACAAAACTTCATCTGATAAAGATGAAATTTCTTGATCATAATCTAGGGATAAATTGTTGGAAAAAAAAAGAAAAGATTACGTCATCGGTCACGTGGTTCGGCCGCCATATTTGTTTGAACACAAAAGCCTTGACCACTGAAAACACATCCTGGCGAGGGTCTGCAATCTCTGATTGGTCTTTCTAGTTTTTCATTGTTGAACAAGCTTGTATGTACAAGTATATCACATACAGGACAGTGACAATTTGTGCATGAGAAAGGCACTGCCGCAAAAAAAAAAAAATGCAGCAAATATAATTTAAACACGTCATCCCAACATATCCGGACAATGGAAACACCAAACAGGACAGTTCGTAAAACCAAGCGGAATAGTCTTTCCAAAAGAGACCTGTGGCCAAAGTTGATTAAACCAAGATTGTCAACCAACAAAAAAACAACAATGATGACCACCACAAAGAAAAAAACACTTCATAGTGAAAACGTTCACCTGAGTGTGCTCCTACTCGCATTTGAAGACGCTCATTTGGAGAGTGCGGGATTGGTACCTGCCAAGGTACCCACATGATACAGCAAGTGATTGGAGAGGAATAAAGCTGAGAGCTTTTGATGGATAAACACAATTCTCAGCACTCGACTGGGATAAGTCTTTTAGGAATGGGTTAGGTTTGGTGGTGTAATGGTTAATATGCAATTGATACTATGTATGTATATTTCATGTTGTCAAGAAAAATATTACTTCCAACATACCTGCCTCACAGCTGTTATGAGATCAAGAGCCATCTTTGCTATTTCATGAGCGTGAGCATCTCCATTGCGTTCTGGCAGTCCTGACGCAACCATATATGCATCACCAATGGTCTCGACCTAGAGAGAGAAAAAACAGCATTTATATGCTGAGCATGGGCTAACACCGCTCGGTTATCAGGATTTAAACCTCATTTACATCCCCAGGGGAAAACCAATGTCGCGAAATGAGCGACATGTGGGAGGCAGATTGCGAAAAATCATGAAATATCATAAAAAATCATGAATTACAATCATGAAATAAGGATTTAATACATGGGAACAAGAGACATTTACGGATGGATCTAGTAGAAGAAGACAGATGATCAATAATAATAATTAATTGATAATCAAACGAGAATGGCACTCGTAGAGCAGATAGTCTCATCTCTCATAATCACATTCATTCTGAACAAAAATACCATTGTTAAATGAACACGTTATTATTATGGCCCATATACCCGAATCATTCCTGCACCCTATTATGTCACACAGCTTCTTGGCATGGGTTACATACAATCATACATCATAAATTTAATTTTTCCCTCACATAGGGCCATAGATCAGATATGTATATGTCGTTTCTGATTTTTTGGATAAGGATTTCAATTCAACCAATTATGGCTGGAATACCAACCATTACACTGATGACATCATCATTATCACCCTATACACCAAGAGGAGTTAATGACATATGCCAAGTTTCGATTTTTTTCATCAAGTGGTTTTGGGGAAAGTTATGTTCAATTTTTTTTCCTTTAATCCAATATGCATGCCATACCAAGGCATATACCACTTCAGAGTTAGTAATAAACTATTTATCTATGGGAGTCCCTGCTACGTTTAAAGTTTCACATCGATTGGAGAAGCGGTTGCAGAGAAAATAATTTTTAGATAAGGATTTAAATTCAAACAATTATGGCTTGGATACTACTTCACCGATGACATCATTATCACCCGACATACCGCTTGGGGAGTTGATCACATATACCAAGTTTCAATTTTTTTCATTGAGTGGTTTCAGAGAAAATGATGTCCAAATTTTCCCCTTTAATTCAATATGGCTGCCATACATAGACGTAGCGATGGGGGTGGGGGTGGTGGGAGGCGGATGGGGCCACCACAGAGCGCGAACACCCGATGGGGTGCCAAATGACACCAACCCCTAAAACGTTTTCATGCTCCATTTGGTTGTACAGTATATACAGTTAAATACAACGGACTCGTGAGAGCACGAGAAATAACTTTCAGAACTATGTTTTACAGTTTAAACTCTGTGGTACATGTGAATGTCGATGTTTACGAACCCTTTCCATCCAGTTTAACATTTTTGTAATTACTAATCACCTTTGCACATTAAATAATTCCGTTTTAGTAATTATGGGTCTGCCAGAGCTGTGTAAATCTCTTATCTTATCTAATTGTCTTGTGAATCTTGGAGCAGAGAGGGTATCCATTCTGTAATATGTAACAGCATATCACCCATAGGCCCAAGAGAGGAAGGGGTTATAATTGTTGGACAATTATTTCGTAATTACATGTCTATCAGATCCAGATATCTTGTGCAGTACGAGCCCAAATAGCATCAGGATCACGTGCCAAGATAGTTCTTTAACTTCCTTGTCGATCTCTCTTTTCCTTTAGCCATCTTGGATTGGAACATTGGAATCCCCACTTTACTATAATTTAATCCTCTTTATAATAGGTGCGGCCACCCGAGGATAACTGTAATCAGTGCACTTTCTTAATATATTTTTAAACCTCTTCTCAGGTAAAGTTTCCTCCAGTCCGGCCCGTGCACGTGCACACACGAGATACACCATGACGTTTGGCATATGGTGAGGACAGGTGTGTGAGGGAAAATAACAAAGAAGGCGCTGGTGCTCGAACGGTCTGAACCGAAGGGTAAACTTGGTGAGAAGCCTCAGCGAGTGTTTTTTTTTTTTTTTTTTTTTTTTTTTGTATACAAGATCGAGGCTCGTGAAAGAGCTAACATTAATCACACAAAAAGTCAAACCGACACACAAAACACAAAAAACAAGGGGAGCGGCAGACAAGATGGGAAGAGGGGCAAGGACACATACACAACATTTGAGAGCAGGGACATCGGGAGGACTTGGGGGGAGGTGGGAGAGGTATAAAACATATGAACACTGCAAGGACTCTGGGGTGAATTACCGGGGGTAGAAAAGATCAAGGTTTTGGATGGGGGAAGATAAGAGATGGTGGTGAACAGCTGTTTTAAAGACCTGGAGGGAGGAGTGGGATTGAAGGGAGTGGGGGAGTTTGTTCCAGAGGTGGGAGAAAAGGGGAATGAAAGAGTGAAGGTGAGCAGAGAGGCTAGATTTTGGCAGTTTAACCATCAGAGGGTTGCAGGCAGAACTTGTGCGACCTGAAGGAATATTGGGGGAACAGAGCACAGAGAGCTGGGGGAGCAAGGCCGGAGAGGAGTCGGTAGAAGACAGAAAGACCACCAACCTGTCTGCGGTGAGTGAGTGAAAGGCCCTCGGAGTTGACTTCATCGCAGGAGATTCCCATGATTCTGAAAGCTTTGGCCTCAACAGCGTGAAGCCGAGCTAGGTGTGAGGCAGGAGCACCAGCCCAGAGGGGGGAACAGTATTCCATTGAGCTGCGGATGAAAGCCTTGTATGTGGTGAGGAGCTCAGGTGTGCCAAGGAAGGACTTCGCACGACGGAGGATGCCCAGTCGGCGACTGGCTTTGGAGGCCAGCTTGGAAATGTGGTTTTCCCAAGAAAGATCATGGCAGATAGTGAGACCCAAAAGCTTGAGCGACAGAACTTCTTGGAGAGGATTGTTGAGAAAGTAGATGGGAGGGTTTTCCAGTCGGTCCTTTCGGAGAGACATTGTAAGAGTGTGTGATTTGTCAGGATTGAAAGACATGTTCCACTTGTTTGACCAGTCTGTGATTTTGTCCAGGTCTGCAGAGAGTGAGGAGGCTGCAGACTGCCGATCTGAGGGATGAAGAATGGAGCGGCAGATCGTGGAGTCATCAGCAAAGAGATAGAGAGGATTTTCCAGAGAGTCGGAGAGATCATTGATGAAGACCAGAAATAGCACAGGGCCCAGAACACTACCTTGGGGAACTCCAGCCAGAACAGGAAGGGGAGATGAGAGAAATCCATTCAGGGCCACACGTTGCCTACGACCAGAGAGGAAGTCCGCAAGCCATGAGTGGAGATTTCCATGAATACCATAGGAGGTGAGTTTGGTGAGCAGAGCTGGGTGCCAGACCGTATCGAACGCACTTGATATGTCAAGTGAGACAGCTCTGATTTCCTGTTTAGCATTGAGGACCTCCATCCATTGTTGAGACAGCAGAAGCAACATGTCCAGAGTAGAGTGACCTGGTCTGAAACCAAATTGATGATCAGAGATCAAGCCATTGGAGAAGAGGAAAGATTTGATATCTGAAGCAATGATGGATTCCATGACTTTGCTGATAATTGGGAGCAGGCTGATTGGTCTGTAGTTGCAAGGATCTGTTTTTGCACCTTTTTTGTGTAAAGCTGTAATGTTTGCTGATTTCCAGGATGCTGGCAGATGACCTTGAGAAAAAGAGAGGGTGAAAAGAACAGAGAGAGGGTGAGATAGAGCGGAAGAGCAGGATTTTAGGACCCGTGGGCTGATGCCATCTGGTCCAGTTGCAGAATCAGAGTCGAGGTTTGATAAAAACTTCTCCACCTTGTCAGGAGAGAAGGACACAGAGTCCAGGAGCAGTTGGGTTCGACTGGGAAAGGTGGGAACAGAGAGAGAGATGGGGTTGGGACACAAGGTTTTGAGGCAAACACAGAGTTGAGGCATTCGGCTTTGTCACGTGCGGTGTCAACTGTGTAGTCATTTGAGGTAAGGGAGGGGATGGAGGGGGAACAAACACCAGAAACGGATTTGACCAGACGCCACCAGGATTTGGAGGAAGGAGACAGGTTTGAGAGTTCAAACTTGAGTGTGGAGAGATAGTGCTTCCTGGCACTCCTGAGGGTAGAAACACACTTGTTTCGAGCTTGGTGGAAGGAACTGAGATTGCCTTCAGTTGGATTTGCCTTCCAAGACGCAAAGGCAAGTTGTTTCAGGGCAACTGCCTCACCACAAGATTCCGTGTACCATGGACGGGAGGAAGGGTAAGACAACTGAAGACGAGATGGGATAAATCTGTGCATGAGAGAGAGCAGTTTGCTTTGGAAGAATTCCCAGGAAGAATTGATGTCAGAGGCATTTGAGATGGGAGACCAGTCCAGTTGATTGATGGCTGCTTACAGACCGTGCCAGTCGGCCTGAGTGAAATGCCAGACTCGTCGGCGCTGAGGAGGCTCTCTGAGAATGGCCAGTGAGATGTCCACTTTAACAAGCACATGATCAGAAGAACCGATTGGAGCAGAAGAAGAGCAGCAGACATTTGCAGGGAAGTTAGTCATAACCAAGTCCAGAAGAGAAGATACTCCATTGACTGAGATCCGGGTCGGGGAAATTGACAGATTGTGTCAGTCCCAATGAGTCACATAAGTCCTTTGCTGAGGTGCCATGGCTGGTGACAGATGAACCCACACCCAGCCAGCTGGCATGATGACAGTTGAAGTCACCACATATGAGGAAGAGAGAGTTTGGATGAGTTGATAGAAGTTGGTCCATGTTGTCCGACAGCGAAATGTAAATGGAGTCATCACTAACATTTGGCTGACAAGAAGGCCTAGAGGTTCGCACACTCACCTCTACGAAGTCTAGCCTGGGTTTGAATCCCGACCCAGCTATAAACTGTCATCCCGGTTTCACATGCAGAGTGTTTCCTCAGTGTGTGTGCTGTCCCTCAGATGGATGTTAACCTGGACATCCCATCTGCCAGCATGAGTTGGCTGACATTAAAGTTCCAATGGAGTCCTTCGGAAAGAGTAGGGGAGCTCAGCTCTGCTGCTGATCTGCTGGGGAAGCTTGTAGTTCTTTCACACCCACCACCCCCTCCCCATCTTACTATAATTCACCAAATGTCCGCCCGTCTGTCTGTCTGTCTGTCTGTCTGTCCGTCCGTTCGAAGGTACCGTAAAAACTGCTGAACCGATCGCAACGATATTTTGGGTGGGTAATCCTGGGATCTCCAGGAGTAAAATAGGCTATTTAGTTTTCCCAATTTCAGCTTTGGTCTCCAGCATTCTCAGGTTTGAACTCCCGCATAACATTCGCGTTCGCATAACGTTCATTGTGACGATGTTTTCATTGTGACGATGTCGTTTTCCCGGGTGCCGCACAAACGGCTGCACCGATCGGACTCGGTGACCTCGGACAAAGACCTTTTATAAGGACACAGGTTGAATCCCTGCTTGAGAGAATTTCAACCCCCTCCCTGCCATCAGGGCCGTCTCTCCAACTTACAATCCCACGAGATATGCAGAAAATACGACCCAAAACCAATTATCTTCTTTTTGATTCGTATATAAACATCACTAAAAGTAAATAATGACCTCGGGCCAGGGTTCAAATGATATGAGTTTAATCCCTACATGAGAGAATTCCACATAGCTATTTGGGCGGTGTATACACTAACAGATTGCTGTCTCCATCGATCTTGCCAAGGCCGTAACACCGATCGGCTCAAAATCCTTTTAACTGTTGATTGGGAAGTTTTTACAATAAAGGAAACACGTATCGGGAGTACATACGACATCGGGAGGACTAACTGCACGCGCCTTCAGTATCAAGCTTGAATCGGTCATGGCGGATCTGAAGAGCGGAATGCTTGGAGAAGTGGTGGGCTACTTCGGCATGAAGGAGGATCAGAAACGTGGACTCCCACACTGCCACATCCTGCTGATACTTGCTCCCGCATGACGTTATTTTCCCGGGTGCCGCACAAACGGCTGCACCGACTGAGATTTAACGGATGTTTATTTAAATCGTTTAAAAGAAAAAAAGCCTTCAATTTCTGATATTTAGCCTTTTCATTTGGGCCTCCCAATTGAAGCCCCGCCCATAGGGCGGGTACCGTTGCTAGTAATATAAATTCCTGATTATGCCGGTGTCTGTGGTGATCTAGTATTGACTCTGGGCCCCGGGCGCCACAAACCCTAACTATGCCACTGCTGCCATACCATAATACCATGTGATATATGATGTCAGAGCGAGCAATTAAATATTGTGCATGGGGAGTCATCCCCCCCCTCTCCCCCCCATGTTTAAAGTATCACATCGATCAGACAAGCAGTCACAGAAAAAAAAATTCAGCAAAAATGTGCAGATGCGGACACACACAGCCAGACACACACAGAGACAGACAGAAAGACAGGGGCATTGCAATAGTCTCGCATCCCCTTTAGGGCAAGACTAATAAACCCTTAAAAAATACTCTTTATGGGACCGGACAGCCATTCTCAACACACTCAGACATGAACCAGACGAGGATAGTTAAAGTTCTCAAATGTCCTCTAGGGATTATCACGGGGAGGAGAGCAGAACAGAGCAGAGTATTACCGGAAGAGATCAATACAAAGTTAAACATCCCTGACAGACAATGAGTGTCCTGCCCCTCAGACGTCCCCGGAAAAAATGAAAAAGACAAGTAAAAATGAACTATCCGACACAAAAATATGGTTCAAGCTCAAGCCTTTCACTTTTATAACTAACATGTAGCCCAGACACGTAACAATATTTTCAGGAGTAATGTTCAATTCCACACAAAGTGTCCATCAACACACGCGCACGTTTCAAGATAAACTGAATCCCAAAATTCATCTGCATTGGGAATGTTGTGGAAGACATTTACATACATGGGTTAGAATTGTATCTGTCCTACCTTGTAGACGTCGTATGACTCGATACGCGTGTCAAAACACATGTATAAACGGTTGAGCATGGCAACAACCTGCAATGGCGAGCAGCGTGCAGCAAGAGTTGTGAACCCAACAATGTCTGAAAAAAAGATGGTAACCTGCATACCCAGAGGAACAATAAAAAGTACTTAAGGTACAGATACATGTCCTTTGAATCATGCCAATATATCATGTGCACATCTCACTGATGACCTCAGGATTGCAATACAAACAAAATAGCTCAAAGGTAGCACACCACCTTTGAGATGTCTCTTGTTTAACTTTGACTGTAACCTGATGATAAACTATCATCACACTGGTGATTTTAGAGTTGATCCATTCTGGATATGCCATTCTTCAGAAGATACATTAAACCAGCTGCCCCTTCTTCTAGCATTTACCTAAAGATTTTTCTGGAATTTCTAGCTTCTAAAGAGACATGTTATCTATTGAAAATAGAAATATATTGAATGGCAGTAGCTACACAAAATTGTCACTAACTTCCTGGCCTCATCTGAAGTGGAAGGGTGTAGGTGGGGTGACTGTGGGGGCACTCCATCAAGTACTATATATTCTCACCACACCCCAGGAAATGAGGTCATTCCTTTGCACACGTGAACTTTTATCTACTTACGAGGCCTTTTAGCAAGGCAGCCAACACAAAACTGTTCACATTGTGATCTAACCATGAAATTGGCAGGTATGCTCTGATATAGATGCTCTTTTAAATCAGTCAATGAACCAACTTTAAATCCAACATGGCGGCCACTTTTTTCAAAATGGCTGCCAAAATTGCTAAAGAGCGCCAAAAACTTTTTTATATTGAATTTAGGACATGCGAGTATCAATGCAAAATCACAGAACTACATATTATGTATAAGGGGTAGTTACATTTTTCAATTTATCTTTAATTAGGTAGTTCCAGAACCGTAAGAACATTGCAGGCTCCAATAGTTAAATTATTATTGGATAAAATACATAATTTCCTCGGAGCTTGAATTTCCTCGGAGCTCAGTGAGTGCAGCTTTCTGAAGAAACCAAACAATTCACAGATTTCGTCATATGCTTACTATTCGCCATTGTAGCACACTCGATAACCTATCAATAACAGGCAAAAATGAGGTCGTTTTTAAATGCCTAGCGACAGGGTCCTGAGGAGATTGTTCAACGACCGGCTGTGGTGTTCCTGGATCATCCAGACAAACGTTGCATCGACATACACATTTCTGAACCTCAGCACACTCTGAATTGCAGTATTTTTCCACCACTAGTTCTAATAGTGCTACAAACTGCCATGCTTGGACTCCACAAAAGTACGCAACCCTTTAAGCAACACAACATTGGGTTGTGGAGGCCACAAGGCACGTGTTGGGTGGTGGAGGGCCCGGGGCACTTGCCCCGGTTGCCCTTGGGTAAATCCGGCCCTGCCTCTTCGGCTCTTCTTCTGACTTTTGTGTCCATTATAATAATTCCATCACCTGTCCATTAACCTCGAGCCCCTCCCTACCTTATATGTGCTCCATAACCCTCTCCTCCTTCCACCCTCCAGTTTATGTACCTCCCCGTCCCTCTCAGTGTGAGCTTCCAAGATCAAATGGTTTCAAACTAACTTCTAAGATTTTACTATCCTGGTGGCTGTAGCATTTCCTGATTTCCTGCTCCTCCCAAATTTCCTTCTTCCCACTGACACCATTAAGTATTTATGGCTTCACATCCATTTCTGCAGCAAACTTGATTCTACATGTGATCTACCAACCCCCTCTAATCCGCAAACTGCGATAATTTTACATATGAGGCTCTGTCTTCAACATCTCCTTCCACCATATTCAGCGAAGTGTCAAGGATAGGGGCGAATAATCGACATTTGGCAGTGCTTTTGGGAGCTAGTCATGCACGTCTGAGCACACGTGTTTCCGACCTAAAATGTACAAAGTAAAAAAGGTAATCAAGTTCGCTTTCCGATTTCAAGCGAATAATCATTCCTTCAATTAGTCCTGCATTTTGTTTTCTTCCTGCAAGTATCTTTACGATTACAGGTTAATTATTATTTTTCTGTTAACTGCGGAGGCATTTTTGCAGCCATGTCACAAATTCCAGGTGGGCAATTTTTTTTTTTTACTCCAGTATGTTATCCAGAACACCTCAATGTTCATCATTAACTACAGGTTACTACCCATATTGATATTTGGTTTATTTCCGAAATTAGATTAGTAGGACAAGATATTCCAATGGAAATACAACTGACTGATCCAAATTACTTGTATTTATCAAATTGTGACAATTTCCCACCTTTTTTTTCTCAAAACAAAAGACACAGCAGTGTTGGAATTGCCTGCTCCTTAAAAGCTAAGATAGCACTTATATAATTTAGAAAGATTGATGGCAAATGTGTGTTTCAAGGTCAATGGCAATACAAAGCATCACAAAAGTGATGAGAATCTACAATCAGGAAGATATACGAAATGCTGTCTCTATTGTTACCTCCGCTACCAAAGGTGGATGGAGGTTATGTTTTCACACATGTCTGTTTGTCTCTGTCTGTCTGTGACCAGGATATCTCAAAAAGTTGTGGACAGATTCGGATAAAATTTGGAGGAGAGGTTGGGTATGTGACACGGACTAAATGATTAGATTTTAGTGAAGATCTAAATACGGATCTGGATATGACAATTTTGTAAAATTTTCTAAGTGATTTGTCACCATTGAGTGATAGGGCCAAACACGATATGTAGCATGATGTTTCAAAAAGTTGTGGACGGGGTATGACAAAACTTGCTGGATGAGTTGGGTAGGTGACGAACAAGACGATTAGATTTTAGTTCAGGTCCGAATCCAGATCTGGCCTATCGGTGGGATACAAAACGTAAACTGTTCAGCCTGACGGAGGTGTGCGCTCCACCGTGTGCTTATGCACCACACCATGGAAAAAGATCATTTTTATTCAAAACGTAATCATCTATTCTTGAGCATCCATAAAGATGTCATTATCATATCTTGTGGTTTAAATGCATCTGTTGGCCCCATTCAATAAAGCGAGCATCAAATCAGTGGCCGTGGATCTCTGTTATAAGTTCCCAAGACAAATAACTTACCAAGTGGTGGATACCTGCACCAAAAGCAATACGTATTTAGCTTCTACTTCATTTATGCATCGTCGATCTCGTATTGAAAGATTCTACTCACCTGACTGGGAGTAAAGAAGACGGCTTGACCATGTATTGATCTCAAAAAAGATGGAAAAGTTATATAACCAATGTGCACAACTATTGGGGGCACTGCCACATACAGTTATCACACACCAATTGTTGCAGACGACCACATCAATTTTATGCTCACTGACATGCAGCTACAGATTCCAACAGCCTTCTTGGATTGATGTTTCTAATCCGATAAGTGAAACATTTTGCAAGAAGTGCACAATAAACTTTGTGAAAATCCAATTCAACTGGAAGACAACAATGTTCATTGGGTATCGCTACGCAAAATCATAGAATTGTCTGCAAATAATTATTGTGATCATATTGTAGCAGATATTAGTGATATGTGTAAACTGTATCAGTTTAAACACAAGTTGTGACAAAGAAACAAAGTGTGATTGATGGTCCAATCAGAGTGAAAGGCAACCAATTGATAGGTAAGCCGGCAGGTAAATTCTCACATTGGACTGAATATTTTGAACAACAATTTTTACAGGAACCACCATCAGAATCGGATTTGATGAGAAATGACAATATCATGATTGATGAGACAATCTCTGTCCACCCACATACTTATGAAGAAATTGCGAGTGCATGCCAATGCTAAATAACGTGGAGGGCAGCTGGACCTGAGCAGTTGTTACCAGAATTCTTTCATTCAGAACTAAATAAATAATTGATTGAACAAATGGTATCTTTGATGGAATTTTTTTTTGATTAACAGAAAAAGTGCCCAAGGAAAGGTCTTCCTCAATTTGTGTTACTGTTCATACACTTGCAGACAAACTCTGTTCCAGACGGCATTGCCCTACGGGCTACGCCGAAAAAATATGGCTGCCAAACCATGTGACCAAAGAAGAAGTGTTGAGTGGTATGCAGTAACTTTCGACAAATTTGTCAATGGTGCATGACTGTGAAAGTGCTGGAGGCATTTATTACCTCCACCACCAAAGGTAGATCCAGGTTGTGTTTTCACCATTGGCAGTTTGTTTGTCTGTGAGCAGGATTTCTCTAAAACCTACAGATGGATTCGGCCGAAATATGTTGGACTGGCTGGGTGTTTAACAAGGTCAAATTGATCAAATGTTGATGAAGATTCGGATCTGCATCTGATTAGTTTTTAAGTGATTTTTCACCATTGAGAGATTGGACCAAAAACAATGTAAAGCAGGATATCTCAAAAAGTTATGGATGAACTCAGATGAAACTTGGTGGACAGCAGTGTGTGTGAGAAGGATAAATTGATTATTTTTTAGTAAAGATCTGGATATGGATGGACAGCACACTTTTTATATTTTTAAGAGATTCTTCACCATTGAGAGATTGGACCAAAACTATATATAGCATTATATATATATAGCATTACATTATATTTCAATGTTGTATTGAAAAACCTTCAAAACCTCAACATTTTTTTTTTTGTATACAAGATCGAGGCTCGTGAAAGAGCTAACATTAATCACACAAAAAGTCAAACCGACACATAAAACATATAATAAGGGGAGTGGTAGACAAGATGGGGAGAGAGAGGGAAGGACACAAACCACAACATTTGAGAGCAGGGACATCGAGAGAAATGTGGGAGGGAGAAGGCTTGGGGGGAGGTGGGAGAGGTATAAAACATATGGACACTGCAAGGACTTCCAGGAAAGAAGTTGGAATTTCAAAAAAAAGTGGATCTGGGGTGAATTAGCAGGGGTAGAAAAGATCAAGGTTTTGGATGGGGGAAGATAAGAGATGGTGGTGAACAGCTGTTTTAAAGACCTGGAGGGAGGAGTGGGATTGAAGAGAGTGAGGGAGTTTGTTCCAGAGGTGGAGAAAAGAGGAATGAAAGAGTGAAGGTGAGCAGAGAGCCTAGATTTTGGCAGTTTAACCATAAGAGGGTTGCTGGCAGATCTTGTGCGACCTGTATGAATATTTGGGGGACAGAGCACAGAGAGAGCTGGGGGAGCAAGGCCGGAGAGGAGTCGGTATAAGACAGAAAGACCACCAACCTGCCTGCGGTGAGTGTGTGGATGAGATGTGGTGAAAAGGCTTCATTCAAATCGATCTTTGGCATCCTACACAACAGGCAATAATACCATCAGTGCTACAAATCTAATAAAGCATTATAAAGCAAAGTCAAGCAGTTTAAAAATTAGTCATGAATCCCAGTCACTTCTTACCAAAAAGATCCAGCGCTCATCCCTGCATAACTCATTCAGCAGACAAGATAATGACCCCCTCTCAGACCGAGCGCTTGCCCTAATATAGGCATCCAATATACCCCACGCCTATGAAGGCGCTTCTTCTTCTTCTTCTTCTTCTTCTTCTTCATTTTCACCACATATGTATATCCTCATGTATTGTCTATGTGCAAAGTATGAACAAAATCGGTCCATACATCTCCGAGATATGGTTGCAGACGCACACCCGTACAGACGGACGAGACCAAATCCATAAGCCTAAATCCAATTTTCAATTCATAACACTTGTTTCGGACTAAGTCCAATGGGAGATAATAAAGTATGTTTTTCACAGTATTGCATGTATTAAGTCTCAGGATAAACATACAAATGCTTCAGTACAGAGGTTAGTTTTTAAACATTGTATTATAACATTTGGCGATATTACAAGAACATTATCGCATGCCAATAATTGCGATGGCTCGAACATGTTGCCCGAATGGATGATACACGATTACCAATTCATAGTCTATCAATTTGGGCCTTACCAAATTGAGTTAGATCACTAGGGTGGCCACAGACTACATGGTGACAAAAAATAAAGATGGTCACACAACCGGTTTGGAAAAATAATAGAGGAAATAATTTATTCCCACATCGAGTGGACAAAATTTTTTGACAAAATGAAGAGCGCAGACTAAGTTTAATGCTCGGTTGGATGTTGTGAGACTCCATGCAACGAACCGAACATCTTGGAAACTGATTTGCGGTTCTATGTTGTAAAATAAGCCTGTCGTATTTCAAGAGGGCAACAACTCCCAACAAGCTCTGCTTCGAAGGGGAAACTGTGATCTTGTGTTGTGCCCATGATGCTGAGATTTTACTACAGCTACAACTACAACGACTACAATGACAACAACTATGACTACTACTACGACTACTAACCTACCACAATCCAGTCGACTAGCAATGGGTCCTCTAACTACCAGCTATGAGTTTGCTTTTAAGTTATTTTCAGAAACTGCAGGCCTTACTCAATTTGATGCATTTCCAATTCTGTCGTTCTTTGTTCTACATGGTCATGACGAAATTCCCATTTAACCTTTCTTGCTACTCCAATCCCCTGAGCCCTGACCATGTCCGCTTGTAACAATCTGTCTCCTTTCTGTCTTCAGGGAGGTGCCAAGGTGCCACAGTTTCTGCAAATTCACAAGGCATATTGGTCTGGCCTGCAACTTGCTATTCCCTTACAGAATATACATTATCTATGGACATTGACAGTGGCTGGAACTCTTTCCTCAACAAACTGTTTTCTTTCCTTCACCAGCACCTCCAGCTGTGTTGAAACATCTGACCCTTGAATACCATTGTGTGCCAAGAAGAAATCACGAGAAAGCAATTTGCGTTTTACACTGGAGATCAAAGCCTATAGTTAGAAATGTATGGTCCCTCTGTATAAGCTTGTAGAGCATAAGCTTGTAACACGTTTATGTCCATCCTTAGATATGCCAGAACTCAACATGTGATTCACCCAAAGAGAAACTTCTCAAGTCCCACACATCCTCAAATTACTATTGCTGTAATTTTTAAAACTGAGCTTCTGGACCATATTCTCCTCTCTATTCGCTCTTAACAAGTCCTCTTCAGATGGTCACCTGCCTTCATCTTGGAAGGTTGACAATATCAACCCATAAAGGTAAAAGGTGCCAACATTTATATACTGTATTTGTATTTTGCATTGAGCTAAGGCTCATTGTGGAGCATGTACATAAATCACATGCCAGAAAAAGACAAGTAGACACACTGCACTTTTACATTTGCTATGACATTAGTAGAAGATTGACAAACACACATGGTATATGGGATTTGAACCTGGGCTCACTGAATCATGAGCCAGGGATTCAAATGGGAATGCTAAACAGGCCAATATATATTGTAGTATGTACATAGACACATTTTTGTCTACCAGTTGGATATCTCCTCTCTGGTCAGTCTGCTTCTCTACCACACTCCTTTGTTTAGCTCTACCATTAGTCTTGACTTCTGCATATAAAACGATTCTGGTACCAAGAATGTAGTACAAGATTATAAATCCATCCACACCTTTTCGTAGCTTTGTGCTGTGACGTGCCCGTATGTCCTCAACTCGGCAGCAACGCTTTGTGGAAGCATCTGATGTAGAAGCTCCTCCGTGTGATGTCTCTCTTTCCTCAGTTGAATGGTGTGACAAAACAGTGACTGTGCTCTGCCACGTGCCCACCTGGTAAGGTGAGTAAATGCCAGAGGGGCAATTGCTGCTCCAAACCCAGCTCCAGTCAGTAACAGTGCTCGAAGCAAAATGGATGTTGTAAGATCTGTAGATACAGCTCGTAGAGAGGCAGCCCCTGCTCGAACCTGGCACCGCATTAACCAACTCCATGGCGAGTATCGAATGGATAACCTTGGACCTTGACGCAGCATGTACATTGGCTTCTTGCTGATGTTGTGAGAACTCTCTGAGGGTGTTGTAGTAAATGTATCATTATTGGCAAGATACACTGACTTTTCAAACACCTGCTGAGTACAGTCCACAGCACGGAGGAGAGTATAGAGAATGGAAAACTTGCCTCTGAAAATTTCTGAGCTTTCCCCCATGGTAGACTCAGCTGTTTCTTTCTTCCAGCCTGAAGCATTCAAGCAGCTCATGACGCAAATTCGAAACCCCAGGGAAGAGAACCAAGCCCCGGCCAAGTGATGTGGACCTGCGGTGACAGCAGATCGTGCAGCGTGGTCCAGGAAAGGAGGAAGAAATGAAGAGCTGGGCACGACAGAGTATTGACGGTGAGATCGGTGAATCTCCTGAGCTTTCATCTTCAATAATGGTGTATTCATCAAGGAAGTTAAATGTTGGTTTTGTGAAGTGAGATTCTCCTGTTTTGCTTCAAAATTATGATCAATTGAAGACTTTTGATTGCCCAGGAACATTGTGTCATCGTCATCACTGAAGTCTTCAACAATTGGAGGATGCTCATCATCATACAAGTTTTCTGGTTCCAATGAACCTTCCAAAACATCGAAGCTGTTTGAAATATCTTGTATTTGGCTTTTACTATGAGAGATTTCTTCAGTTACTGTGTGGTAATCATTTACTGGATAATTAGTGGAAATAAAATGTTCAAACTTCCTCAAAGTATCTGCGATGCGAAGATGAATGGTGTTGATATATTCTTGATCATCAGGGGTTGACACTACAGAACTCTCCTTTCTGTTCAAACTATCTGGCAATGCCTTGGATTTAGGAACACTTAAATTCACTGTTTTAAGTGGATGTTTCTTCAAATCACCTGCAGCAACAACCTTCGCAGGACTTGAAAAATGTTGTGATGCAAGCTCTGGATGTTCTCCAATAAACTTTGCATGAAGATGTTTTGCGTCTTTCTTGTCACCCCTCGCTGTTTTCCAGGGCTTGTTATCTTTAGAAACATTTGGTGTACTGGTTGGAAGAGTGACGGGATGGATAATGTTGTCTCTCCAAGTTTTATCACTATGGTTAAAAGATATTTGCTTTTTGTCAATATTGACAAGTTCCCTTGCTGTTGCATGAACACCCCTCTTGGTACCAGTTTTTAAAGAACTTGCAAGCATTATTTCATTTTTATCGGTGTAAGAACCTTGGGGAGATATTCCATTTGTACCTTCTGCTGAAGGTTTCAAAAGCTCTTTGGCAGAGTCAGCTCGATGAGTGTCGTCTCTTGAACCAGCCAGGGAAGTCCTCTTCTCGTGAAAATGTTGCATTGATAATTGTTTGCTCACTGCAGCCTCCCATACAAGCCACAGGCGCTCATTTAATTCTACAAGTACAGCTAAATGTCGCAGTGAAAGCTCTTCATGCCACAAAGGTTGGATCAACGAAGCCTCTCGCACGAGCCCTATACCGATCACCTCCATGACCACGCGTGTCAGAGCCTCGTACATTTGCTCTGCTCTCTCAACATTTTCCTGAGTGTGAACATTTTCGGTTGAAAATCCACTACTGGATCCATTTGTATCGGGGTTATTCACCAAGTGCATACTTGCATTAATAGTTTCCTCCTGTGCATGCTGTTCTTGGAATGGCATGTCACGCTTGGAATCATCACCTTCAGCTCTTTGAGATGGTCGTTGGTGCTTTAACCCGATTAAGGCTAATACTCGTTGCCGTCGCTCCTTCTGCAGTGTCAATACATTGGGTTGAGCACTCAAAGCTTCCAGAACAAGGTAAGCTTGTTGTGCCAGCTCCGCTCGGGGCTTAAGATCCAGGACAGCAAGGAGAGCGAGCGAAGCGAGACTGAGCATGCAGATCACTACCAGGCATCGTGATCCCAACCCTGGGCACACTCTTCCTCCAGCCAGTTCTGCCTTACTGTCAGAAAGTAAAACATCTTGTAAAAAAAATAAATATATATATACATATATATATATATATATATATATTGTTACGGTCCGCGGATTAGATGTTATTTTACCGAGCGGAGGTATAACCGCGGCCGAACAGTTGTTCCCCGACTAAACCCGATTCACCCAAACGTTGGCCGTATCGCGCCACAGATACTCAATCTGGAAAACTCTAAAGCGACCGAATGCAAAGAGGAAGAAGAAGACGTACAGAAGAGTAACGGGGTTTATTATGTACACGTAAGCAAAAAGGAGCAGTCACGATTATGTACAGGGACATGAGACGCAGGTGACACAGTGCAAATTATTAACTTATCTAACAGGCTTACTTAATACCCAGGACAGAACAAAGGAAGACACAGACTCACGCGGGGAATGATGATAGGAATTGGCTGGAAGGAGAGGAAAGTCCACTGGGTCTGGCAGCACGATTCGCACGTTCTGCAGCCGCCGTTCCTTCGCGGCCCTGCTTCGAACTGCCGTTCAGGCCCCAAATGGCTGGCGAGCGTTGTGGCTGCTGGGGACGCTGCTGCTGCTGCTGCCGTAGATGCTGCCGCTGGCGAGCAAGGTGACGAATAGCAGGCTTTGTGCTTCCCTGGATGATCTTCTGCTTTTGGGACCTCACAACTCAGCCCTGCTCTGACGACCCAGCTCTTTCCTTTCCACCTCACCACGCAGCTCAGCTAAGCCTTTCAGCTCCTCTCTTGGACTCATCTCTTTGTCTCTCTGGGGAACGCCCCGCGGCGGGTTATATAGGCCCCGCCCCTCAACCTTTGCGAACCTCCCCCAAACGCTCTTCCTCCGCCCTCTCAAACCAAACCCCTCGTGCTCGGTTGGTTGTTCGGGGCTGGCTCACTCCTCCCCTCTATGACGAGGTGGAGACACGCCCTTCTCCTCCGACCCTGCCTCGTGGTCAATGGCGGCAATTGGAGGGGATGTAATTGGCAATGGCAATTGAGGCCTGGCAATGACGAAAGGGGAAATGGAGGTTTTGGGAATGGGAATGAAGGGAATCTACTCTTTTACTCGGTGCAATGGAGTATTATTCTAATGGAAGACAAGGCCTTACTCTAAAACACATAATAATATATAAGCTACTGAACAAGGGTTTTATCGGGTCCTGCAATGTGGTGTTTATGGAATTAACTACCGAGACGCCCTTTTTATCTTTACACAACTCCGGAGGCAGGAGGCGCAGAATAAACAATAATAATAATAAAGCACACAATAAAAAAAATACAGTCCTCATATCCACAACAATATATATATATATATATATATATATATATATATATATATATATATATATATGTATATATATATTTATATATATATATATATATATATATATATATACTGTATATATATATATATATATATATATATATATATATATATATATATATATATATATATATATATATATATATATATATATATATATATATATATATATATATATATATATATATCACAGAAGAACTATGATGCCGATAGACATCGCAATCACTGCAACGATTCTATACTAAAAGGATGACATAAGACTGCGTTGACTTTGGATGAGGGTTTAAACACTCATCCTGCTGCAATGCTATTACGAAAACAGATTTAATAGGTGATATAATCTTAATCATCTTCATCATAAAACAAAAAAAAACTAGAATGGCACTAGAATATTCATATCTAAATCATGGGTGTACAAAGTGAAAAGTCTATCTTGAAACAAATTTTGATAAATGATTAATGTGATGATGACATGCCACGGGTATGGTCAGATTGTTTATAGCTCTCCATAAAGGAGCTATTTAATTTTAATGAATGGCAGCAGACAGTGATGGAGAAAATACAACATGATGGTGTAAATTTTTTGGCGGATTAAAAATTAATGAACAAATCGCCTTGTTTTGTGGTTACTCCGCATTTGCTTCATCCTCGTTGTTAACAATAACAACATCAAAGCACTTGCTTACCAAGTTAATATAGTCTATAGTAATTAGTGTTCTCATTTCTTCACGGCAATATATCATATTCCAATATTTGTTCGACAAAAAAAAAAAAAATATATATATATATATATATTATAATAATAATAATAATAATAATAATAATAATAAAATGAAGTTTGACACTAACGAGTCTAACCATAATGCCACCCAGTGTCGTTTAAATATAAACTTTTGAAGAAAACGTCAATTGTGCATAAATAGTTTATTATTTTGTAAAACTCACCGAGCAATGGTCACACGGGACGTTTCCTCCAGCCTCATGGTAGGGGCAAGACCCGGCGTTCGAATCGATTACCAGTCACCGAAGGGCAGGGATTGATCTCGATGTCTTCCTCTCTCACGTTTCCTGGACTGAGCGAGGCAATGAAGACACAGCATTTGAACAGGACACGCAGTGCTCGATGGCAACCGGTGGATATACGCAGCAGCCTCGATTGATGGGGGCTTGTTCATTCAAAATAAAACGATGCTTTACGGTGAAGCGCGGTGCTACGCGCGCGACTTGCTACCAAGGAGGAAACGGACAACGCGGTTAAACAAAAGTGTCTTTATTGACAAGAGGTCACTGTAGCACTGGCGCACTCCGGGCTGCGCACCCAATGTATATCCTGAGGCCACGCCTACCCCTAGGGCGTGGCCGCCGCCCACTTGGTGCGCGGAATGATGTCACCACGCCAGTGGGCTTTCGTGTCCGCCACACGCGCCCCCCCCAGAATTCCCGCGCACCTGGAGGGCCAGTTTGCGGGGCAAACGGATGACCCGGCCGAAGCGCCCTCTGGCGACCGGCGGCGTCCGGGGTGCAGGGATGCCAGCTGGGATGCCCCCGGCTGTACCCGGGATGGGTGCCGGACCGGGGGGCAGCGTGCCGGCGGTGCCGGGGGTCCGCCCACCGGGGGGCGGCCCGACGCGGGGGCCGAGCCACCAGCGGTGGGTGGTCCACGTCGATGCGGGCCGGCTTGAGTCGATCCATCGAGACGCGGTCGGGAGTACCGCCGATGTCCAAGGTGAAGAATTTCACCCCGGTCTCCAGCATGCGGAATTCTGGGGGGGGGGGGGGGGGGGCGTGTGGTGGACACGAAAGCCCACTGGCGTGGTGACATCAGGCTCACGTAGGTCAAAGTTTGTCGACATCAATTCGTCAATGCAGGAATTACAAGGACATTAGTAGACAAGAGACTATATATATATATATATATATATATATATATATATATATATATATATATATATATATTGTTACGGTCCGCGGATGAGATGTTATTTACCGAGCGGAGGCACCGCGGCCGAACAGTTTCTCCCCGACTCACCCGATTCACCCAGACGTTGGCCGTATCGCGCCACAGCTATTCAATGTGGGAAAACTCTAAAGCGACCGAATGCAAAGAGGAAGAAGAAGACGTACAGAAGAGTAACGGGGTTTATTATTTACACATACACAAGCAAAAAGAGCAGTCACGGTTATTTACAGGGGACATGAAAAAGCAGGTGACACAGTGCAAATTACTAGCTTATACAGACTTAATTACCTACCCAGGACAGAACAAACAAAACAAACTCACGTACGCAAATGGGGAACTTGCAGGCAGGAATGACAGGAGGTGGGTGGCTGGAGGAAGGCACGGAGCTGGCTGGAGTTTGATCCCGCACGGGACGTCGGGCTGGACCTCGACGGCCGCCGATGCCACCGATCCTGTCGTGTGCGCGGGGTAACGGGTCGGAGCTGCTTGGTGGAGCCAAGCCAACGCTGCTGGTGGGGAGTCTGGCGTGACGGGTTCTCTCTCCCTCTCTCACTAACTCCAGGACTCTGTCTTAGTCCAACTCTTCCTCACCACCGACAACTCAACGCAACCCCTCCACTCTACGCAACCACTGACCACCACTGACGACCAACCCAGCTCTGACCAAAAACCACACACTCAGCTCTTGTCGTAGCTCATATCGTAAAAGCTCATCCCTCATCTCATCTCCTCTTGTCTGCTTGGGGAACGTCCCGCGGCGGGTTATATAGGCTCCACCCCTCAACCTTCGCGAACCTCCTTGATGTTTCTCTCCACACCCTCTCCAAGTCCAACCCCTTGTTCGTGGTTGGTTGAGTGGGGCTGACTCACTCCTCCCCTCTATGACGAGGTGGGGACCCGCCTTTCTTCCCCAACCCTGCCTCGTGGTCAATGGCGGCAATTGGAGGGGATGTAATGGCCAAATTGAGGCTTGGCCATTACGAAAGGGGAAATGGAGGTTTTTGGGAATGGGAATGAAGGGAATCTATCTTTTTTTCCACTCGGTGCAATGGAGTGTCATGTTAATGGAAGACAAAGCCTTAATCTAAAACACATAATAAAGATATAAGCTACTGAACAAGGATTTTATCGTGCCCTTCAATGTGTGCTTTATGGAATTAACTACCGGGACGCCCTTGTTACCTTTACACAACTCTGGAGGCAGGAGGGGCCATATTCAAGCAATATTACACAATCAAAAAAATACAATCCTCATATCTGCAACAATATACATATATATATATATATATATATATATATATATATATATATATATATATATATACATATATATATACATATATATATACATATATATATACATATATATATATATAATTGCGTATCTCAGAGTACGGCACTTCCGTTAGCAATTAGTTAATCCCCTTGTCCTGTTAAGCTGGCCGTCTCCGGTCCTGGAACTATCCCGCTCCTTTGTGGGATGAGATTGGCCAGGGTGATTGGTCAAAGGTTTCCCAAATACCTTCACCAATCTCTCCGCAAAGCAGGGAGATGAGCCCCTGCTCGAACCGCGGATGTGATGGTAATTGCCGAGCGGTTTAGCAATCCACGATCCGAGCCGTTAACAAAAGGACTAAACCCGATTATAGCGGTTGGCCAAATCGTGCCACAGGTACTCAATTGGGGACAGGACGCAAGCGATCGGATGAGAGGAACCAAAGAATAAGAAGGGTGAAGGAAGAACAAATATAGTTTATTTACTACACTAAAAGAGGAAATGAAAGAAGGGAATATACAAGAAGCAGGAAATAAAAGGACATAGGTCAAGCTTATCTAAACAGTCTTAACTTATCACGATCCCAGGACAAACAGACAGACTCACACGGAATGGTAGCTGGTAGGGGAGGAAGGTCCAGGCAGATGGTTCCAGGCGACGGGATCCGCCCAGGTTGCGGGCGAAGGACGGCAGGCAGCTTCGTGTATCGTTGGCGCGTGACCGGACCTTACATATGCGAGGGGCTGGAATGCTCCGTACGTATAGCGTGCCGAGCGCTCTCAAAACCAACGACAGTTCGTGTCAAAACGATCGTCCCAAGCGATCCTCCGCGCAATGTTCTTATCATTCACCGCCTCTGCGCTGTTCTCTCAAGTTTGCCGATCAACTGCCGATCTTCTCCCCTCTCTCCTCACTGCCGATCATCTCCTCCGTATCTGCATAAAAGGGCTTCGCTCTCGCGCTTTTATTACCAGCCTCGCATATCAAGCCGCGTCCGCTTCGCTCCGCCTACCGGTGAACGCGCCTCGGCCCGGATTGGTCGCGAGGGTTCATTGGTACCTCCCCTCGTGACGCGTTGATGGGGCCACGCCTATGTTCCTGGCCGCTCCTCCCTTCTTTTCCCACACTGCCACGTGGCTTATGGCGGCTTGGGGCGAGCTCCAGCTCAAAGGTAGCGAACGCTGCTGGCAAAGGCGCGCCATACAATTTGGAGAGGGTAAAGCCGCAAAATGAATAGGATGGGAATTTGAGAAGGGGGCTAGGTTATTTGATTAATACAACGCAGATTCAACTATTGGAAACAGATCCTTACCTGAAACACATACTAATGAAATAACTAAAGAACAAGCCTATGGTTTGCTACGTGTTGCTCGTGGCCTAACTATGGTGCGACCTTTGACCTTTACACCAAAAATGGGAGTATTTACAGGGGATTAATTTATAAGGGAACATTTACAAAAATTTACCAAGTGGAGGGTTCTAAAAACCACAACAATATATATATATTGTTGCGGATATGGCATTTGGCCTCCATATCCGCTTGTAAATATTCCCCTATTTCCCCAATACTCCCCAACTATCCCCAATCCCCCATTCCCTAGTCCCATTGCCTGTAAATAACACTCTGTAGAACCGACCTGCCCCTTTTTCCCCCATTAAATGTCGTGCCCAGGTCCACCGCATCTCACGAAGACAACTTTCGGACATCTTGCTAGTTATTCTTAGTCTATGTCAGTTAAGGACTCGTTTCCATTAATTCTGACTCTTCGTTGCACCAGAATGTGATTGTATGGCACCAGTAGTGAGTTTAGGACCTCCCCATACCTCCTCCCATCTTCCCCATGAAACAACAACAACTACAACAACAACTACAACTACAACTACAACAACAGAGGAGATTGGGGGCGGCGCGGCGCGGGGAGTGTGCTTCCTCACTCCGGCGTGGTTAGCCGCGATTGCCCATGCGCTCCACGGGGTTACCACGAAGGGGCTGGCTGTCAGCTCCTCGTCAGGGGCGGAGCCGGTAACCCCCCCGCACCCAATAAGGAGGGCGGACCGATTCCATCTGGGGCGGAGCTAACTCGCCGAGGGCGTGTCACTCCCCGCCGGATATACGCAGCGACTTACCGGACGTGACGTCAGATGCGCCCCGAGCTTGAAGAAGAGACAAGTCGCGACCTCCGAGCGCTGAGCGACCTCCCCGCATCTTTGGACCGGACCGGGTCGATTTTGCCCCTGAGCCAAGGTGCACCTTGAGCCATCGACTACCCGCTTTCCTTGCCATCAATCCCCGTGTGAGTCAGTTTTGTCCTGTTTATCTGTCGTCTGTCGGGGCTAATATAAGACCGTGTTTAAGTGCCCACCTTACTATGCTGTCCCTCTCATTCCTGTAATCTAACCTTCCGCCATATTATAACCTCCTCCGGAGGTCTTGAGAACCGTATCCCTGGTGTCGTGTCATTTTAATCCCAGCCGTTGTGTCCTTTTCCTTCATTGATCTAGCGTAGCGCAACTCGGCCAAGGTTCGAGTATAATCGGGTAACTTGTGCGGACACGGCGGCCATTCCGCTCGGCCCACCATAACATCAAAGTCGTGTCTGTAACAATATATATATATATATATATATATATATATATATATATATATATATATAATACCCAATTATTACATGGCTGTTTTTGTTACATAACATAAATGCATCACACTCATACTACGGTTCATAAAATCTTTAAAATGCAATAACAGAGGACATCTATATATTTGCAAACACAAAGCAATAGCCCGCGACTTACTCTTGACCCACAATCCAATGATGGCCATTTCTTTTTGACCACCAAATGGCCTTGACCTTCAACATTTAAGAATAGAGTGTAAAATAAGAAAATATGTCCCCTTGTAGAACATATCCATAAAACTCATCCTGAAAATTGGATGAACATTATTCAGGTTATGATCAAAAAGGTGTTTTTTTTGTTAATTCGGTCACAATCTGAAAAATTAGGCCAAGGACATTAATCAAATATCAGGAGCACAACTCCAGTGCAGATCCCCATTTTGTTACAATAACATCTTGGAAGGCCAACGTTTTGAGGCCAAGTTGTCTTTGAGATCCCGCATTTGGCAAAATTGAGTCATGACAAAAAATGCATTTTATTTAGGACCGCCATTTGACCTTGACCTTTAACCTGGACGGGTATGACATAAATTAAGTTTAAATGTGCCCTTGATAAATGTGCTATCCAGAGAGAGAAATTTCGTTCTGATCAGTCTTAATCGAGTTTTGATGAAAATTTTCAGAATGCATACCTTAAATGGGCCATGACCTTAAAAATAAGTCAAGGTTAAAAAAACATTTTGCCAACCCGGCATACTTTGTATTCCCATTATTGTGGCAAAATTTGAGTCCGAATGTAGTCATACATTGGCAGAAAAAAGGGCGAAACACCTAAATGGTCGTTTAATATCCGTAAGGGTATAAGGCCTTTATAAATTTGACCTTTAACCCGGATGGATATGATGTAAATCAAGCTTAAATGCAACTTACTCGATGCAATATAGGGAGTGCAATTTAGTTCCAATTTGACAAACTTTTGTTGGGTTTTGGTGAAAAATATTACGTCTTTAATGAAGTCATCACGTTAAAATGGGGTCACGGTCAAAACAATTAGGTCAGCGCCGCATACTTTATATTCCCTTTATTGTTGCAAAATTTCATTCCGAAAGTCCAAGGCAGCTCCGAGACACAGCTCCGAAATGGATACAGTTCAGAAACGGAGTGTTGAGAGTGCAAGATTAAATATAAGAAGAAAATTATTTGTCGAAAGTGGTTTAGCACTCCTAAGTAACTCCTAACTAAGTAACTCCTAACTAAGTAACTCCGTGGCACCATTAAAATTTGAGGGAAAATTTGTAGAAACAAACCCTACAACAGCTATAAGCCTTCCCCTATCCTATAGGTATAGGGGGAGGCTTAATTACATAAATATCATTCAAATGGCTTACAAATCTGGTACTGTACATGAGTGACTAACACCCCAGAAGTCTTTTGGAGTGAAAAACATGTTTGTTAGACACCCATTTTAACAAGCGGCAACTCACCTCATTTAATTGAAAGTGGCAAATTTCTCTTTTTTTTGGTGGAATTGGGAAACGCCATCGATGATCTTACCTGTCCGAAGGGTCAGTATGCGCCACAATGCAGCTCTTGCCATACCACCCACCCCCTCGTCATCGAACCTTTTATGCCAGGGCTCATGTTTACCTGGACCCCAGCTGGTCGCTTCTTCGCAAAGAGTCCCGTTCAAAAGCTGAAGAGGCTTTCAGCGGCAAACAATCCACCTTTTATCAAAAGCATCAGCACCCCACACCCTCCTCTTCCAAACCACCTCTTTCTCTATCCATTCCTCATTACACAATTGCACCTGCATTAAGCTATAGATATACAGTGCCCTCCATTAGTATTGAAACAGATCAGCAAATTTGTTTTTATTGCTATATACTCAATAAATCTGGATTTAACATCAACAGATGAATACGAGCCAAGAATACAGGTCAGCATTTATTTATTGGTATTTCTAGGTATACATGTTTTACCATTGCAGAACAATACCGTAGCACTTTTATGTTCAGTTTTACATCAACATTTATTTTGCATTTAAATTACATTTTTAATTTTTAATTTTTTTTAAACGAATTTAATTTAAATGTAAACTTCTTAAAAAGATATACGCATAGAAATACCAATAAATAGAACCTGACCTTCTGTACCCTTGCCTCATATTCATCTTTTGATCTCAAATCCAAATGTCTTGAATATAAATAAATAATAACAAATTTCACTTACCGGTAACTCTTCCAATACTTATGGAGGGCGCTGTAAATCCTTTACCTTGAAAAGAAACATTCAAGCAAACCTCATCCGACTTGATGCGTGTTGTAGTATATGGTACAACTATACATTTGCAGTTCTCATACCCACTGTACAAAGTAAATTTACCATGCCTATACATCACAACAAGTCGACGATGAAGACACTGCAGCAGCAAAAGCACTTGTTTCACTGCATTTGATATCAGACAGCAGTCCTTCATAGTAAACCACTGACTACATACACGCGAATACACAATCAGCAGTCTACTGTGAATAACTTGTAACTGGAGAATGTGAAAATGCAAAGCCCATCCGCGTCGATTTGTAATCGGGCGTCTTCTTCTTCGCCCTCTTCTGCTGCCTCTTCTTCTTCTCCCGCATCCTCTGCCTCTTCTTCGACTCCCTCATCTTCTGCCTCTTCTTCTTCTTCTTCTTCTTCTTCTGTATGCTCAAAATAAAAAACGTTTTAAGAAAAATACAAAATGAAAATTAATTATTTTATGCAGGCGTGACCTTTGAGCTTTAGAGATAAAAAAAAAAAATCAGTTCCTAGCTTTTGAGTGGTGAACCAATTCTGTGGTACAATATGCAAATACTTAAAATTTCATATCATTTGGACAAAAAAATGATGATCTTATGTGACGCTGACCTTTGACATTTTGATAAAATTATTAATTTGACTTTTCTGCATTTCACTTTGTGGTAATAGAGGTTTGGTGAAAATTTGATAAGAAAACTCAAATTGTAAATTTAAATTTCAGGTTAATTGGATGAAAATTGATGATTTTAGGTGACGCTGACCTTTGACCTTTTGACAAAATTATGAATTTGACTTCTCTGCATTATCATAATAAAGGTTTGGTGAACATTTGGTGACAATAGCTCAAAGGGTAAAAAAGTTACGGCCCTGATTGATGACCGACACACACACACACACACACACACACACACACACACACACACACACACACACACACACACACACACACACACACACACACACACACACACACACACACACACACACGATGGGATAATTAATGAGTTGCTTGGAACCATCTACATATTGCGTAGGCAAATGTGGTGAAAGGGTGAAGCCAGAAATTTGAGAAGAGAAAAGGGAAGAAGGGATGTAACTCACCGACACCTAGACAGACACGCATCCAACGTAAAGTGATGATGTGGACCGTGACACGTGGGACATGTTTATACCTTATATACAATGGCGGTCCGCTACGAAGAAGAACTATCGTTAGTAAATAAAATCTATATGTCGTGCATAACGCGATAATTGCAAAATGCAAATAAACAATAGTTACCATGGGAACAGCAATTTTGTAATTTGGTAGATTTGATCTATCAAGTGTTTTGCATGATCGAATGTTGTGCATAACAAATTTGGTTGATACATTTTCTAATTGTGGACTAATTGGTGTTTTACATATTTTGTATGGCATTGACCATGACCTTTGACTAGTTTAGACAATATTTTATACACATATACTACACATGCCTAGAAATGAGCTGTGCAAGTTTCAATCTGATATCTTTTAAAAATTCCTGAGGTTTGGCAAAAATAAAATCACAAAAATAATCCATTTGATTATAATGGGGTGAAATTGTTGTCATGGACACCGTTTTCTCTTTGCCACGTGGTGCTCTTCTCTTAGAAAAAAAACCAAAACATAAAAATAAAGATTGCATGTCCAATAAAAACATCGGTGTTCTCTGTTCTGACAAGTTGTCCGAAAGCACATCCCTTTTATCTATCATCAGGGTTGAACTTCCAGTCAACAAGGCTCTTGTCCAGGATTTAGAACACTCCACTCTATGTTGTATCTATGCTGAGAAGCAAACGCACAAGTAAACGCCAACAAGTGAAACGGAAAAGAAGGTTACCTCTAGACTTCCACAAGACCCCGACTCTTATCATCATCATACTAAAACACGTCATTTCTGTCTGTCTGATGAATCTTTGACGCCAATACATTCTGTCGTTACTTGTCCAATCTCAACCAAACTTGACAGGATTACGAAGGGTTACACAATGAAGGTTGTAGCACATTCATTTGCCCCCCACCCCAAGGGGCTTTTCTCCCCCCGAGCGAGTTTGCCCGCCATTGCAGTCAATGGGGTTGCATGTTGAGGTGTATATAAATGTTAAATTAGCTTTATTGTGGCGTTTTTCCAAATACGCTTTTAATAACAAAATTAATGATAATCGCATATTGTTAAGGTTATTACAAAACAAAATGAATACTAATAATGTCCCACTTCCCCAAGGCGTTTTCCTGCAGTGGTAACGTGTATAAATAGCTTATAGTTATAATGGCGTATCCATGGGAGCAATAGGAAGTAAAAATATTATAAACCACAACCACGTGTGCTTACCTTTTTAAACAATCGCTAATGCTCTTTATCATACTAAATGAAGAAATTTGGAGGAATCCCGACATCCGTGAAGTAAGGTTTACTTACAGAACAGAGCAAAGATCTACTGTACTCTATATAACCCACAAATGTTGGGTTCATAACATGGCCCTTTCTGCCGCTACCGTGGCATTTTTCGTAGCGAACTTTTGAAACTCGCTCCTGCTGTTTGATACGAAACTGAAAGGGAGAAGCTCGGGTTGTGCTCCTTTACCAAGCAGCTAGCTAGCGCTTGCCAAGCCAGCTGTTCCTTAACGGTTTTGAATCGAGTGCTTGCTCAAATGCTTAAACAACTTGGCGATATCTCAACAAGAAACTTGGTAAATGAACACACACCCAATGTTATTGAGACCCGACCATAGATCGACTGTAATCTATATATACCCCAAAGAGGAATGACCCTTCCTGCCCCTCCGGGAGTCTGCGCATGTACTAGTATCTTAAAAGCCAACTATCAAGTGTGGGTGTTCATCAATTATTCCAAACCCAAACCTCCTCCTTCACCATTGAGGCAAAGCTGGGCTGCAGATATGCCTGGCACAGTTGTACCTGTCATATCATCCAAAGCTTGTATGCCAGAAGACCTTTCAGCTGCATGTAGGAATCAAACAGATGACAGAGATCTTGATGCTGATTCAGATTCTTCAATTTGGTCGGATTACAGTGATAATGAAGAAATGGACGAATGAAAAAAGTTACACCTTGTTCAAGGACAGTTGAAATACTAAATGCTAGAAGTCACATTATAATAATCACTGCAGCGATGCACCAGTTTCAGCAAGCTCAATGGCCTTAATATTCAACATTTGCTGCATATTTACCATTTTGCTGTATTTTGTCCTGTAAGGAACGAATAAAAGCACTAATATCAGTATTTATGAGTGGTGCAGCTTGCTATAAATACGAAAACTGAATTTAGAACTGTTAAAAACTCCATAATACGTTGTTTGGTCGATTCTGTAGACAAAACACCAACATTCTCAGACATGTAATGTCACCAACACACCCATGGTGCCATTTTGGAAAAAGCCCTCTCGAGGCCATTCCCCATATTTTCTCTAAATGTATAGAAGCTAAATGTAAAGGTTGTATCCCAAGGTAACTGAAACTATCCTCAAACTTAGTTCTCCACATAATAGTCACGGCGAAGCTGCTAAAAGTAACTTCATATATCTGATCTACGACCCGATGTCAGTGAAGAATTAAATTGATGACATCATCGGTCACGTGGTCTCAGCCTGGTGTTGGCGTACCGGTTAGGGTGCCGGCTTGGGATCCTAGGATCCCAGGTTCGAATCCTGGTCGATCGCTGAATTAATGCCAGGGGGGTTGACTGAGCCTGTCATCCTTCCGAGGTCGGCAAAGTGAGCACCAGTTCACTGGTAATTCCCTGTGTGTCGCAAGAGGCGACTAACAGGGTTGGCGGCAGGAAGGGCATCCGGCCATAAAACATTGCTTCAAAAAGGGGACTACGGTGCCCGAAAAGGCCAACCCCTGCTCTGGGGAAAATGGCCTCTAAAGGTGGTTTGTCTCCGTCGGTCACGTGGTCTGGCAGCCATCTTCTCCAGAACCGCTTAACAGATTGATACGAAACTACGTACATATAATCGTCTAGCCATGGGGATTATAGTTTGAATTTCTTTCATATTCATCTTCATTGACACAATTTAGCCTTAACTAGCAGAGTACCCACACTACGGGCAATGTTGTTCCAGGAATGCAACACATTCTTCCAACACGTACTTTCATTTGGGCGGTGTATAGGCAACTGACAGCTGCCACAATCACTCCCAAAAATAAAATAAAAAACTCGGGTTATATGCATGAAGGAAAAAACATGTCAACTGCTTATAATTCAATACGCCTCACCCCACTGAAAAATGTGGGGAATACTGTACTGTGGAGGGAGGACACTTGTAATACCATCTCTCATCTGTAGTGGTGCTGCACAATGGATAATTGTTGGCATCCCCCCCCCCCCCCCCCAGGACAACCAACAAAGATCAAAACACTCCTATTCAAAAAATGGGGTTATGCTGATGAGGCTGTTTCATATGCAGCCTGTGGCTGCTGTTTGCATCATTTCTCTGGAAGCGCATTTGTGCCGCTGATGCAGTGCCCCAATTACATTATAGGCTGTCAACCCCCCGGCGTTAATTAGACGATCAACCGGGTTTCAAACTCAGGATCCTAGGATCCCAAGCCAGCACCAGGCTGCTGATGAGCTAGCTGATCATACACTACCAGTCAAACGTTAAAGTATACTTTTAAGTGTTAAGTACACCAGTAAAGTACCTAAACTTTTGACTGGTAGTGTAAATGTTGCAAGTTTGGATGTAATTGGCCCATAGCTGCAGAAGTAACACAACAAACACACCCACACACAGGTCCATGAATTATACCAAAAGTTGGTTGTTAAATATCCTAATAATCAATCAATAATTAACTCGATGGTATTCATGGAATACTTACCCTGCGCAGTCAACTTGGTGCAAGCCAAATTTTCTGTTTTTGAACATTTCTTTTTCTTTGATCCAATTTTCCAATTTGATCCAATTTGATCCAATTTGATCTGCCAGACCACGTCAGCGATGGCATCATGAATTTATATTCTCTAATAGAATTGTTGCGTAGATCACGCTAAATAAATTTCAAACTGATCAGACACACTTATTCCCCATGAGGAGTTCTTACAGTGAGCCACATTTCAATTTTTTCCATGAAGTGGTTTTGGAGATATAGAGGTGCAACGTTTTTCGGTTTTCAAAGATGGCGCCTGTACCACGTGACCTAAGACGTCATAATTATCAATAAAATATTCCAATGGAGGAGACGCTCCTCTGGTAAATTTTCATGTCAATCGGACCAACGATTGCCGAGAAAATAAATTTTTAAAATGCAGACGCGCACGGCACATGTATGCAACCGAATGCCTAACCCGACTTTTCACTTCGCGAGCACAAGGTAATAAAGCTACAGATAATGGCAATGTATGTGACATAATAGGGTGGATGATATAGCTATATGGGCCATAATAGAAGTGGACCGTCATAGTAACATGTTCAGTTAACAACCCCCCCCCCATGCCCACCTTTCCATGCCTCCTCCCCCCAAGCCCTCTCCCTCCCACAGATCTTCCGTTGTCTTGTTCTCTACTGTTGTACTTGTGTGCTTCCCTCTCTCTCCCCATCTTGTCTCCCGCTCTCTTTATTGTATGTTTTGTGTGTCCGGTTTTTTTGTGATTGATGCTAGCTCTTACACGAGCCTGGATCTTGTATACAGAAAAAAAGAAAAGAAAAAAAAAAGAAGGTATTTTTTGTTCAGAATGAGTGTGCAGGATGAGACTCTGAACTCCACCGAGTGCTGTTCTAGTCTTACAATGCATCACACCACACAACTTGTTTAATCTACTTTATAGGAATTTCGTGTTATATATTTCATAACAGTTTGGAGACTGCATTCAATTTATATTACATTCATTAATTTATATTATCTATATTATAATAGCCGTAGATGATTCTGTCTGTTGGACATCTGTCCGGGGTGTGGCTTACTCGGTTTGCAGAGTAGCTCCACCCATAGCTCCACCCATTCTGGGAGAGGCTTCATATAAACAAATATCCACCATTTTATTAACTCGCATAGCTTTGAGGCCTGTTTTGTAGGCCCGTGGTGTTTTGCTCTC
Source organism: Myxine glutinosa (assembly GCF_964187855.1). Lineage (NCBI taxonomy): Eukaryota > Metazoa > Chordata > Myxini > Myxiniformes > Myxinidae > Myxine > Myxine glutinosa. The sequence continues at coordinate 156,117,281 of NC_136267.1, read as the reverse complement.
TCTCCCAGTTTTATTTCAAATCAAATTCGATATATCATTTCATTTTTCACAGTCGCTAACATAGTTTTAGACTCGGTTGAAAAAAAACGGGAAGAAAATCCGATGAAAGTTGCCGTATATAGAACGAAATGAATTCTCAAAGGCCTGCAACTTCAAGGCCATTGAGTCTCTCTCACGCCTTTATCTCCAATCTAACTCACCATCTGATTTCATTTTTATCGATGGTTTTAGACTCACTGTCAGAAATAATTGAGAACATTCCACACACGCGGGAAAATGCAGATATATATTTTTTTAAATCGCGTCATGATGTATCATACACCGCCCAACATGACACCGACGGCAACATGTCGACATATATTAAAAATTCGCTTTTGCTTTTCCGTTGAGATATATTACTTTTTCGTTTGATGACAGTCGTCACAAAAACGTCAACAATGATGCCGACATATATTTCTTCGTTTTTATTTCATTCATCATTATTATCCGGAAGTAAAATATGTTTCAGGAAATTACCGAGAGATATTTTTTCGTTTTTTAAATTAGTTATGTGCGCATACACTTTAAATAGGTTTATTTGAAATCTTTAATTTTCCACAATATAATTTACTTGCCATTTATCATTTGATGATTACGAGACACTTCCTCTTGAGGATCGTGACAATTCATGCGCTGCGTGGAAACTTCTATTTCCAAAATGAATGAGACGATCAATGAAGAACGCAGACTTGAACAGGATGTAGCAAGAAAACGAATGAGACGGGAGAAAAACCAAGAGAAACGAGACGGGGAAAAGCCGATTGGAGAGGAGAGTGAGGAGCGATTGGAGGGGAGTGTGAGGCACAATTGGAGAGGAGTGTGAGGCGCGATTGGAGAGGAGTGTGAGGCGCGATTGGAGAGGAGTGTGAGGCGCGATTGGAGAGGAGTGTGAGGCCCAATTGGAGAGGAGTGTGAGGCACGATTGGAGAGGAGTGTGAGGCACGATTGGAGAGGAGTGTGAGGCCCAATTGGAGAGGAGTGTGAGGCCCAATTGGAGAGGAGTGCGAGGGATTGGAGAGGTGAGGGATTGGAGAGGAGAGGGATTGGAGAGGAATGTGAGGCACGATTGGAGAGGAGTGTGAGGCACAATTGGAGAGGCGTGTGAGGGATTGGAGAGGAGTGTGAGGGATTGGAGAGGAGTGTGAGGGATTGGAGAGGAGTGTGAGGGATTGGAGAGGAGTGTGAGGGATTGGAGAGGTCAGGGATTGGAGAGGAGAGGAATGTGAGGGATTGGAGAAGAGTGTGAGGCACGATTGGAGAGGAGTGTGAGGCGCGATTGGAGAGGAGTGTGAGGCGCGATTGGAGAGGAGTGTGAGGCGCGATTGGAGAGGAGGGTGAGGGATTGGAGAGGTGAGGGATTGGAGAGGTGAGGGATTGGAGAGGTGAGGAGTGTGAGGGATTGGAGAGGAGTGTGAGGGATTGGAGAGGATTGTGAGGAATTGGAGAGGTGAGGGATTGGAGAGGAGTGGAATGTGAGGGATTGGAGAGGAGAGGAGTGCTAGGTGGAGAGAGGAGAGTGTCAGGTGGAGAGAGGAGAGTGTCAGGTGGAGAGAGGAGAGTGTCAGGTGGAGAGAGGAGAGTGTCAGGTGGAGAGAGGAGAGTGTCAGGTGGAGAGAGGAGAGTGTCAGGTGGAGAGAGGAGAGTGTCAGGTGGAGAGGAGTGAGGGGTCACATATTATGTGAAATAAATAAATTGTGTTCATTTCACCATTTCTGGATCTGATGACTTGCCAGTAACCATTTTGTAAAAATGAATGTGCAGCATCTAACTCAATATGTCAATGTCACACACGTCCATGCCCGTGGGATTCCCACGGGTGACCCCACTAGTAAACAATATTATATTAAAATTTACCCATCAACGTTAACAATCCAGCAATGGACATGAAAGGCCTTCGTATTCAAATACACATGATTAATTATTTTCAATTAATTATTTAAGGAACGGAGTCTGGTGTGTCAACAAAAGTGTTGAATGCAAAAAAATTAACATTTTAAACCCACACATCACCACCCCACCTCATGTCACCGCACCTACACCACCTCACGCTCCCAGCAATGATGTAACTAGCTGCCACAGGCTGCATACAAAATTACCTACTCTTCTCTTCGCATTCATCATAGGTAGATGACCCTTTAAGCTTTAACGGAAGTTGTGGAAATTCCATGTATAACAAGCTGGTTCATCATCTTTGACAATCATATACAACACTTATTCGTATATCTTTATGCCAATGAAATGTTATATTTTCAAATGTTTTTTGCATTTGTATGTAATTCTTTCACAGCTACACTGTAGGACCTAGAGGCAACAACTTTTGGGTGTAAGTACTTCAGTATTTGTGAAATGTTTCAAGCTATCTATCACATGTTGGCCTTGACATCCATTTTGAAGCCACTATAAAGTGTATATGGGATGTGGGGTCAGGCAGTGCTGCCGCCGGCTCGCAGGCAAAAGGTAACCACCATGATGTCAATAACTCCATCGCTTTTCAATGTCCAACACGGGAAAAGCTCACCCAGCCAGGAAGCGCCGGGTATCCCCCTCTCCCCTCCTGGCAGCGCCAGCCAGGTAGCCCCTGCTCGTAACACACTAGTCTAGACAAAGTGACAAATCAGGACAAACCCAAGTTGTTCATTTTATTTGATCCAGTTAATGCTGCATCAGTGAGTGCAGCAAGCTCCTTTAATCTTAATAGAAAAACAACAATGTAGTGCAGAACGTTCAGATATTCATTGAACCAAAAATTTGAGTTTAGTAAAGATTCTGCTCTTCAATTCCAAAACTGGCGTAGAAGAACCGAGGAAAATCAGCGAAATCAATCAAGAGCACTGGGTGGTGGTAGGAAAAGGTATCAAATTGGAAAGAACGTTATAAAACAATTCGGTTATAAAACAATTCGGTTATAAAACAATTCGGTTTTGCGCACAAGGAGAAACGCTCCATTTGGAGATACTTAGCCTCAGTATTCCGTCATTGGTTCCAAGCATCTGGAGGTAGAGCCGTAGCCAGACAGAGATGCACGCAATCAAATAATCATGTATTTAACCACAACCAGAAATGATGCAAAAAAAATTCATACCAATTAGCCACAACGATAAACTTAAATATTATGCTGAAGGTTCAACATTCTGAAGGATCAACAACCCTCTGACTGCCGGGGGAACGAATAATTATCCCACATATTTCCATACCCAATCCTAGTGCACCATGAAAGACGAAGAGAGTTATATTAATTTAAAAAAAAAAAAAAAAAAAAAAAACTTGTTTAAATATTTTATGCAAAACAGCATTCTTTGGAACAATTCATTTAAAATTAATAATATTCAACTCCTCTGGACTTTACCATAAAATGAGGAGAAGTTAATGGATTTTAAGTATAAATTATGTTGACGGAGAAGGTAGAAATGTAATGATGGCCAGGACATTATAAATGCTGGTATGGTTGAAGCAATGGTTGCATTGAGCGATATGTGCTATGGGTGAGTTTATCTATGGTAGTTTGAGCTTATGGGGGAAGTTGCAAAAATAGGATGTGCAAGATGATGCTGGGAGACATCATTGTATTTGTATATAAATTAATAAGGCATTAGGAGGTAATGGGAAAATCTGGAGTAAATGAAATTAAAAGTATTTGGGATCATAGTGCGAGAGAGGTGCTCCAAATGGGAAAACCAAATTAAATAATTCACAGAGCAAAGCCAAAAAAAAAAAAAATTTAATCAGGAAATATAAACTCAGTCCCAAAATGCCAAGAGTATAACAGGGTTCATAAAGTAATAAAACTCATGTACAACAAGCAGGAACCTGGGTGATGTGCGTGTCAATGTACAAGGCTCATTGTAGATCAGCAGAAAGACTCGGTCCAGAATGGTCCAACAAGCTACCAGCACAGTAGAGAGATATGACTAAGGCATGTTAAAGGTAGAGATGCTCATGTGCTGACGATACAGTCATGACGTTGCGGTGTTAAATGAATGTCCATTGCTGGTATTCATCTCCAAAGTTACAAGGCATTAATCCTGGTATGGTGTTTTTCGCTGTAAGGCAGAGTTGAGTTTTTTCATTGGAAAACAAAGTTTGCTGTAAAACAAGGGAAAAAAATTATATCGACAAATAAGATAAATCTGACCGATCAACAAAAATTTACATTAACACGTTTTTTAGCCCGCCAACACGTCAACACATCAACATTAAAATCCATGTTGCAAGTATCGAATCCTTGTTTTTCAATCTTGTCCAGGATCGATAAAGTTATAAAAATTTTTTTATACAAAAAACACAAATCGGGGAATTGTCGACACATGGTTAAAAATAAATCTCAACCTGTCCTCCTTGGCTGCAACCAATGGCCATTTCATTTCATTAAAAGGGTGCAACTTATCTCCGCTTGAATAAATTTCAGAAAACATATTTTCTCATCAATATAAAAAGTTCGAATCATGAATTTTGTCCAACACCAAGTAATTTCCATTAATAAAATCAGCACTATTTTCTTATAGTGTAGCCGTCACGAGTGCATAGAGTTGGTCGCGTGGCAAAGTAGTATTTACACCCAGCCAATCATCAGCCGGTATAGTCACAAGCGCTCAACTCAATTGCAATAGATATTCGCAGTACTTATCCCATCGAATCTGTGGAGGCATGAATATCTTGTTTCTTAACAGATGATATGTGCATGACACACAGTTGGGGCGATTTTTGACACCTTTTCTATAGACATCGTCGCAATTCTCCCCTTTAATTGAGGCCGCCATTGCTGGATAAATATAGTGCTTGTTGTGACAATACTGGCTGATGATTGGCTGGGTGTAAATACTACTCCGCTGCGCAACCAAATCACTGCACCCACGACGGCTACGATGTAATAAAATAGTGCTGATTATTAACGGCTAATAAATACTTCGTGTTGGACAAAATTAACGATTCAAACGTTTTATATTGATGAGAAAATATGTTTCTGAAATTTATTCAAGTGTAGATAAGTTGCACCCTTTTAATGAAATGAAAACCGATTTCTAGCTGCTTTATCGACCTGCTGCACATGGCCTAATAGGGCCAAAACTATATATAGCACTATCATCGCAAAAAGTTATGGCCGGATTCAAACTAAACTTGCTGGACAGGTCGAGTCTGTGGCAAGGAGGAATTGATTAGATTTTGGTTCAGGTCTGGTTCGAAGTCCGGCCTATCAGTTGAATACAAAAAGTAAAATGGTCAGCCTGGCGAAGATATGCACTCTATGGAGTGACATTTTAGTTTTTGTCATGTTTAGCATACGGAAGAAGAAGAAGTCTGAATACAAAGCGAACATGGATAGGATTTGCATTTTCAGATGCTTTTTAAGTTTCCTTTTTATTTTTTTGTCCAACACGAAGTATTTATTAGCCGTTAATAATCAGCACCATTTTATTATATCAAAGCCGTCGTGGGTACAGAGAGTTGGTTTGCACAGCGGAGTAGTATTTTGAACATCATTTGGGGATGCAGGTGTCTTCTGATACTTCAGGGAGATGGATGCCCCTGCTTTGCATAACCCCAGGTCACATGTGGGCAAGCCGTCATAGCTCTCATCCCCCCTCACCAGTAACGGTCTGCAGCCATGCGGTTTAAATGGCAGATAGCTCTGCACATCTGATGGATGAGAGTCCATTTGACTCAAACAGCTCTGGCGGAAGAGGGTGAATTCCCCAATGGCCAGCAGAGAGACGGAGAGGAGTGGCGACTCCACGTCTATAACACACACTTACCCATGTGTACAAGCCATAGAAAGGCAATGCCATCATTGCCCGAGGAGACTCGACATAAATAAATAAAAAATAGGGAAGGAAGGCATGAGAACCAAAATGCTCCTGTGTGCAATTGGATGGCAACAGCAGAATAAATTAAAACAAAACAAGAAAATCTCAAACATTCAACTCGTAATCTAATTACTTTGAGACAAAGATGGTTAAAATATACATATATATATATATATATATATATATATATATATATATATATATATATATATATATATCTATATCTATATATATCTATATCTATATATATATATATATATATATATATATATATATATATATATATATATATATATATATATATATATATATATCTATCTATCTATCTATATATATATATATATATATATATATATATATATATATATATATATTGTAACGGTTTTGAGAAGTGTAACGAATTTGAGAAGTGTAACGGTTTTTGAGAGGTGTAACAATTTTGGAGGAAGTGTAACGAATGTAAAAAGTGTGGTTTTGTTATGTGTAACACCCTCGTAATGTAAATAATGGTCGCAGCCGTCCTCCTAGTTAATTCCATGAAACTTACACACAGGCCACGATATATCTTTTTAAATAGTGTATTTCCTTATTCCATGTAGGCTAAATATGTGTTTCCCACTAGATTGACTCTGCATTGTATCAAACGAAATAAGCGTAGGCCCTTCCAATTTCCCCAATCATCTCCGCTCTCCCAAAGTTCCTTTCAAAAGCGGTGCGAGTGGTGTTCAATCCCGCAAGCCGCCATTGCCCATGTGCTAATCTCGGAGAAGAAAGGCGTGTCTCCACCTCGTCATAGAGGGGAGGAGTGAGCCAACCCCACTTGGCCAATCAGCACCGCGGTGAGCGACCTGGTAGGCGTGCCCTCGCAGCCGGCGGCTTGATTCCGCCCCGAGTGATAAAAGCGACTGTAAGGGACTGCTTCACCAGATGACCTGGGAGATGAGATGAGCGAAGAGGCGACATACAAGAGGAGCGGTGAGATGCGAGACGCTCCAAGCCAAAGGGGAGAGGTACTCGGAGAGGAAACCAGCTTTGGAGGGATGCGCTGAAAGGAGGGAGACGGCTCCACCAGAAGGAGAGGAGCAGGTATGCCCGAGCCAGCGCGTGACGTCTACAGTATCGGCAGCGGATACGCGACGGAGGTTTTTCCCGCCAAAAACGCGAGGAATTGAGAGCTGCTGCCTCCGACCCTGCCTCCCTCTCCAGCAATCCACCTCAAGCCCTACCTGCCTGCAATATCCCCCGTGTAAGTGTGAACGTCGTCTGTCCTAATCGTTGTCTTGGGGTTAAGTAAATCGAATAGAATAAGCTAACGATGCACTGTGTGACTGCTTCTTCCATCCATTGCTGTAAATAATTTTGGTCGCTCTTTCTTTTTGCTTGTGTGTGTATAATAAATCTGTTCTTCCTCCGTACTCTGTCTTCTTCTCTTTTTCATTCTCTTTCGGTCGCTTTAGAGGTTTCCCGATTGAATATCTGTGGTGCGATCTGGTCAACGTCGGGTGGAATCGGGCCAATTGGGGATCCTGTAACGGTCGCGGTTGGACCATCCGCTCGGCCCATCATAACATCTAAAACCGCGTCTGTAACAATATATATATATATATATATATATATATATATATATATATATATATATATATACACACTATATATATTACATTGAAAATGTCCACCGTCCACCATCCTTTTGAAGAATATAAAAAAACCAAAACGGCACTCTTCACCGTCACGACGTCAACTGATATGCCTCTGCCCATATTATAACATCATTACATAATTATAATATTTGTATCAAGTTTGATTTAAATCCATTCAGCTGTGCCCAAGTTAGCACATTTTTACCTGACATGACCTCTGACCTTTGACCTATTGACCCCAACATTTAATCAGTTCATGTTTACATCAGTATACATACCTGTACCAAGTTTTAATTTAAATCCCTTCAGCTGTTCACAAGTTCACATTTTTGTCTGACATGACCACTGAACTTTGGCCGTTGACCTAGGGACCCCCAAAATCTAATCAGTTCATCTTTACATCATTATACATATCTGTACCAAGTTTGAATTAGATCCCTTTAGCCATTCTCAAGTTATAGACCTATTACAGACTTTGACCTCAAAGTCTAATCATTTAATCTTTACATCATTATACATACCTGTACCAAATTTGAATTGGATCACTTCAGCTGTTCTCAAGTTATAGACCTATTACAAACTTTGACCTTAGACCTCTTGACCCCAAATATAAGCAGTTAATCTTTACATCATTTTACATAAGCTTAACAAACTTCGTCAGAATCCCATCACTAGTTCAGAAGTTATTGCAGTAATAGTATTTTTTACCTAACATGACCTCTGACCTTTATCCTCATGACCCCAAAATCTATTCAGTTCATCCTTACCTCATTATACATACCTGTGCCAAGTTTGAATTAGATCCCTGTAGCCGTTCTCAAGTTATCGCGGTAACGAAAACCTATCACGGACGGACAACCTGAAAACATAATGCATCTGGCGACTTCAACGGAGGCATAAAATAGCGTAGCCTATCCTTCGCTTCGCTGACTGACAAATTGGTCGTGCTGTTTGCCAAAATAAATTTACCCATGCGTAGAATGCTTTAACCTTAGCATTTCCCAGGTAAAAAAGGGATTATAATACCCTGTCACCACCACCAGATGGCACTACACGGAACAGTTCACATTTACAGACTTGGCATTTAATGTGGAATATATTTTTTTTTTCTTGACTTGGGTTTACTTTCTGAACTCAGTATATCAATCTGGTGAGTTTCTTTTACCCTTCGGTGATGTCTTTGTTGAAAGAACCATGTCACTGATTGTCTTTCACAGCAAGAAGTCAATAACAGGATTATATCACAGGTGGCGTGACAAAATGTAAGGACAGGTACATTTGATGATTGGCTTCACAGTCGGGTATACAAGGGTTGTTCCATTCTGCATTAGTGGAAAACAACTGCTGCACATCTAGAAAAGTTATTGCCGCTTCCTCTTGAGATGGTCCGTCAACTTGACAATGCTATTTGTCATGGAGTGGTGGCTTTACGAAATTCTGGCATGAAACAGCGTGCTATTGCTCGGCAGTATGGCATTACTCAAGGTCAGGTGTCAAAGATCCTGAAACGAAATGCTCAGAGGGGTGTCCCTACTCCAAAACTGAGGCCAGGACGTCCACGCAGAACCACAAGGAGAGATGATCGTCAGCTGCACCGGTTAGTCTGCAATGGCCGTACCAAGTCAGCTAATCGACTTAGGGCTGAGTGGCAGCAACTGACAAATGTGCCTGTATCCAGAAGGCTAGTCAACCAACGACTGGTTCAAGCAGGCTATCATGCCAGGCGTCCCCGGAGAAAGCCACGCCTGACCAGACAACACCGCCAGCGCCGATTGCAGTGGGCCAGAAAGCACCGTCAATGGCAGCCAGGACACTGGAATCACGTGATCTTCAGTGGCGAGTCTAGATTTCTGGTCTATCGTCACCATGGCCGCGTCCGAGTGTGCAGACAAGTGCATGAAGCCCACAACGAAGATTGTATAGTGCCAATAGTCCAAGCTGGAGGAGGTGGGGCGACTGTTTGGGCTGCTTTTCATGCAGGGGGCAAAACTGACCTGGTTGTTCTGAATGGAAACCTGAACCAGTTCAAGTACAGGGTCATTCTGGAAGAAACATTGCTTCCATTTGCTCGTGCAGCCTTGAGGAAACTTTGTCTTCCAAGATGACAATGCACGGCCTCATCGTGCTCGCATGATCCAACACTTTCTTTCTGACCGTGGTGTAGAGCATATGGAGTGGCCTGCCATGTCCCTGGATATGAATCCGATGGAGAACTTGTGGGCAGAATAACGCATCAATTCGACAACTTGGACCAGCAGCCGACCTCTGTGCGTGAATTGCAGCAGGCTATTGTCACTGCATGGCAAGCAATTCCTCTCCAAACCTTGGCAAATCTCATGAACAGCATGCCTCGACATGTACGTGCTCTCCTGAATGCTCGTGGGGGTTACACGAAGTACTGAACTGTAATTTTACTGTCCGTAATCCAGTCATAATTTAGCTTTTGTTTTTGTTAAAAAAAATTTTGGCTAATGTGCAAAATAAAGACATACTTCTGGAAAACGTACAGAAGTTTAACACAGTACTGTCCGTGAATTGAGTTCGATATCAGTTTACATCATTTTCAAGGATCAATTAATTTGCTTCGAAATGTGAAATGTGGTTTTTGTTTCTTTTAAAGGTCACATTAACAAAATCTAGAATAATTTCAACATAATTCCAATGAACTTTTGGTTTTAAATCATCTTGAAAAGTAAGTTCACCCCCACAAAAAAAATATTCCATATTAAATGCCAAGTCTGTACATGGAAAATATATACCCTCTGCCTCCTCCACACCCCCGTGTGAGGCTGCATCCACAGAGCGAGAGAGCAAGAGAGCGAGAGAGCGAGAGAGCGAGAGAGAAAGAGAGCGAAGAGAGCAAGAGAGCGAGAGAGCGAGAGTGCAAGAGAAAGTGATTCAGAGACATTTTTGCCTTTCATAGGCATAGATATATTCATAAATTTGAATTGGCAACTTCCTTTCCAGGGAGAAGCAGAAGTTGAAGATAGGCAAGAGGACTGGTACAAGGTGACCAACCCCTGGAGATATCACCCATTTATGGATTAAATGTTGATATCCACTTAAAAAGCACCTTTGATGAGTGCAGAATGCACCGAATGAGGAAATTAAAAGCATGTTTTGACACCGCACCGCATATGATGTAGGTGATGTGCTGCCACAAAACATCCTCACCTGTAAGATGCGCCATTTCTGTTCCATAGACACAAAAGTCCCTTTGCCTGCATAAGTGCACAACTGCAGAGACAGTCCATCAAATGTAGCATGGAGGCACATTTCTTTCCGTATGTTGTGTCGGATATCGCCATGTGATGTGTACTCGAAGTACTGCAGGTGATCGACATAAAATAATTAAAACCAAGCATACAGGTAAAGAACAAACAGACATTGAAATTCAGGGTTGGATAACTTCATCAACCAACAAGTGTGATTACAAGTCAGAATATTTGTTATGAATGAGGGGTGTGGGACAAATCCCCGGTCCAACCTGGAAAGAACCAAAATACAAAATAGTTCAACAACTTGTATAATGAATAATCAAACTTTTTTTAATGACAAAATCATTTGATCATTATTTTGACTTATTTACTTTTTTCGTATCACAAGACTGCGGATAAGAATCATTGGCTGAGGGCACAGCCATGCCGATGATGCAATGTATGTATACTGTATAGGTGTATAGGTGTATAGGTGTATAGGTGTATAGGTGTATAGGTGTATAGGTGTATAGGTGTATAGGTGTATAGGTCAGGGCAGGAATTTGTTCATGGTGTCGGCGTTATCTCGCTTACTCTTTGTAAAGGACACTATGGGATCTTTAATGTCAACAAACCAATGCCAGCAGATGGGATGCCAGTTTAACATCCATCCGAGGGACAGCACAAACATTGATGAATCACCCTGCCTGTGAAACACCGGGGTGGCTGTTTATAGCTCAGACGGGAATCAAACTCAACAGAGCAGAAAAAAAGAAAAAGAAAACGGTGGAACGTTTAACTTGGTGCACTGGACACAGGACCTAGAACCTGACACTACTTCTGAAGTTTTCTCACTGCAATTCACACTTTTGACAAAAAGTTTCCCCCAAAGCGAATAGATTCCAGATCATCCATTTTCGTCCCATTTTCGTCCTATTTTCGTCCGCTTTATGAACGAAACATTGTGAACTGATCAAACCATAAATTTTAAAAATACAACAAGGCATATGCTAGTTTTATTTAATCAAATTGTTTTAATTATCTTAATGATCCTAAATTCTGTGACGCCCACTCAAGCTGCATCTAGGGGCAGCCACCACCTTACCCCCTTCCACACTTATGGTCAGGAACCATGCAGCAAATGATGGGTAATGACTATGGTGAAATCAATTACATATAAACTACATAACTTCAACAAGGTGCCCAACAGATATGTTCTCAAAATCTCTAGTCTCGGTTTTTTACCGTTTATTCTGCAATATTGCTACCTCTGACCCTCCCTACATTCTCCAAGATGCAAGCATTCTTTGAGTAACCCCCTGCCAGTTAAACTTGTAAAATCCAGGCTGTCTACACACTTCTACGCCTTTTTTTTCAAAACTTCACCCATTAATTGCACCACCTTCCAGAGGCTGTTCTGTCTCACTCTTTCCTCCAGGGCTTCAAAAGCAAGTAGAGCACCACCATCTCTTATCCACAATTTTGTCCCATGATCTATATGACTCCCATTAACCTTGCCTTGCCTAACCCAACCAAGCTAGTTTCAGAGTTTCCCCCCCTTCTCCCTCTCTTTGTCTGTTTGCTCATTCATTCAGTCATTCCCTTGATGCTTGTCCCACTCGTTATACCTTGCTCGTCCGTGAGCCTCACACCTGGAAAGAAAAGTTTAATCACAATCGAATCACTTGCAGTGGAAGTTTCTGAAGCGCTTTTTAGTATGAATCAAGGATGATTCTGATATATTCCTTGCGCATTTGATCACCCAAAATGAAAATTTGGTTCCTCACCGAGCCAAAAACAAAAGTTAATTTTTAGAAAGGTAATGTCAATTCTCCTCCACCACCACCACACACACCTAAAGCCCAATGAGCTGCAAGATGATAATCTATGAAAACAAGTACATTAAGGGATCTCCCCTGATCTGGGGAAAAAACCCAGTAAGTCGAATTTTGGTCAAAATCGAGTTGGACCTATTTTTTTACTTTAAAAAAGGCATGTGCATTGGGAACATTGTCACACATGTTCAGCCAATATGCCCAAACTAATTGTCTCTGGTTCCCAGCACTCTAATCCCAAAGGTACATTGTTTTTTCTGAATATCTCAAATTCCAGTGGTGAGGACTTACTAGGTTTTTCCAGATCAGGGGAGAGATGATCAGCATTTTCTGGAATATTGAACGCGTTTCTCGTTGACTTCCTGGAGTGTCAACATCCCATAAATCGCACATTATATGCTGAATGCCTGCATAACTTATTGTGAGAAGTAAAGACAAGCTTGAGAAAGTTATCCTCAAGAAAATGCTTCCAGGTCCAAAGCTTGGAGATGGATGGTTGAAAATTTATATTGCTACCTCATTTATCTTATTGTCCCGATTTACCTGTCCTTTGTTTCAAAATATGATAAAGGTGTAAATGACTTCACAAACCCAAAACGTCATTGAAAGTATCAACTAGAGAGTTCATAGAATACCTTTCCCCACGTAGTTTTAAGAAAAAGGACATGGGAAAGGTCTTTTCCACTCTTGCTTTGTGTTTCCAAGCAAAATCTGTTTCCCATGAGCCGTGATCGTCAGAATCTTGATATTCTCCAACACAAAGGAGTGTTGAGACCGGCAAAGACCGGCAATAGTGCTGAGACCGGCAATAGAGCGACCGGCAAATATAAATTTGGCGAGAGGACGTAAAATGGCGTAATAGTGTGTCCAAGTACTGCTAAGCAGGAGGTTTTTGGATGTGTAAACAAGGCGATTTGTGCTCTACAGTTTTCAAGTATACAGTTAAATTGAAATAAAATAAAGGTTTTAAAGGCTGTACAAACAAACAAAATTTCAGAGGTTTACCGCCATTGATGCACCATCTTTTACAGCACATTAAATTAGTTTTTCATGTCTGTTGTTTGTGTTCTTCAGGATGTCCCTAAAAACAGTACGTTTCCTGTTTGGAATGATTTTCGATTTTGTTTGACTGCCAGACAGACAGACAGACAGGGTAAACCAATTATCTCACTCCTCTGTGCACATATGTTATTTGGACCAGATTTGGTACAATTTGCCAAATTCAGAGCAAAAGTACTGCTACACTGCAGGTGACCATGTGGATAAATAACATTTTGGCTCAAATCTGCCTCCTTCTTGAGCACATACATTTTTGTATCACCACTCATTCATCAAAACATGAACCAAATAATCAATTTCCAAGGGATGATGAAGAATTACCTGATTTCCACCCATTCCGTGACAGGTATACATTATCAGAATTTTCCCCGAACTCTTGTCTGTGCCACCTGTATCAAGACACGATGCCTTCTTCTTGTTCTTTATCTGCATGCAATAATGTTATTTAACCAATTGCATCCTCTCAACGCACATTCAAATGAAAGCTCAAAATAAAGTGAAAAAATAAACCTTACCGCCCCAAACAGCCTCGGTGTTCGGTCAGGTATAAACATCTCCGGGTACACGGTATTGAGGTACCACGTGAAATTCTTGCACTGCAATTGTGCTCTTAAATTCAGCCTTGAGGAAATATCTCCAAATTCTTTCTGAGTGTCATTAGAAGAAACAAGGGTTTGTAAGATTCAAAGCATTAATAGTCACAAACGTTTTGTTTTCATTGCTCGTGCACTGTTCAAAAGGCAAGAGCAAATATATAAGTCTTTAACGCATATCCAGATTTCCATGACTTGCTATCCTTCACAGCATGGAAATTTACAATTGCTTTGTTGGGTTTAGCACATTCATCCTGCCTGAGAACAGAGAGCAATATTAGACAACAAAAAAGATAGCTGATCACCAATACATCAAAATACATTTTGCAGTCACTTCACCCTCAATTCAAGCTAATACTCATCGTCATCATAATCATCATCATCATCATCATCATCAATCGATCATACTCTTGGTATCATTGGTATTGCCGAAGCAGTCTCTTTGTACGAGTTATTCTAAGTGAGTTTCCTTGGCCTTCCCAGCAGTCAGTCAGGGCAGTAAGTTGTTCAGAAAGCTGGAGATAACTCGCCTACTTTTTACAAGACACATCGTGGGATTTTTAACGTCCACTAATGGCCAATAGTGGTAGACAAAGTCGCTTACTCTTCCCAAGAGACATCGTGGGATTTTTTTTTTAAACATCAACCACCGTGGTAGATGGGTCCACCATGTTAATGCCCATTCGACGACAGTTATAAACTGCCATCCTGGTGCTGCTACAACTACCAAATCATAACATCCACTTCAATTGTTCAACTAATAAATACATGTTCCCTCTGAGAACATGACTGTGAAGAAAGAAGCTTAGCTGTGCAACAAAATAATTATTTGAGAGAAACGGGTACGTTTTCTTGGGGAAAATAAAAAAATAAAAAAATAAAAATCCCACTTCCTGTTTTAAGTCAGGATGGAAGATTGGCCCAGCCATACAAGCAAAAATTGTAAGTAGGCTCCTCACCCTTGTAGGGGTGGAGGGAGTTTTTTTTTTTTTACGGGGCCCATGATATGACGGGGGTATTCTCAGCACATATGCAAACTTTGGTGGAAATTGGCCCAACTGTTAATTTTTTTAATTTGATTTTCAGATGTAAATACCTTTTGTGCATACATACATACATACATACATACATACATACATACATACCTTTTTTGCCATTTCTGCAGCTTTTCTGTTCCTTCTGTAAAATATATGCTTGTAGTCGTCCATCCAGACCTCGGCAAGGCGCACCTGGTTCTTGGTAATAACAGAAACCCCTCGAGGAAAGGTGTGTGGACTCTTCGTTCGGAAAACATGTCCAACCACTGAGCAAGGAATTATCTCCAGATGTCCTCCACATTGCCACACCTTAAAAAAAACAAAACATGCTCGTCAAAGTTGTATCAAGAATGAAACTTGGCATAAAGTGCACTTTGCAAAATATGCAAAATTACTTGCATAGGAAATTGACAAAAACTTTGAGTTCCCCAACCCCCCACCATCCCTCCAACAATGTAATAAAGCTGTGACACATGAAGAAATTAGTTATCCCATCATGGATGGGACATAGCCACATCCTATTAAAGTTAGCATCCACAATCAATTTGGGACTTTAATTTATAAAGGGATCCATTGCTATGACTAAATCTGTAAGTCAAATAGTCTTTAAAACATAATTTCCAGCGTTTAAACTGTCCCGTCTGCCAGCTTTCGTTGGTGGACATAAAATATCCCATGGTGCCTTTCGTGAAGAGTAGGCAAGCCATCGCCAGCACAATGAAAAAATTCAAATTTCATCCCTAACCAGTACTTAGGATGGAGACGGGGAAGGGGACACGGACACACACACACACACACACACACACACACACACACACACACACACACACACACACACACACACACACACACACACACACACACACACACAACCTCCTTTCAGCAACAGATGAAAAATCCAGAATAACTCCTCTTATGGTCCCACAGCCAAATAAAAATATATACCTAAAACCATGTGTCCTCACCTGCCACTCCTCCATGATTAATAGCAATTATTATCATTTTGAAAGTTGATTTTAAACTTACCCTTTGCATTCACAAGCCTCAGATATGTACTTTCGATTGCTGTTAAGAAGCACCCAAACTAGATACTGACTCCCCCTCAAGGAAGTATGCCTGGTACATCTGGTAGTCAGAACATTTTCATGTCGCAAATACTCGTATGTTTATGTTGAAGAGTTGGTAACAATCAATCTGTTAGTAATTACACACAGCATTGTCAATCACAGGTGGCCATTAAAAAAACAAATAACAAAAAACACCAAGCCTGCCATGTTCACAGGAGGCACTCCGGAAAAGTTCAAAGTCCACTCACTGGCAGCAATCAGAGGGTTTGGGTAGCACGTGCTAGTCTACAGTTTTTTGGGCCTTGCACTGGTCCACATCATCGGGAGTCTGCAGTAAGGGCAGCTGCAAAATACCACCCCTATCGGCAGGCTGAGACAGCCCTCCAACTCTTTCATCAACAGTGTCTCGTCAATTAATCAGTGTCCATGTGTTTTATGCTTCTCCCACCTCCCACCAAGCCCTCTCCCTCCCACAGATCTCCCGATGTCCCTGCTCTCAAATGTTGTGTTTGTTTGTGTGCTTCCTCCTCTCTTCCCATCTTGTCTACCGCTCCCCTCATTCTATGTTTTATGTGTGTGTTTGATTTTTTTTGTGTGTGATAAATGTTAGCTCTTTCACGAGCCTCGATCTTGTACACACACACACAAAAAAAAAAAAAATAATAATAAAAAATGGTGCAGAGATACACCCATTTCTCGCAAACAATTTTCCAAATATGTCTCACTTCTTTCAGAAGCTTAGTGAGCCATGTTAGCTAACAATCCTCACCTTGCATACACAATATATGTTAGCATGCCCCGATGACCGCTGCTGCTGAGGGTTTCTGTGCATGTATGCAAAGCATTCTGGGGCGGATGGGTCATTTATAAAGTCCCGTATTGGCTAGGTATCGATGTGTACATAGGAATGAGTGTTGACATATGGAGTTGTCTAATGTTGTTGGATTAATGCCACAAACGTTGGAATAACTAAGAACATTGCTGGTTCTTATTGTGTTACATGTATCAGAAATCCACAAACAAATACATGACATGACCAAATACCCTTCTGAACATATTTAAACATCATGTCAATAACATAGACAAGATGCATAGGAAGATGTCAAGTCGCTTGAACAAGCAACCGTTGCTGAAATGTGTGTTGGTCAGTCAATTTGTCAGCAGATTGTAAATCAGGTTTCGGCAAACCAAGCCTAGATTCACCTTGTTCTGCATGTGTAAATATATATATATAAAAATTAATCAAAGGTGTTTGATAGCAGATTATAGGTATCTGAAACATGCGTGAAACAAAACAGCAACCAGATTTGGAGGCTTTCCATGCGAGGCGGATAACTTATCACTCAGTCTAACAAAATAAGTTCTGGAAAGACTGGCAAAAAACAAGGCCTCATAGCCGTGTCCCCGTTTGTGTAGTTGCCGAAGACGACAAGAAGAGGCCATTTCGTTGGGTACAAAGCTTGTTTATTGTACAGAAATCTCCAGCAACTGCTCGCGAACGGAAGTCGTAACGGCTTATATAAAACCAAGAACCCTCTTCGGAGGGCGTGGCTCCAACAGCCGCGCGTGCGTCACGACCACACAACCAAAAGCCCCTGTGCGTGGGTTAGACCAAACATATCGTATTGGTAACCGTCACATGCGGATAAGTTAACCGCGACATGCGCATAAGATAACCGCGACATGTGAATAAGGTAACCACTACATGCGCCCCCCCCCCCAGAAGGCACGCCACGGGCGTGTACGTAGTTCGCGTGTGGAACAGAGCCGGGCCGCGGGTGCTGAGCAGCGGTAGCAGTTGTAGTTGCAGCAGTAGGAGTTGCAGGAGTGGCGGGCGGGGCGTGGCGGCGCCCACGAGGTGTGCAGCAGCATCAGCCTCGGATTCCGCCGTAGGAGCAGTAGTAGGAGTTGCGGGAGTGGTGGGCGGGGCGTGGCGGCGCCCACGAGGTGTGCAGCAGCATCAGCCTCGGGATCCGCCGTAGGAGCAGTAGTAGGAGTTGCGGGAGTGGCGAGCAGCAGTGTGCGCGAAGATAACGAGGGTCCAGTGCGTGAAGGTTACGAGCAGCAGTACTCGGCCTGTGTGCGCGAAGGCGACGAGCAGCAGTACTCGGCCTGTGTGCGCGAAGGCGACGGGCAGCAGTACTCAGCCTGTGTGCGCGGAGGTGACGAGCAGCAGTACTCGGCCTGTGTGCACGGAGGCGACGAGCAGCAGTACTCGGCCTGTGTGCGCGGAGGCGACGAGCAGCAGTGCTCGGCCTGTGTGCGCGAAGGCGACGAAGTAGCCGTGCCACCAACGCCTCGTAACGGCGTTCCTTTGGAGGGTCCCGGAGCTGGTTCGCCCCTCTAGTTGTAGAGGAGGAACCAAGCATGATGCGCGAACCACATGGCCGCTCGTCGTTGCTAAAACTCCGGCAGTTCGAGTTTAGGTCTTGTGGAAGAAATTGCGGTCGCAATACTGCCGTGTTCATTTGGCCCCCGAATACGCTCGGGGGCGACGGGGTCACCAGTTTGGTAGTTGCCGAAGACGACAAGAAGAGGCCATTTCGTTGGGTACAAAGCTTGTTTATTGTACAGAAATCTCCAGCAACTGCTCGCGAACGGAAGTCGTAACGGCTTATATAAAACCAAGAACCCTCTTCGGAGGGCGTGGCTCCAACAGCCGCGCGTGCGTCACGACCACACAACCAAAAGCCCGTGTGCGTGTGTTAGACCAAACATATTGTATTGGTAACCATCACATGCGGATAAGTTAACCACGACATGTGAATTAGGTAACCACTACAGCCTCATAGCCCTCATATCCACTGAAAAAGCTCAGCAGTTTGTCAGGTTTGCACCATCCTTCTGGTTCCTGGTTGGGTAAAACTGTTCGCACTAAAATTGGTCCTTCCTCAGCATCCTAAAACTTCTGGCAAGGAAGTTTGATGTGTTACAAAAAATACTCTCTGTTATGGGCTTGCAGCACTACTGCGTAGTAGTCGCAAATCCTTGATGCTGTGGATACAAAATATCTGAAAACCATTACACTCACCAAGTTTCAAACTGCTTACAGTACTTTCCCTACAAACAGGTCGTTGGCTTTCGTTTTTCTTCTCTCACCTAACCTCTGCCTTTTCAGCTAAAGATCCCTCCTGCACCCCACCAAGAGCCAGGCCACATAAATGCATCCATCAACATATTCTTTATAAACCCTCCAATTTCAAAAGACACCATGTAATCTAATGTCCATCAACTAATGCTCGGCCAAGATTTGAACACCTGACAACACCTCTGGTTGCGAATATGGATGATACCTTCCTCATATTTTACACAAAACACATGAGGGATATTATAGGTTTTTAAATCGACACAAAATACGTGCATCAAGGAAATGAGAAAACGATGGAATAAATAAAGTCCAACTTACCCTGAATGACATTTCAACATTTTCTCCACCCCATATTTCCATCTCATCATCGTATCTCCCCAGGTATTCAAAATACTTTTTAGAAATAGAGAAGAGTCCCCCAGCATGAGTTGGGGTCCTGAAATTTAACACAACTCATTAGTTTACCGGTGGCAGATTGGTGAGTGAAAAAATAGCTAAAACAATCAATCTTTAAACAACGCATTGATCTCTGGAAAGTAAATAAAATAAATAACGTTGTGGTATTGCCCAAAACAAAATGGTAGTTAAAACCTGCACAACAGAACGACACCAACACTTCTGATGGCATCATAATCATAACACTTGATCTTGCTAAACATAGTATAGAGTTGTTTTTGGTTCTTTCAGGTTGTGAAAAAATTTCATTTCATGAAAAATAGTTCTACATTGAAGATAAAATTAAAATAAACTCAGGTGTTCAATGAAAAACAGACATGGAGCCAAGTCCCAAGGGCCGAGCGACAGGCCCCAAAATTGGCACTAATGTCCAAGCCTCGGACAGAACCGTCAAGTCCATTTTTACTCTTACAGGTAATATATATATTTACCTCCCCCCCCTTAATTACAGAGCTTCAGAAAGTATTCACACCCCTTGACTTTCTGAAAGCATTGTTACTTAACTCTACTCTCTACAGACATGCCATTTAATGTGGACAGATTGCCAATGGTTCAAAAAGGAATCGATTGAGCCACAGTTTCAAAAGAGGTTAAACTTGAGTTCAGGGTCCTGTCTGATGAGATCCTCTTCTAATTTTTATCTTAGTTCATGACAAATCACAATGGATGTTTGTTCGGTGGTCATTAAAATGACTAAAGTTACATACGTGACGGGATAAGTTTCATCCTTTCTCTTCTTCTCGTCACGCTCGGGCAGACCCTCCCAACCAAATGTCAGGCTCCAGTCGAAGACTCCACGGTTGTGGTGTGACACAGATGGTGAAGGTTTGCTCACTTGAAAGGTGTTTAAATCAATGGTGGAAATGTCTGGACTCACAACATTAGTGTAATTGGCAGCGATTCTAGCCAGGAGAGGCTCAAGCCAGCCCCCAAAGCATTCACCTGATGAAGGAAAGGGAAGGCAACTATTGAAAATGCAGAAAAAAACCCGGAACAAACATTATTTAATGCATCATCCATTGGAAAGAATTTGTTGACTATTACTCTACCAACAATGCACCTATCATCAGGCATTGCTGGGTGGTGTGAGTATTCCCTAAAAGAGTAGCAAGCCAAATCAGCTGGTATTTAACCGAGTATTTTCGGGGAAATGTTCAGTTAAACCTGTAGCTTGGTTCATTACATCCTTTGCCATTATTCATTGCAACAGCAGTTGTAGTAACCTCTGGAGACGGAAAGGTCAAAAGCATTTCTTCATGTTTACATTGTAGGTTTGCACCTAGCCAATTCACCATGGAAGTGTTTGTCACAGTGGAGCAGACATTTTTACATATAGATATACATGTATGTGCATATGTATTATTGCATATGTGCAGTGAGGAGTGAGACAATATTTATTCCTGTCTGCCTGCCTACATGTCAAACAAAATTGAACATGGGGGCAATACCCCTGTGCTCACCTGGTAGAATAAACAGTATACTGCACTGACTAAAGGTATTTTAAACCAATTTCAATGGTTACTAGAAGACAGGGCAGCATGTAGAATCATACTAACATAATCATAAGACTTTAAACAAACAAACAAAAAATACCTATTTTGGGGGGCAACCCCTCCCCCCCCCCCCACCTATATCTCCTAAGACCCCAATTTTTATAATGCCTTGAACAAACATTAGTACATCATGGGTGATTAAGGTTGTGGTGAACTTTCATCGGAATTGCGTGTGTAGTCTCTGAGAAGAAAGCAAATACCTATTTTAGGGGCAACCCTCCTGTAGACCCCAAAAGGGGCAGATTTTTTTTCATGTCGTGAACAAATTTTGGTACACCACAGGTGGTAAACGTTGTGGTCAAGTTTCATCGAAATAGTGTGTGTAGTTAGAAAGAAGAAAGCAAATTCCTATTTTGGGGGTCAAACCTGGAGCCACTTTGATCCCAGTAAACCCAGATTTTTTTAAATGTCGTGAACAAACTTTAGTCACAAAACAACATACATCATTTGTGCCAAGTTTGGTCAAAATCCCTTCACCGGTTTCGGAGAAAGTTGCAAGAGTTAATGGACGGCCGACGCGCCATCGCATAACCTCCCCTGAACTTCGTTCCAGGTGAGCTAAAAACCATTCCAGGACTCAGTAAAGCGAAATCAAAATCGAATTGCCTTGTTATTATTGCCTATCCAACTAATCAACAGCTTTGTCACAATCCGTCCACAACCTTTTGAAATATCATGCTATATATCGTTTTTGGCCTATCGTTCAATGACAAAGAATCACTTAGAAAAACTAAAATATTCTCATACCCAGATCCGGATTTTCACCAAAATCAAATCAATTCATCCTCGACACACACACACACACACACACACACACACACACACACACACACACACACACACACACACACACACACACACACACACACACACACACACACACACACACACACACACACACACACACACACACACACACACACACACACACACACACACACACACACACACACACACACACACACACACACTCAGTCCACCAAGTTTCGGCTTAATCCGTCCACAACTTTTTGAGATATCTTGCTTGATATGTATATACAGACTTGGCATTTAATATGGAATATTTTTTTTGTGGGGGTGAACTTACTTTTCAAGATGACTTAGAACCAAAAGTTCATTGGAATTATGTTGAAATTATTCTAGATTTTGTTAATGTGACCTTTAAAACAAACAAAAACCACATTTGACATTTCGAAGCAAATAAATTGATCCTTGAAAGTGATGTAAACTGATATCGAACTCAATTCACGGACAGCACTGTGTTAAACTTCTGTACGTTTTCCAGAAGTATCTCTTTATTTTGCACATTAACCAAAAAAAATTTCAACAAAAACAAAAGCTAAATTATGACTGGGATTACGGACAGTAAAATTACAGTTCAGTACTTCGTGTAACCCCCCAGAGCATTCAGGAGAGCACGTACACATTGAGGCATGCTGTTCACGAGATTTGCCAAAGTTTGGACAGGAATCGCTTGCCATGCATTGACATTAGCCTGCTGCAATTCACGCACAGAGGTCGGCTGCTGGTCCAAGTTGTCGATTTGACGCGTTAATTCTGCCCACAAGTTCTCTATTGGATTCATATCCAGGGACATGGCAGGCCACTCCATATGCTCTACACCACGGTCAGCAAGAAAGTGTTGGATCATGCGAACACGATGAGGCCGTGCATTGTCATCTTGGAAGACAAAGTTTCCTCGAAAGGCTACACGAGCAAATGGAAGCAATGTTTCTTCCAGAATGGCCCTGTACTTGAACTGGTTCAGGTTTCCATTCAGAACAACCAGGTCAGTTTTTCCCCCTGCATGAAAAGCAGCCCAAACGGTCACCCCACCACCTCCAGCTTGGACTCTTGGCACTAGACAATCTTCGTTGTGGGCTTCATGCACTTGTCTGTGCACTTGGACGCGGCTGTCTTGATGATAGACCAGAAATCTAGACTTGTCACTGAAGGTCACGTGATTCCAGTGTCCTGGCTGCCATTGACGGTGCTCTCTGGCCCACTGCAATCAGCGCTGGCTATTTTGTCTGGTCAGGCGTGGCTTTCTCAGGGTATGCCTGGCATGATAGCCTGCTTGAACCAGTCGTTGGTTGACTAGCCTTCTGGATACAGGCACATTTGTCAGTTGCTGCCACTCAGCCCTAAGCCGATTAGCTGACTTGGTACGGCCATTGCAGACTAACCGGTGCAGCTGGCGATCATCTCTCCTTGTGGTTCTGCGTGGACGTCCTGGCCTCGGTATTGGAGTAGGGACACCCCTCTGAGCATTTCCTTTCAGGATCTTTGACACCTGACCTTGAGTGATGCCATACTGCCGAGCAATAGCACACTGTTTCATGCGAGAATTTCGTAAAGCCACCACTCCATGACAAACAGCATTGTCAAGTTGACGGACCATCTCCAGAGGAAGTGGCAATAACTTTTGTAGACGTGCAGCAGTTGTTTTCCACTAATACAGAACGCAGCAACCCTTATATACCCGATTGTGAAGCCAATCGTCAAATGTACCTGTCCTTACATTTTGTCACGCCACCTGTGATATAATCCTGTTATTGACTGCTTGCTGCGAAAGACAATCAGTGACATGGTTCTTTCAACAAAGACATCACCGAAGGGTAAAATAAAATCACCAGATTGATATACTGAGTTCAGAAAGTAAACCTAAGTCAAGGAAAAAAAAAATCCATATTAAATGCCAAGTTTGTGTATACTAGGGCATGCCCGTACGTGGGTGCCCGTTCGGAAAAACATTCCAAACCGCGTGGCAGTAACGACCACAGAACCCCCCCCCCCTCTATTTACATGAAATGGTTTGGTCCATTCGCAAAGCCAAAGCGAACGACCACAGAACCCCCCCCCCCCTCTATTTACATGAATGGTTTGGTCCATTCGCAAAGCCAAAGCGAACGGCGAACGGCTAAATCGCCATAGCTCGGTAACTACTTCTCCGATTAATATGAAACCTTGAAAAGGCACATCCTCAGGTCCCCAGCAATATACGTGCCCGTACGTGGCGTACCCGTAACCGTACCGTACCCGGTACCGTACCCGTACCCGTGACGTGCCCGTAATGAATATGTGCAAAATATAAATATGTATGTACTACAATCGATCGTACCTTACAACAATCAACACAGATTGCAACGTCAAATAAATGAATACGCTCTCAAATGTGCCGTCCGAGGCAGCGTCTGCTCGCCACGTTCAGCGTCACTATGACTATCCGTAAGTCCGGAAGTGACGTCCTCATTTGACTGTCCGGAAGGTCACAAATCGCAGTTACGATGAATCGCAAATTAGTTTTAATTAGTTTTAAAACATAGTTTAACGGCAACATAGTTTTCCAACGTGAAATAAATGAATACGCTCTCAAATGTGCCATCCGAGGCAGAGTCTGTTCGCCAGGTTCGGCACACGTGATAGCTCGCTGCTCTCTGATTGGTTGAATCGTTTTTTGGACATAGCTCGGTAACTACTTCTGCGATTAATTTAAAACCTTGAAAAGGCACATCCTCGGGTCCCCAGCAATATACCTGGCAAGTTTCAAGTATATCGGACCGGTAGTTGTCGAGAAACAGCGGTCACAGACAAACATACATACAAACATACACACAGAGATTGCTGGAATTATAGATAGATATATATATATATATATATATATATATATATATTTATATATATATAGCTATATATATTTATATATATATATATATATATATATATATATATAGCTATATATATATATATATAGCTATATATATTTATATATATATATATATATATATATATATATATATAGCTATATATATATATATATATATATATATATATATATATATATATATATATATATATATATATATATATATATATATATATATATATAGCTATATATATATATATATATATATATATATATATATATATATATATATATATATATATATATATATATATATATATATATAGTTTTTGGCCCTATATCTCAATGGTGAAGAATCACTTAAAATTATTGTAGTCGAATCCAGATCTTCACCAAAATCTAATCATTTCATCCTT
This sequence comes from Myxine glutinosa, assembly GCF_964187855.1. NCBI lineage: Eukaryota > Metazoa > Chordata > Myxini > Myxiniformes > Myxinidae > Myxine > Myxine glutinosa. The sequence continues at coordinate 156,091,854 of NC_136267.1, read as the reverse complement.
CTAACATACCAAACCATGCCACTAAATTGTATCAGAACCCATCAACAACTTCTTCAGATATCCTCTTCACAGATATACAGACAAAATGAAAAAAAAAAAAATCACTGACAGAGCGACACTTGGAAAAACAGAACAAACTAGAATGGGTTTGTTCTTGTCACCTAACCAACTCATCCACAAATTTGATATATCATTATATATATATATACATATATATATATATATATATATATATATATATATATATATATATATATATATGTATATAGTTTTGGCCCCATCTCTCAATGGTGAAGAATCACTTTAAAAAAAAAAATTCTATCTCTGGATTAAGGTTTTCACAAAGATAACATAAATTCTTCCTTATCAGACACCCTGCCTGCCCACCAAGTTTCGCCCAAATCTGTTGATAGTTTTTTGAGACATCATGCCATACATCGGTTTCAGCCATATCAGTCAATGACCAAAAATAATAATAATAATAATAAAATTAATAAATCACTTCAACATTCTCGTATCCGGATACATATCCTGACCAAAAATGCCCATTGTTATCCCTGGCTGGTCACCTACACAAAAAAAATTCAGAATGATTGCTTGGAAACTGTGGCCAAAAATCGTGCATCAAACAGACAAACAGACAAACAAGACGTCATGCAGAGCACGATACTTGCAAAATCCGACCACCCACCCAAAAAAGTTTCCATTGATATGGGAAATTGTCCATTTCATCCAGATTAAAATTGACGATCTCGATCAAAGCTCAACGGGTTAATAGGATGAAAAGTGACGATTTTTCATTTAATGAAAATTGATGATTTTAGTAGTTGACCTTTGAACTTTTGACCTCAAAAATAGTTGGTTTCCCAATTCAGTGAGGCACTAGGCAAATGCTATTAATTTTTCAAGTCAATCGGATGAAAAGTGATGATTTTGGAATTTGACCTTTAACCTTTTGACCTCAAAAACAAATTGATTTCCAATTTAGTGACTCAATATAGAAATGCTGTTCAATTTTCAAGGCAATTGGATTTAAAATGGCGATTTTAGAAATGTGACCTCCAGATGACCTTTGACCTCAAAATCAATAGGCTTCTCAATTGCGATGACCTCTACAGCTTGGTAAAGTTTCGTGATGACCGGTTTAGAATTGTGACCTGTAGGCCAGTGACAAACAGACAAACAGAATAACAAAAGCGACCGACCAATATACTTGAAAAATCTTCGATTTTGCAAGTAACAAGAAAACGTCATGCGGAGGACAATACTTGAAAAATCCTTAAAACAAAATTGACCTTCGACATAATTGAGGGTTGAATTAAATCACCAAATATGCAAATCCTCTTCCAGTAACAAGTTAATTGGATGAAAAGTGACAATTTTAGAAATTCGGCCTATTGACCTTTTGACCTCAAAAATAATTGGAAATTGAATTCATTGACATCGATATGCAAATCCTGTTCAAATTTCGAGTCAATCGGATAAAAATTGCCAATTTTAGAAACTTGGCCTACGTTGACATCAAAAAGAATTGGTGGTTGAATTCCGTGACCTGATATGCAAATCCTCTTCGATACACAGGTGCATCTGCCAACGTCACAAAGACACAATAATAACATGGAACAGTATGCAAATGGAGCCATGGTTGAAGTGCCAACCACAAAAGAGGGCACCTCCTAAATATGGTATCATGGATCAATATGGCGGCAAATTGTGACCCAAATCAAATTGTTTTTGCAAACGAGTCATCAAATATGAATGATCAATCATTGTACGTTTGACAACCATTGTACTTCTTAGGATTCCCGAACCTCATCATGGGGTGAAAAAAATGAAAAACTCAGTTAACCTCACAATATTTCATAAAATACAAACACAGAAGTTTTATACTTTGGAAAAGTCGAACTCAGCAAATGTTCTATAGCTTCACTCACAGTGTGCATCAAGAAACGTGAGCACGTCACCCTTTGCCTCGCTTGCTCCCAGAAGCCGTGCAGTAATCAGACCCTTCCGCTCTTTCTGTCTGAGCACCCGCACTATTCCAAACTGCTTCACGTACTCATCCAGTGGAGTCTTCAAGTACTCTGAAGAATCATGCAAGAACAATATGTCAGCACACCTGCTACATTATTCTTCATCCAAATCTAGGTGTATTTACGAACAACAGGAAAAGCATGAGGATTCTCATCGCCATTGTTTTCCTAGCTGCATTCATTCCAGAAGTTTCTCAAATGTACGATCGCAAAGCACACGGACTGATTATGACTATCATTTATCAATTTCAAAACATGATAAACTGTCTCAAATGGTTTGAGCACGAAAGAAGAACCAATACACATTACTTTGTCTCTTTTGGATGTATTGTACCATAGACTTGTGAACCCACCTCCCCGTCCCGCCCCCCCCCCGCCCCCCCCCAAAACAACAAAAAACAACAACTCAGCCCTGCATGTTGAACGGGGAAGGAAAGGCAGGTCAAGTTCTGAGGGAATGGGAGAAGGATGGGGCGAGGCAAGGTGCTAGATGGGGAGGGAAGGAGTAGAGTGAAAGATGGGGAGGGGAGGGATAGTGTGAAAGATGGGGAAGGGAGGGGCAGTGTGAAAGATGGGGAAGGGAGAGCAATGTGAAAGATGGGGAGGAGGGGACGAGTGTGAAAGTTGGGGAAGGGGGGAGCAATGTGAAAGATGGGGAAGGGAGGGGCAATGTGAAAGATGGGGAAAGGAGGGGCAGTGTGAAAGTTGGGGAGGGGGCAATGTGAAAGATGGGGAAGGGAGGGGCAATGTGAAAGATGGGGAAGGGAGGGGCAATGTGAAAGATGGGGAAGGGAGAGCAATGTGAAAGATGGGGAGGAGGGGGACGAGTGTGAAAGTTGTGGAAGGGAGGAGCAATGTGAAAGATAGGGAAGGGAGGGGCAATTTGAAAATTGGGGAGGGGGCAATGTGAAAGATGGGGAAGGGAGGGGCAATGTGAAAGATGGGGAAGGGAGGGGCAATGTGAAAGATGGGGAAGGGAGGGGCAGTGTGAAAGATGGGGAAGGGAGGGGCAGTGTGAAAGATGGGGAGGAGGGGGACTAGTGTGAAAGATGGGGAAGGGAGGGGCAGTGTGAAAGATGGGGAAGGGAGAGCAATGTGAAAGATGGGGAGGAGGGGGACGAGTGTGAAAATTGGGGAAGGGAGGAGCAATGTGAAAGATAGGGAAGGGAGGGGCAATTTGAAAGTTGGGGAGGGGGCAATGTGAAAGATGGGGAAGGGAGGGGCAATGTGAAAGATGGGGAAGGGAGGGGCAATGTGAAAGATGGGGAAGGGAGGGGCAGTGTGAAAGATGGGGAGGAGGGGGACTAGTGTGAAAGATGGGGAAGGAGCAAGGGGAAGTAGGAGGGGAGAAAATGTTTTAAAAAGAAAGAATTATCATCCATGTATATATAGCTGCGACTCTAGCGATGGTGATCTTTCAGCATATTAGTTTTTGACAATCAATAGTGTACAACTACTGATGTCTCTGTTGCCATCTCTTTCAGTACGATACATACAAATACATTTTATAGCCAAAATGTTGGTCACGTGGGTTCAAGGACATCGTTTGATTGGAGCAATTGCTTGCTATACAAATTGCTGTATATCAAAATTACCTATTTTTTTTAAAAGCTGAGAATTTTGTAGATTCAATAATTATTTTATGTTGTTTGATATGGAAAAACAAATTGTGCCCACACAACTTATTAAGTTTTATTCCAAAGCCCATTTGTTTGAAAATAATGCATAAATCTTGCATTATTTTCCAAATTCCAAAGCTCATCTTGCAATTTCTTGCAATTTTGCTTGCAATAATAATTACTTGCAATAATCTTGCAATAATAATTACTTGCAATAATAATTACTTGCAATAATCTTGCAATAATCTTGCAATAATAATTACTTGCAATAATCTTGCAATAATATTTACTTGCAATAATCTTGCAATAATAATTACTTGCAATAATCTTGCAATAATCTTGCAATAATAATTACTTGCAATAATCTTGCAATAATCTTGCAATAATCTTGCAATAATAATTACTTGCAATAATCTTGCAATAATCTTGCAATAATAATTACTTGCAATAATCTTGCAATAATCTTGCAATAATAATTACTTGCAATAATCTTGCAATAATAATTACTTGCAATAATCTTGCAATAATCTTGCAATAATAATTACTTGCAATAATCTTGCAATAATAATTACTTGCAATAATCTTGCAATAATCTTGCAATAATCTTGCAATAATCTTGCAATAATCTTGCAATAATAATTACTTGCAATAATCTTGCAATAATCTTGCAATAATCTTGCAATAATCTTGCAATAATAATTACTTGCAATAATCTTGCAATAATCTTGCAATAATCTTGCAATAATCTTGCAATAATAATTACTTGCAATAATCTTGCAATAATCTTGCAATAATCTTGCAATTTTGAAATTCCAAAGCCCATCTTGTCTGCCGCTCCCTTTGTCTTATGTTTTATGTGCCAGTTTGTCTTTTTGTGATTAATGTTAGCTCTTACATGAGCCTCGATCTTGTATACAAAAAAAAAGAAAAAAAAAAGTCTAAATTAATGAAAGCATTATCGAAAGCGGTTTAAATATTCGGATGACATTCGTGTAAATAGATTCAAACATCAAAACGGCTGAATCTTACAATTTGATATTGCTGACTGTGCCAAGGAGATGCTAAAGTATAAAAAAAAAATTAACCATCTTTAGGGTGCAGTTCCTGACTGTTGTTCATGGTGGTGAAGAAAGTTCACCAACTCTTCGCCAAGGGACACAATGGGATCTTTAACATCCACCAACGAATGCTGCCAGTGCCAGATAAGTTAAACGTCCATCCGAGGGATAGCACACACATTGATGACAGTATATAGCGTGGTCGGGATTCGAACCCAGGCCAGACAGCTTAGAGGTGAGTGTGTGTACCCTTAGAATCTAGGCCATACAGCTAGCCCCCAGAAGGTACTGCAACAGACATTTTGCCTGCCAGGGCTCACAGATCTATACAGATTCTGATAAATTCCTAATAAGGGTGACAATGATAGGTCAGGTGGCTTAGATACCTGTTGGATACAAGTGTTTACACCGATGCCTTGTGGAATGAATCTTTAGCTGTTAAATTGCCTCTGAAAATGTGCTCATCCCATTAAATATTAATACAGGCCTGAAGCCTGCTGGAAACCAAGGAGAACATACATAATGGAAGCCATGTGCCTATTACATGTGTAAGGGGTTAAGGGAGGAAGTGAGGTTGGGAAGAAGAAAGAAAGGGGTGGTGGTGTGGGGGATTAAAGTGAAAGGATTGGGGGAAGGAGAATGGGGGGGGGGGGGGGAGGGTAAAAGTGTCGTTATTCCATCATCGCATACAATATGTGTAATGGTCTCTTGTACAGATGTTCCTAAAGACAGACAAGATGTAAACGATTGCATGTTTATGCATATTGACCATTTCCAAAAAAGAGCTTTCAACATCCAATAAGTTATATCCATAATATGGAATATCCACTTTATAATCGAATAACAGTTGTAAAGCAAAATGTAATGTATATTATTCCCCTCTCCCATCCACAGATCTCCTCATGTCCCTGTTCTCTACTGTTGTTATGCTTCCCTCTCTCTCTTCCCATCATCTCCCGCTCTCTTTATTATACGTTTTTGTGTTGGCCTCACACGAGCGTCGACTTGGTATACAAGATATATATATATATATATATATATATATATATATAT